>NC_080572.1:294233022-294833022 GCF_030247185.1 Malaya genurostris
GGGATCGTTCAGGGGGGGGGGGGGTAAGGTTGGAAGACAAATGTGAGTAAATGGATGAGTTTTCGTTAATTGCTGGGACTTGGAATGTTAAATTGCTGCCTAGTTCGGGCTGAAATGGGCTGAAGTGATTAATGCTGAAAATATGAGTTTATCTTCGTTGGGATAAACCGTAAAAAAGAACATTTCTAATTAAATTATTTCAACTGTCTCAAGCTTGATTAAATTATTACTACCGTTGTAAGCCCGTCGCTTAAAATAATAAATCTCATCATCTAGCCAGCCAGACCGTTCAGCACAAACACAAACGGGTCCGGGTTTACAACAAGCAAACAGCAGCAACAGCAAAAGAAGACATTAAATTTTGTTATGATGACCAATCACAATTACATCCGCCCTGATGAGCAGGTGATTTCGAAGCAGCCGGAACAAGAGAAGGTAAGAAGGTCTGTTCCCGGTCGACTGGGAAGGAAATTGCTTGTTTATCATCAGCCGCACTGTCGACGGTTCAAACTCGTGGTCTCCTCGTCACTAGAGCAAACCGGGAGTTTTTCATAGTTTCCCTACCACTTCACGGTGGATGACGGTTTGACGGTGAATTGAGGTCTTTTTAGTCTCGGGCCCGGTATGAAAAATGGTAATACTTTTCAGTCTGCTATACCTTAATTGCTGCGGGTTTTCCATCCTTGTGTTGCTTCTGTTGTCCAGTCGGTGGACGACGGTGGGACAAAACACGGTGGGATAGGAAAGAAAAAATTGTCGAATATCCAGCATGATAAATAAGGAGAATACCGACAAAACCCGAGCAAAACATTCTTTCCCGAGAGGCTTGGTTTGGTGGCCGCTGACTGCCGCCAGTTGTTGACTGTCTCTTTATACTTCCCATTAGCGATGCCAGATCTACGGAAATCTCGGAAAAAAAATTACTGAGTTTTGCTTTGCGCACCATCAAAACAAGAAAAGTATCACGGACAGACCGAAATCAGCATTTTGGAGAAAAAATTAGTCGATTTTCTGATTTTAGTTAGTTATTTTTTGAGACAACTAAAAAATCTTACTTTTGCTAATTTAGATTTTTTAATTCTCATTTCCTTAATAATTATAAAATATTTGTGGAAATTGCTATTTTTTAGCTGAATTCACCAATTAAACATCATTTTTTAGCTAAGGCACACTTCATTTCCATTCAACTAATTTTTGAAAACGTTGTTTTCAACCAACATAAATAATGCAATAGATAAATAGGAACAAATTTTCTGATTTTAATAACAAAATTAGCTGTCAAAGAGAAATTTGTGTTGGATTGAAATATTGCTGGTTTTAGTCTAGAATATTCGCCAACGAAACACATTCTCTACAAATAAGAGTTTTTTTTCAGCAAAATAAATTCTCAACTTGAACTAATTTCATAGTTATTTTGGAAATTTTGTTGTTAAAATTAACTAATTCAAAAACAGTTCTACGAATTAGGCGCAGAGCTAATTTCGGTCGTTCCGTATACTTAATTCAGATTGTTTTGATAGATTTCACCGTCGATTCGAAGACTAGAAACCAAAATTTAGAACGTAAACTAGTAGACTAACATTCAGAGTTCGTGGGTTAAATTAACTGTAAAAATTTTGCATTTTTTACACTTGAATATGTCGGTTTGAGAAGACGTAAATATACAACATTTTTATAAGTTCGCAGTTTTAAACAGACGACAGCTGAATTGCAAGATCTACTACTTGGGAATTGGGAAATATTAGCACGATTCAGTGTGGCAGTATTTGTTCTGTTCTATCACCGATACAAGAGATCTGTAAGGCGTCATGCCGAATTCCGTCACAAAAAATATTCAAAACGAAGTTTTTTCCGTCGTCAAAAATGTGCTGCAAGGATTTAGATCGTCTTCAGTATCCTAAAAACTATTATTCTCCGCCTAAAGAGTAACTGTATTTATCAAAAATATGGCTAGTTGCTAGGTGATCATTTGAACATTGGCTTTACAGGATAATGGAAGCCTCTCAATTTATTTTAAAGTCTTCAATGATTTTTGGCTCACTAGAGAACCGCCTTTCATATTTAAGTTTATATAAATTGAATTTTACTCGTTTTTGTAAAAGGGTGATTTTTTTGCTAGTAATTTTTTTGGCAACACTGTTTTTGACAGATCACGCGTTAACTGTTCCTTGTGTCATTGTCAAACTTGTTCAGTTTGGTCCATAATTTAATCATGAGTCGTCGTTTTGTCTATAATGAAATCATAAAAGGCAAAGTTGGAGGAAGATCCACTTTTTGATCGAAAAATTGTGTTCTTCGGCGAAGCTCATTTCTGGTTGAATGGATATATCAATAAGAAAAATTGTCGAATCTGGAGTGAAGACTAACTAGAAGCATTGCAGGAGCTATCGATGCATCCCAAAAAAGTCACTGTTTGATGTGGATTATGAGCCGGTGGTATTATTCGTGAAATAACGGCCGATATATATGTGCCATCTAAAGCGGAACCGCGGCCAACATTTGCATGAAATCATCTCTAAAAATTAAATTATTTTGATTGTTCTATCGATTTCAATAAAGATTTCAATAATGTCTTCGAATTTGTTGTGTTTTTTAACATCAAATCTTATACCTCTTAAAAATCACCCTTCACATAAGTGCAGTGCACAAGTTCGAACATCGTGTTTTAAACTCGTGTGCAAACCAGAGATCGAAAATCATGTTTGTAATCAGTGTGCCATGTTTCAAATTTCAGAAAACGGAATCAAACATGTAATAAGCATAGGTGAATCTTTCGAATCGTTAAGTAGTGCCTCGTGCGCAAACCCGATGTTTAAACATATGTTTAAAATTAACCTCACGCACTTGTGTACACTTGTGCACGATGTTAAGGTTTGTAGTGTGACCTGGGTACAAGTTTAAAATGAACTTTCTTACCTAAAATTGTACAATTTGAAATTTCAAAATTATTCAGCGCTTTCAGAAATTTTTAATTTGAAATTGATTTAATTAATATTCAGCGTGCAGATTTAATTTTAAATTGTTTGAAGGTGATGGAGAACACAATTTATCTGCGTCCCTTGTCATTATTTTGGATATGGCGATTCGTCAACAATGAAGATTTCATAAATGTTCTCAAATTTCTCATGTCTTTTTGAAAATCAAATCTTATATCTCTTAAAAAATCACCTTTCACATAAGTGCAGTGCACAAGTATGAACATGGTGTTTGAAACTCGTGCGCAAAACCTCTGCACAAAAATCACGTTTGTATCTCAGTGTGCTGAGTTGGATTCGGATAAAATGCAATAGTAGGCTATGGAACTTCAATCGAAGGTGGTGAAAATTGGGTGAGCTGTCTCCGAGTGAAGTGCGTGCACGTGCACATTCGCACATGCATATCGTTGTGAAATTGAACTGAGTTCTATTTTTGAGTTGTTCACCTTTCCCAGAACTACACGGCGGGCCCGTAGATCACAAAATTATAATATTGCATTTGTTTCACGCCCTGATTGTTTCAACTCAAATGTTGTTGATTTAACTAGCATATCTATTAATTTTGTCATAACCATTTCAGCTAAATGAAATTGCTGTATTCAAATGCTGTCACTTGGCGTAGAACAAAGACAGCAAAACTCAAAACAAAAATCCTCTTCATTTTACCAGAAACGTTTCATATAGAAAATTTTTCAATAGCAAATGAACGTCATTTATGTCAGTTACGTAGTGGCCGTTTCGTGTAAGTGAAAATATTCAGAAGAATATAAGAGTTTATTGTAAAACAAATTTTCCATGTTCTGAATAGATATTCCCACAGTATAAATGTTTGTTGTATTTTCGGACAGTTCATGTCAATGTAAATAAAAATTCTTAACGTCTTAAAAATAGCTGCTTAAGCAAAGTGATAGTAATTGTATTTTTTTGAAAGGGCAACAACATTCTTGAAAACGGATTCAGAAAAGCTCTTGAAGCGAGCCATTCTGCAAGTGGAGTAAAATTTTTTTAAGGTCCTGTGAACATTTTACTGGTGAATTCCCTCTTGGGTGAGTTTGGTGATAAAACTATAGGAAGCAAAATTTCGTTGTTCAAGCGGTGAACGATTAGCTGGCCCCCGAAGAGACTGCCAGTGAAAAATATTTATTGCAATAGGCGTCTGAATAATTGGTTAAAACAACTGAGGCATTTTTTGTTTTAGAAGTGACTTCGCTGGGATTGTGTCATTGCTCAGTTGCACGAGTGACACCTCATTGAAACGTTTCATTTTCCGATTAGGGTGTATGCCATTGCTCAACTGTAATGTTTCATTACTCTTTTGGGGTGCGTGTCTTTGCTGGGTGTCATTGCTATGCTGCCAGCACGATAAATCTAAAATGACTGTTTAGTTAAACCAAAAATCGATTAGTTTTAGGACAGGACCTAACAATTGTTAATCGAGAAACAGCCAGCTATGCCAGATCTATGGAAATCTGCGTAGATCTACGGATTCTAAGATTTTTTACGGACCTAAGGACCCGTAGACAAAATCTACGGAAGTTGGATTTTTGCTACGGAAATTAGAGTTTATCAACGGAGAGCTACGGGAACTAGTTTTGTCTGGCGAACAAAAAAAAAATATTTCGACCACCAGCGTTTTCGAGAAAAATGCCAATCTACGGAAATGACACTACTACTACTATCTGGCATCGCTGGAGCCAGTTTCGGACCATCTCGTGATTGGTTGAAATTGGCATAAGCAAGTACAAGTTGTTGAAATTTATAATTCCGCAGGGTGGTAGCAAAAGTGTTGTCAGTATCGTCGGTAACATGGTAGTTTGATATTTTGTTTTTCGGATTAAGTTTTTAAAATTACTAATTACAATAGGATTTAAGTAATTTTTTTTCAAGTCCTGTCAATGTGGGAAGTATACGAGTACATTTAACAATCACTGGGTGCTATAAAGAGAAAACCTTAAATCACGAATATTGATTATGTTAGATATACTCAAATTGAATATTTGAATACTTTAGATAAAAAAACTGCAAAATTTAATAAGTGTTCTAGAAAAAAGAATTAAACTGTGTCTACTGAATGTTTTCTTGAAAACAACGATCTGATAAAAATGGATTTAGAGCTATATTTTTGACTGATATAACATTTGTCTAAGTGATTTGAAATGATATATAATCGCATGTTATAAAGGGAGAACCTTCTCAGAGTGAATAATTATCTCTACTGGCAACAGTGAACGGAAGGAATGAATAATTTGCAAAAAATTTTCTGGAAAAAAAGACAGTTGTCTTTTCATTTGAAACTCAAATCAGCCGTCGCCGAGAAAAGTGAACATGTTCGATTTGTTTTATGGGTGCTGTTATTCACCCCGTAGTCCTGGAACCGGAGGTCGCATTCTAAAAACAAAAACACTAGCAATCAGTGGGCCCTTTTATTTGAATGCAATTTTATGAAAGATAGTTAGCCATTTCCATGCAAATCGAGTGCATATTTTTGTAACTTACATACACAGACATTTTGCTATCTCGACGAACTGAGTCGTAGCTCGTTCAAGCTTGTTCATATCTGCTTGATAGACTATTCAACACTGATAAAAGAACACACGGCAGACTCATGTGAAGTAAACTTCAAATTTTATGTTCTTTTTCATGGAAACATATTTCAAGCTATTCCCAGTGTGAATTTATTTAAATGCTAGTTTTATTGCGACTTAAACACGTTTTTCATTGATTGTAACATGTTTTCAAATCGATTTTGTTTTGCACATGTTCTACAGATGTCTGTCGGGCTGCCGGGCTTTGAAAATATCTGCAGGGCCGCAGTACGACCGATGACTCCAAAAGATTTATTTGATTTAATTCGTCATAACGTAAAGTAATCATTAACTTAGCTTAACTAATAATCAATACCCAACGAGGGATAGATTAAGAATCGCTAGTTGATAAGATGGGATTAAAAAAATAAATATTTTCAGAGACAAGATCAGAGCATGCATATCTTCTCTAAAAATTTTAAACAATCTGACTAAACATGTATTTATAGTACTTAGTTGTATTTTCAATGTTGTCCGTAAATCTTTATATCACAAACAAGCATCCACAAACTATACACAAATTTGATATATTTTCGTTCCTATCGTTCGCCCGGTAAAGATGCATGATAAAACATAACAACTGATTTCATTTGTCATTGCTCTCGTACACCGAAACCTCCATTTACGAACTAAACGGGGGTTCGTAAAAAGAGGTAGTTCGTAAAAAAAGTTTACGTTATTTGGGCTTTGGTTCGTAAAAAAGGTTACGTTCTTTGGAATTTGGTTCGTAAAAAAAGTTTACGTTATTTGGAATTTACTTCGTAAAAAAAGTTTTGTGTGATTATTGCGGAAACCGCGCATCATATGTTTATTTTTGGAACGGATGTGAAGAGTAAGTGCAAGAAAATGATGTTTGGGCTCGTTTCAAAATCCAAGATGGCGGTTTCCGGTTTATTGAGATTGTCTAAAACCCCTACAAAATGGGTATCTTCGGAACGGAATTGATGAGTAGATGTCGGAAAACGATGTTTGAAGTGGTTCTGAATTCCAAGATGGCGACTTCCGGTTTGTTGATATTCCTTGAAAACCCTTACAATATGGATATTTTCGGAACGGAATTGATGAGTAGATGTCAGAAAACAATGTTTGAGGTGATTCTTAAACCCAAGATGGCGACTTCCGGTTTTTTTATATTCCTTGAAAACCCTTGCAACATGGATATTTTCGGAACGGGATTGATGAGTAGATGTCAGAAAACGACGTATGAGGTAGTTTTGAAATTCAAGATGGCTACTTCCGGTTTGTTGATATTCCTTGAAAACCCTTACAATATGGGTATTTTCGGAACGGGATTTATGAGTAGTTGTCAGAAAACGATGTTTGAGGTGGTTCTTAAATCCAAGATGGTAACTTCCGATTTGTTGATATTCCTTGAAACCCCTTACAATATGGGTACTTTCGGAAAGAGATTTAAAAGTAGACGTCGGAAAATTATATTTGAGGTGGTTTTAAAATGCAAAACAGTGACTTCCGGTTTATTATTATCTTTTGAAAGCTTGTAATTCCTTTAAAACACTATACCGTTCCGAAAATATCCATATTGTATGGGTTTTCAAGGAATATCAATCAACCGGAAGTCGCCATCTTGGATTTCCAAAATACCTCAAACATCATTTTCCGAAATCTACTCTTTAAACCCGTTCCAAAAATACCCATATTGTAGTAGTTTCCATGGAGTCGGAAATCGCTTTCGGTGAATGACAAAACCTCTTTTTACGAAGTAGGTTCGTAAAAAAAGTTTACGTTATTTGGGATTTGGTTCGTAAAAAGAGGTACGTAAAAAGAGGTAACGTATATAAAGTGTCCGTAAACGGAGGTTTGGGTGTAGTTAAGTCAAATATGACAACCACAGTGGGACTCCAATATTGATAACATTTTTATAAGGTGGAAAATGTGATTAAATGACGGTTGGATTTTGTAAGTTACTTAAAAATTTATAGTTCACCACAGCTAGTTGCTTCTAAAATGGAGACGTTGATTTACAGGGCAAATACTAGGAAGTTTTTTCTTTAATTACTGATGTTTTGATTATACATTAAAAACACTATCAATCTTTTTCTAAGACCTGTTATAATAAAGATGACTGGTTAACATTTCAGGCTATTATTTGGATTATTCTTTCCTTCTTGAATAGATAGAAATATTCAGTCAATATTATAATGAGTGACCGGTATGATGAGAAATCAGAACTCATAATTCGAGAGCTAAATGCTTCCTCTAACTATCCGATTACCTTTCGGATGAAAAATTATTACCATAATTAGCCCACCCAGACAAAATCATGCGCATCTTCTAAGCATCGTAGATCTAATTTGATTCCTCAATAGAATTTGCTTGTTCCATCTGACAATAAAAGTCTTAACGAATAGTCAAGTTATAAAATCGAGGATTGCTACACTTTCTGAACAAACCAGGGAGAAAGTTCGAACACACGCTGCAATAGGTTCGTTGGCTCCAAACGATGTCCGATGGAATCTTCGTTGAAGCAACCCTGTTGATCGTAGAGTTCGTTGTGAAACCCGGAAGAGACAGGATCTTTGGAGAGTCGATTTCGCCGTTGATAATCTTCGCCACAAACGTAGCTTGTTGAATCTTCCTTCGTCCTTCCAGGGTGTTAAGACCTAACAGGCGACATTGATCAGGGTACGGTGCCAGATCCAAGGGATTTCACCAAGGGAGATCTGTTAGCGCAAGCCGAATAAATTTTTTTTGAACACGCTTGATCCGCAAGTTCCAAACGGGTTGATATGGTTTTCCAGCACTAACCAAGGCCGCACTAAGGAACAGTATAACGCCTTCAAACAATGTGGATCCTTAAAATCTCTGCTGAGTTGTTTCGTTGTCAACTCTTGTAAGTGTTTGTCCATAAATTTTGTAGTCGAAGATGAATAGATGAAGTATCAGGTGAAACGTAATTATTTGACATTTGGCAATGCTGTCATGGCGATGGCAATCATCTAGCAGTTCTTGAAGTTGGACGCACTCCTCATAATTACGAATTACTAAGTACAGCTTCAAATCGACGACGTAGACCAGCTTGCATCCATAACTAAGCAGCAAAGCGGTATTGTTGAAAAACAGTGCGAACAAAAGGGGACCCGTATTACTGCCTTGTGGAACTCCTGATTTATTCGTAAACGGGGATGAAACTGAGGTTCCCAATTGTACACGTAGAACTCTACTACACAAATAGGAACTCAACCATTCAACGAACTTGTGTGATGCACCAAAAATGCAAATAATATGGTGTAATGAACACTCAAGTACGTCTCCAGTATCAGGTATTTATTGATTTAGATTTTATGATATTTGCGGCATAATTAGAAAAGTTGAATACAGCAGGGAAAATTTTCTGCCGGGCGAGGGATGCATCCCAGGTGGTAACCATACATGTGTTTAACACACATTTCTCACGTAGAAACACTTGATTTCAATAATCGGTATTCAATTGATATTTACCTATATGTAAAACAAAGAGACATTCATGCAATATTCATATAGAATCTTCCGTTATAAGCATTTCTTATAATTGCTTCAAAAATTAACCGTTTTAACACTTATTTTATAATCTAAATGGAATTTATACGAATTTTATATGTTTTACACATGGTCAAAGTTTGTATGCTTTGCACATGATGCCAACGTGTCAACTTTTATCTGTGCAGGCTTTGTTTTGACTCAGTAATAATTTGCCTGTCTGTGCGTACAATAAACCATGTCCGCGATGATTATTGCTTTCGTCAGCGGAGAAGTTTGTGATGGAATAAGAACTCATTTCAAAATATTTTGTCCGGTAAAAATCTGGCACCGCTGCGCTTCCATACAAACCGTAGCAGTCACCTTCAGCATTCTACAACAAAGCAACTCCCTTTTGAGCGGCAACCATCGTCGATGCAGACATTTTTGAAAGGGTCGAACAAGCTCCGAAATACATAAACAATAGCGGCAAACAAAATAGTTCGTTGTACAAAAAGAACCAAAAAAAATGTTTCAATCAGAAAATCGGGAACGGCGAAAAATGATGTGGTTTTAAACTTTCCGTCGGTCTTTTGGCGAATTTCTGTCGTGTCAGTCGCAGGTGCTGATCCCGTAAGCTGCTGGCAAGCTCTGCTCGGCTCGGTGCCGATCGATAAGCGAGGCGAGCATATGTGGGTTGTTCAGCTGAAGCGCAAAAAAAAGGTGCCACGATGAAAGAAGGTTTTTTTTTTCTAGTAAAAAAATGCCACCATAAAAAACCAGCTGAAACTGTTCAAGACTGACACGTTAAAGCTGTTCTTGGAGAGCTTCGGAGGAACAACGACGCTTGGGGAGCTGGAAAATATTATGAACGCAGTCAACCGTGTGAGAAGATTCTGTTGATGAAAAATGGATGATATTTTTTTTCTCTCAGCTTAAGATTGGTTTAAAATTGGTTTATTACAACGTTTCAGTGATGAAGCAGCTTTCAGCGATGATCGGTACGTTGCAGAACTTGTTGCAGATAATCGATTTGAGTTATTTTCTCCCCCTGCAGTTTGAGATAAATAACCTTTTCTGTTTCACGAACATTAACAAAACAGATTCAATTATTGTCACCAAAGTTGCGGCACTAAGTGGATCATGGCGTGAAAATCATGCTCGAAACAAATGTCTCACTAGACCCCTAACTGGATAGCATTTATTCCGGCATTCGGCGGAGGCAACAGCTGACAGATTCGCACGTGATAGTTTCGCCTTGCTGTACACTTGAAAATAAATTTCCACCCATAATAGACTAGCATTATGGAGTCCTTTTCCGCTTGCTCATTCTACATGTGCGCTTATAGCCTCTTTTTTTCCTCTCTCTCTCTCGCTATCCTGCTAGCTCTAGGCTGACGGAATGGCACTGGCACACTATCAGGGTGTGAAACTTCCCATTTGTAAGTGTGCCTTGTAGCCCTGGTCTGTCCAACTGTGATATGAAAATACACGCGTCGGATGAGTCAGTGAGTAAGCCTCGGTGGGCTCTGAAATGGGTATGGTATGGGCGGAGGAGGGGGAGTAGGGGGCAGTGTAGAAAGAGAAGGAATTCTCCGTCCTTCTGCCGAATAGGACAGCTACGAAAATTTAAATCCTTCTCATCCGGTGTTTTACTCGTGACACGGCGGTGGAAAAAAATGAAGGCATTTGTGTGCGATGTGTCTTCGCTTTCTGGGCCCTAGAAAAACACATACACACACACACACACACACACGGGAGGACACAAGCGCACCCATTTGAGCTATAAATTTCCGACTATTAGTCGTCTGCTTGTGAGGCAACCGACTCGCTCTGACTCTCTGACGGTCGGTTCGAAAATTTGACTGCCAGCTAGGATAGTTGGGGATTTTCTTAGGTGAAGAATAAAGTAGTTCCGGGGATCAGCGAGCATAAGTACTTGGATGACAAAGTGGAGCACATAACGGTTGTGTGTGCTAACTGACGTGGGAATGGCGTGTTCTCGGATTAGGACAATTATTTGTGGCCATCATTTTTCCTCGGTTATCTGCCGGTGAAACTGTTCAAGACTGATGTACGATACGAGATTTATGTACGTTCTGACGCTCGACTTTTCGAGTGAGCTTTTATTTTTTTTTTTTTGGTTTTGCAACTGAGTTTAGAACAATCAAATTCAGAAAAAAACGAACAATAATTGAATGAATAAATTTCAAAATAAATATACTGCAAAACCATTCATTTTATACTAAATACCAGTACTAAATCTTGATTCTTGAAAGTGGTACGCTGGAAAATGATAGCTTTTCAGCAGATGAATTGCATCTGTTTACTTTACCTACAATCAGTCTTGTCTCATATTTAGTAGCACAAGGATTCTGCTTTGAACTAATTTAGAAAGACATTTTTCCTAAATAACTGCTATACGAACTGAGACAAAACGATCGTCATTTTGAATTGAGTAAAATTATGCTACTCTCAAAAAGATGGCGCTGGTGTGAATTTTTTTTTCATTATCTAATTTATTCATCTGGCAACGAAGGTAGTTAGCCATCTTTAGAGAAACGTGTTTTTTTTTTCATAGTGTATTGAAAAAAGGCGGGAGGATAATGTCAGAGACATAACTGGATGGCGTGAATACGAATAAAACTTACATACTATTTCCACACAACCAAATATCGTTAATCGCACGTACCAGCTGATTGATTGTTCGAATTTTGAAAACTTTCAATGCGTCACTAGCACAATTGTAAAAAGCCAAGCAAAGCCTTCACAGATAAAAATATTTTGAGAATTTACATTCAGAGTGTACAGAATCAGTGCATGGGTGGTGCTACCGATTCTACTGACACTACGAATCCTTCCAGGTCGGGGCTCGAACATACGACAACTGGTTTGTAAGACCAGCACCCTGTGCATTGAACCGCCAACCCGGGACAAATTGAGACAATTGTATCGGTATAATTATAAGGCGAAACCCATGAGAGCAAACAATCACAAGGTTCTGTAGGGGACGAGACCGAATAAATCAAAAGCGCAATACTCAAATTCATTCATATACTAAAAAATCTACAACAAACCATTTTTAGGCATCTAGGATGTCTGAATTTAAATTTGGAATCAATACACGGAAAGACCGAAATCAGCATTTTGGCGAAAAAATTAGTTGATTTTCTTATTTTAGTTAGTTATTTTTTGAGACAACTAAAAAATCTTACTTTTGCTAATTTAGATTTTTTAATTCTAATTCTCTTAATAATAATAAAATATTTGTTGAAATGGCTATTTTTTTTAGTTGAATTCACCAATTAAACGTTCTGTCATTTCTTAGCTAAGGCACGCTTCATATCCATTCAACTATTTTTTTAGTTTAATTAGAGAAACAAAACGTTGTTTTCAACCAACATAAATGGTTGAATTGGTTTCTGCCATTTGCAGCTATATGGCGCTCTGACACCGAAAAAACGTTAACACCGTAATGACTACTAGCCACTAGATGGTACACGACTACCGAAAAAAATTTCAGTCGCGGTTTTCTTTTGTATATTGGCAGGTTTGAATATGATGTTGTATTGGAGAAAAAGACATTAACGAAACATAAACTTCTTTTTAAAAATTTTTCTCCTAAAGCGCTGTTTTCTTCTTTCGACTTCGCGAAATCGACTCACTCACTTTGAGTGCAACATTCGAAACTCACTTAACTGTACCACTTAAAACCATTATTACGCACAATCGCATCAAATGCGCACAAATTCTGAATAAATACACTTTCCACTCAGAATTTACGGCATTTTTACATATCGGTTTAGAAATTTATATATTATTTATTTATTGCAAGCAGTTTCAATAAGACTGTCCTTTTTAGCTTTTTAATGGATTGTTTTACTTTGACACTTCTCATGAGTTTTTGGTTAAAAAACTTGTTAATAAAAACAATTTCATTTTTGTTTTCTTTGTGCTGTCCTTCAGCAATGATGGTGTTAGATAAATAGAAACAAATTTTCTGATTTTAATAAAAAAAAAATAGTTGTCAATAAGAATTTCGTGTTGGATTGAAATATTGCTGGTTTGTGTCCAGGATATTCGCCAACTAAACACATTCTTAAAAATAAGAGTTTTTTTCAGCAAAGTAAATTCTCAATTTTAACTAATTTCATAGTTATTTTGGAAATTTTGTTGTTAAAATCAACTAATTTAAAAACATTAATACGAATTAGGCGCAGAGCAAATTTCGGTCGTTCCGTGTATGATATTAATTTCAATGACTTACTTATCCAACCCGTCTCGAAAATACAAATTGTTTAGCGATTTAATTAAACATCCTTACACCGAATTTAACAGTTCTAAGAAACAAATGATTAATATCCGCTTCCCAAGCGTGGAAAAATAGTATCTATAATACTTTTAAAAATTCATGAGAAAGGATAAACTATTATTCATTCATATACTAATGTGATATGCACTTCACCAACCAGATGTGTTCAGTGAACATCTTACGTGTCAGTTGAAAATTCCATATAAAAAAGATAAACAGAAATTTAGTTAGAAATTTAGGGAAAAAGATCTTGTTTGAAATGATGCATAGTTGGATTCAGTTTGGTGAACTATCTTTAAAAAAATTGTCTGTAGCAAAGAATGAACAATTCTGCTATACGCAAAAATATCAATTACAAGAGCAGTTTGGTTATAAATTGAATGACTCAATTGACCGTCTTGAACAACATGCATAAATGTGTCTCCCTCATATTAGTCAATTTAAAATACTCTTGTTTGCTTACTATCCGAAGTTGGTGTCTGTTTTACTAGCGAATAAAACATGTCGTAAGCCCACTGCACTCTAAAACTGAAAACATTCCGTATTTCTTTATGTCGGTTTTGCACGATACGCTTTGTGCGATGATTCGATCAATTCGAGCGGTTGAAATTTCGCGCCGGCTAACTTTGGCACTGAATTCCACCTTAATGCTTGTTCATACAAAATTTTTAAGAAAACTTCTATTTAAAGTTATTTATGGCTATCTCATACTGCTGAAAATTTTATCTTAAATTGCTGATCATACTTCCATTAATACGGAGAAGAAATTATGCTTCTGCGTTACAAACAACAAGAGATATTCGCGATTAAGTTCTACCCGTTTTTGTGCAGGGAAATTTTTAAAAAGGCGTCCCATAGTAAAGTAAGTAAAGTAAGTATTCACGACAAAAAATTACACTCTTTAAATTTTTAAAATGTGTGTTGATCATGTCTACTGCTTGATTTTAACATTTGCTCTTCAGTTGATCGCGTTCCAATGAAACAAGCGTAGCGAGGCTTCAGAATTTCGCTCGTTCATTGTGAAAATTCAAGGAACCCGCACGGCAAACTAGCAAATTATTGAAGGTAATTACTTCAACTATCACCAACGAAATAGAAGTATTCCTAGAACGTGTATCGAGAGTTTTAAATACTGGATAGGATGTAATCTAAACGTCGAAACGAATAGTCTTCAGTTTAATGCGCAACGGCTATCTGACCATTTACAACCGATCTACAAGAACTCTAACAAGTAGAGGAAGTAATTGGAGCTCCCGAGTGTTATGTCATTCGATGATGAGCTTTCAAGGAATCCCTGCCTAAGGCTGCCCTAGGCTGCCCCGTCGATGTTCAAATGGAAAAGCAGCTACATATAAGTGCTGTATCGAAGCTGTTCAAAATTATTAGTCTAGATTTTATAACATAAAAATGATATCTGCAGCACCTATAAAAAACTAACGGATTTCTTACCAAATCTGCAAATCTGGCATCTACTAAAAAGGTAGAAAACCATTTTGTCAGAGCAGTTCTTCCAGAGTTATTGTGAGCTAATAATGCGTGGAGAAAGATGTTGATATTATAAATCCCACACGTTCCTTACAAATATGACTGCAAGTCAATTTCATGAAATGAATAGTCCCAGGCCTCTTACAGAAAGAACTGAATAATTTCTAACCGAGTATATTTTTGTTGAGCACAAGCCTCTAGATAGCCCGATACTAAATTTCATGACAATCTATTCACTAGTGTTCGAATAACAGCTGATCCTGTCAGACGAGTTCTAGTTTTCATCAAGCGTATTCTCCAGACCTGGCCTCCAGCGACTATTATCTATTTCCAAACGTGAGAAGATTTCTTCAGGGAAAGAAATTTTCGTCGAATACTGTGGTCATTGCAGAAACGGAAGCCTGTTTTAAAGGCCTTGACAAATCTTTTTTCTTCCATAGGGCATCAAAATGTGGGAGGACCGATGGAGATTGTAGTGGAAAATAATAAAATTTCTGCGGTAAAAAATCGACTTTTTCTTTGTTATGACCGGGTCTTCTCATTCCTTGTAGTAATAATTTCTAAGAGTAATTTAGTGCTTCATTCTTTGATTGGTCTCCAGTCTTATTTGACAGGTCGCGAAAAATAGTGAAAATAGTACCGTTGTGCCGTTCGCTGTTGCATTCGAAATTCCACGAGAAAATCATCATGGACCCTTCGTATTTTTACTCTATCTCAACGATTCAATTTATTCGATAAAGTGTGTGAAATTATCTTTTGATGATGATTTCACAGTATTTAATGTTATCAAGGGCAAATCAAAGCTATTGTATGACATTCCTTTTTGTGAAATTTGATTTTTTGTTCCAACAGGCTTCGTAGCCGATTCATAGCCTACAGAATCCTATTGACACACAATACACGTGTAATATCAACCTATTGATTTCGAATGCCTTCAACTGTTTTCTCATCTCATTTAGTTGGCAACAACAGTCTACAGTCAAGTTCCATTTTAATATTTCACAATTTATTCTTGAACGATGATCGTCTGTGATGGACCAGTATGTTTTCTTAGATTCTAAGAAACAGATTGAACTGCACTATCCACTTCCACTATCTCCGAAGTCACCAAGCTTTTAGGATTAGTTTTCCGCATGACTGAAGATTTCACTGAGAAAGGTAACTTGAAAGCATCTTACTGTGCCTTATCTATATAAGAAAAGGCTGCAATTGTCTGAATCTCTTAACTAAGCGATAGCCAACGTCATGAAATAATCGCATTTGATAGATGCCAGTATCGATTTGTGATCTGTTTCTCGTAATGTTTTCAAACCTACTTTAATGACTTTTCCACTTCTATCACGAATCTTCGTAATCTTCAATCCTATTCTTTTCTACAGATTTCCTTCTCTACAATTAGTTATGAGTACAAACACTTCAGATTACTGTCAAAAATCACTCACAACTGTACGTTTGACAATAACAACACCGAGGATGAATCAATGGATGATAAAACGAACTGCGAACAAAGTGGCCCTCAATCTTCGCTGGATGGAATTGGAAGCTCCTGTCCCCAAGAACAAGGGAGACAACAATAACAAAGAAAATAATATTAATTAACAAAAAACCTGTTTTAATCCACCAGATTCTTGAAAAAAAAAAATTTCTCGAATATTATATTAGAACAAGAAAGTTTTTTAAAGCTTACACAATTCGATATGCCATTCAATTTTTAGGTTTTGACCCAAGTGAATGGGAATTCTACGTTTTCTGTGCTTTTTCGCTCTAAATGACGGTTGCAAATTTTCAACACATCTCACCCTGTTGTTCCGGAACTGGTGTGTATTTTTATAGACGTTGACCCTTTTTTGAGTCTATGTTTGTAAAATTCACTCAGCTGTATCTGAGAAAATGAGGAGAGTTCCATTTTTGAGTTTTCGTCAACTGTTTCCGGAACCGAGAGCTGGGTACCGGTATAGCTGAAATTGGTTCGTTTGGTCAGCAACTATCATAACCTATAAATTGAAACAATTTTGAATCAAATTAAGAAGAATTTTCACAGGTTGCAATTTCGGACACACTACCGTTTTTTCTTCGGAACCGGAAGCTGGATCTGGAATAAATTCCATATTAACTTATATAAATAATACTGTTCATATGAATCTGAGTTTGCGAAGATCTTTTCTGAGAAATTCGTGTAGTTTCCAGTTTGGAGCACACGAGAACTTTTCCGGCACTTTCGGAACCAGGAACGATAATTCGGTGCACCTATAGTCAATGAATTTGATCATAAACTAACCATACGTGCCTAATTGAAGAATTACACGACTATTTGAATGTATTTGGCTCGACTTTTCCGTGTATGAAAATACGCTCTTGAAAATGAATTACTTATTCGATACATATCGGCCAATAATTCCGGAACCGGAAGACGTATTCGGATGAAATTCGGTGAGATTATACGAAATCGTAACACCTTTCATTTGAGCTTAAGTTTGTGAAAATCGGATAAGTGGTGTCTGAGGAAATCGAGTGAACTTTTTTAGTTCATTTGTCACATTTTTCCGCATAGCTCCGGAGCCGGTAGCCGAACCCATATGCTAAGCTATAGGACTATCATCTGAATAGGAGATGAAAATCAATCGATTAGGCGGTATCTAAGGAAATCAAGTGAACTTTTTTGTGAAATATTTTTTGCACATTTTACCCTGTTACTCCCGAACCGGACGTTCGATTAAATAAGAACAGTATTCAGTATTCGTTTTAGTAACACAAAGCGTCGTATTGAAGTTGTTTTATGTTTTTATCAGAAACGAAAGAGCCAAACCAAAGAACCTGAAATGGGGATTGAAGTTTTCTCTTACGAAGAGAGCGCCACAGGGGTAGGGCTAATAATTGAACTGCGTGACACCCGAGGACAGCTGAACATTCAATTGGACTGTTTCTGCAGGGTAGTTTCAAAGGCAAAACGATTTCCTCAGATAAGCAAAATTACGGCTTCCAAAGACGGCTCTGCGCTAACTTTTTGGCAAATTATCGTTTCGTTTTTTACACATTTTTCTGCATTTCACCTCTTTAGTTTTGACGATTGTCACATTGTTAGGGTCATAAATTGTCTAAGTTGACGAGGGTTGTTTTATTGTTTTTCAAAACATTTCTCTAGATGATCAATACAATTTTGCATACGCTTGAAACAATTTTCATAACATTTTTTCCACTCTTCTTGAGGTACCCCCAAACCATGGTTTTTTGAACGCTTCAACAGCTTCTTCAGGAGTATTGAACCGCTCTCCAATTAGTTTATTCTTCACGAAAGGAAACAAATAGAAGTCGTTGGGTGCCAAATCGGAACTATACGGCGGGTTGGCCATTAATTCGACGCTCAAATGTTCGGTTGTTTGAGCCGATGTGTGAGTGCTTGCATTATCGTGATGAAGAATGATTTTGCGTCTTGCGTTTGTTTTTCCTTATTTAACGGACAACTTCTGGCAAACAGATGGTAGTGAACCAATCAGAATTGACGGTCATACGATTCTCTAAAGCAACGGTAGTAATAGCGTCCATTTATACCGAAAAACAAGCCACTATTTTCTTTGAAGTGCTTCGAGCGCAAACAATTTTTGTTGGATTTGATTCTTCTTGGGACAGCCACACAGTCATCTACTGTTTAGTTTCGACTCATATAAGTAAATCCACGTTTCGTCACCTGTATAGATGTTATACACCAAATTTGAAGCACCACGATTGATTTTTTCAGAATTTCTCTACACCAATCGACAAGAGTTTTTTTTTATTTTGAGCGGCTGTCAAATTATGTGGGATCCAACTTGAACAAATTTTTTTCACGACTAAATTCTCGTGCAAAAATACTTATGAAATTTTCACACTAATGCCCAAGGCTGTCTTCATTTCACGGTACGTCACATGACAATCTTCTATTAGCAAATACGATATTTTCTGACAGAACAACTGATTTTTGAGACCCTTCCTTGAATTCAACGGCAAGTGAACTACGACCACGATCGAATTCGTTATACAAGTTTTTTTTTACGGTCGCATAGGATCGCGCTACACTGCCATAAGTCGAACTGAGTTGATTGAAGCACTCTGGGCTTGATAATCCACGACGAAAATTGTAATAAATCATGAAAAATGATTAGTCGATCGTACAAATATTTTGCATTAATTATGGTTTCGGCTCGAGCGGTCTATTAAATAAGAACGGCTATTATATACTGGCCGACGTTTCGACCACTGGTAATGGTCTTTTTCAAGGAAAAAATCTTATCGTTCATACGATTTTTAGACGAGAAACGATAAGATATTTCCCCTGAAAAAGACCATTACTAGTGGTCGAAACGTCGGGCAGTATATAATAGCCGTTCTTATTTAATATACCACTAAAGCCGAAACCATAATTAATGGGTAATAAATTATTGCACGAAAATGTTCATGATTCAATTCCCTTTTTTTACTGAGGTAAAATTTAAACTTATTGTAAGCAAATAAAAAAGCGTGGTAGTGAGTCATAGCGACAAAAAAAAACTGTATAATAAAACCCAGAAATTGAGTGAACTACATGTAATTTTGTGAAAATATTGGATTGCGTTGAAGTCGAAATTCGAAAAAAAAAACTGATAACTTACTAGTAGTTTCAAAAAGATAGATTTTATATCAAAACTAATCCAAGTAATTAGTGGCTGACTTTGTGTGAAATACCCTGTATCTTTGGCTTTAAGTTACCCTGGCCGTAAAACAACTGTTTAGAAAAGATACAGTAAGCGTAGTTAAACTTGGAATAGGAAGATATGGCGGACAATCGGTGCAGGACAAACGCATTGCGACATTGACATGAAATTCACACGGAAAGATCGAAATCAGCATTTTGGCGAAAACATTGGTTGATTTTCTGATTTTAGTAAGCTATTTTTTGAGACAACTAAAAAAATCTTACTTTTCCTTTTTTAGATTTTTTAATTCTCATTCCCTAAGTAATAAAAAAATATTTGTTGAACGGGCTATTTTTTAGTTGAATTCACCAATTCAATGTGCTGTCATTTCTTAGCTGAGGCACACTTTATTTCCATTAAACTAATTTTTTAGTTGTATTAGAGAAAAAAAAACGTTGTTTTCAACCAACATAAATAGTCACCGAAAAAACATTTACACCGTAATGACTACTAGCCACTTCCGTGCAAAGTTCCAATAGAATCATCGTCTGAAGAAATCATCTACACGAAGGGTATCGTTGTTATCGTGCCAGCACGGAACGATCGAAATAAGCTCTGCGCCTAATTCGTATTACTGTTTTTGAATTAGATGATTTTAACAACAAAATTTCCAAAATAACTATGAAATTAATTAAAATTGAGAATTTACTTTGCTAAAAAAAATTCGTACTTCTACAGAATGTGTTTAGTTGGCGAATATCCTGGACACAAACCAGCAATGATTCAATCCAATACGAAATTCTCATTGACAACTAATTTTGTTATTAAAATCAGAAAATTTGTTTCTATTTATCTATCACCATCATTGCTGAAGGACAGCACAAAGAAAACGAAAATAAAACTAATTTTATTAACAAGTTTATTAGTCAAAACCTCATGAGAAGTGTCGAAGCAAAACAATCCATTGCAAATCTAAAAAGGACAGTCTTGTTGAAACTGCTTGCCAATTGTTTTGATGTTTTTCCATATATAAATTTCTAAACCGATATGTAAAAATGACGTAAACTCTTAGTGGAAAGTGTATTTATTCAGAATTTGTGCGCATTTGAAGCGATTACGCGTAATAATGTTTTTACGCGGAACAGTGAAGTGAGTTTCGAATGTTGCACTCTAATTGTATATGTCAAATAATGTTTTTTTGTATCTTCTAACCTTCCAGGCTACGCCGTCCGACGTACTTTATTTATTTATTTATTTGGAGCAGGAAAAAACCCGATGGAGATGAAATTTAGCAATCTCTCTCTCTCCAGCAGGCATAAAACATCCTCATCATTTGTATCAACAGATTACAATGATCCAACAGATACATTTAGACCTAACACTACAATTAAAACTAACAGTTGAAACTAAATTTATAACACTATAACTAGTTGATGACACCAAGCATAACAGTATTAGTACTCTTACTTAGAAGATGCGAGCCAATCTAGTTAGTTTCAAATGAAGATGATGGAGAGACGGAATGGGGGTTGAATGAAAATAAAATCCAGACAAATCCTAATCTGACAGGTGACTATGAAACAATCGTTTAATCATGTTTCGAGATAAATGAAAGTGGAAGACATTAGAACAGTTGTTGAATGTTCGGCACATACTGGAGAACGGCTCATTATAACCATAATTTGTTCTTGCAACAGGTAATCTCAAAAAGGAGTGGGAACGAAGATTGCGTCGATGAAGATTAATCAACTGTAAGAGTTCGGGACAACCGATACGTGATTAAAGCTAATCAGCAACGAATAACCGATCAAGATCAATAAGCCCACAGCGATCTATGTAACTAGGAAGATTAGTAGGATCTCTCCATGGTAGGTTACGCAGGGCAAATCTAACAAATTTATGTTGAATAGCTTCGATCCTATCTATGTCGATTTGATAATGGGGTGACCAGACAACAGCTGAGTATTCAAGCGTCGAGCGGACTAGAGCACAATAAAATGCTTTAAGACAATGTACATTGACAAAGCTCTTAGTAATGCGAAAGAGGAACCTAAAAGCTTAGAGGCCTTAGAGATCACATAATCGATATGACTTTCGAAATTCAACTTGGTATCAAGAATGATACCTAAATCTTTAACGGTAGACTCTCGTTTCAGTACAATCTGCGAAATGTTATAGTCGTAGCTAAATGGCGAGTGTTTGCGAGTAAACGACGTAACGGAACATTTCGAGGCATTTAAGACCACGCTATTGTCGTTACACCAGTTCACGAATGATTCAAGCTGTGACTGTAAAAATATAGTGTCGTCGGGCGAGCTTACTAGATGATATAGCTAAAAATCATCTGCGAAAGATAGTTTGTGGCATTTCAATAGAAAGTTGAGATCATTGCGGTAGAGCAAGAATAAAAATGGTCCCAAGTGATTGTCTTGAGAGACTCCAGAACCTACAGCAAACGGTGTTGTAGTGCATTCGCCGATTTTCACTAACATTTTCCGACCAATAAAAAATGTTTGAAGCCAGTTGAGTAAAGATCCACTGAATCCAAGCAAGCGAGTTTAGCAACTGCAATTTGGTGGTTTATCTTGTCGAAGGCTGCGGAGAAATCCGTATAGATAGCGTCAACTTGAAGGCGTGCTTGTAGGGATCGAATTATAAAAGATGTATAAGACAGTAAGTTCGTTGAAGTTGATCGTTTTGGCATAAAACCGTGTTGTGTTTCCGAGATGTAGTTATTGTAGTTATGCTTGATGAAGTCCAGAACTATATTCTCAAGTAACTAAGACACAGCGCATAGTGCTACTTGCATAGTTTACTACTTGTATTCGATTTTTGTTTCCCGAGCACTCAAAGTTTTCAGTGAGAGAGTCGATTTCGCGAAGTCGAATGTAGAAAACAGCGATTTAGAAGAAAAAAATTTCAAAAAGAAGTTTATGTTTCGTTTATATCTTCTTCTTCAATACAACATCGTATTTATACCTGCCAATATAGAAAAGACAACCGCGATTGAATTTTTTTTTTCGGTAGTAGTGTGCCATCTAGTGGCTGTGAACGTTTTTTCAGTGACAGTGCGCCATATAGCTGCAAATTGCAGAAGCCAATTCAACCATTTATGTTGGTTGAAAACAACGTTTTATTTCTCTAATACAACTAAAAAATTAGTTGAATGGAAATGAAGTGTGCCTTAGCTAAGAAATGACAGCACGTTGAATTGGTGAATTCAACTAAAAAAATAGCCATTTCAACAAATATTTTATTATTATAGAGGGAATGAGAAATTAAAAATCTAAAATACACAGAAAAAGATGAAACTTACACGACATGTAAACCGATAGTACTATGAAATAAACATCAGTTGAAACGAAAATCTAATTTAAAACCATGATTAATGTAAAATTACATTAAGATTAATTTGGTTTTTCATTGAACAAGACTGTATATTTATAAACTGCTTTGTTTTGTAATGTAACTTTCCATTCAATTACCTGCTCCAAATATGGGCATGAAAATAAATGTAAATTCACAAAATATTTTTATCTGTGTAGCTAAAGTAAGATTTTTTGAGTTGTCTCAAAAAAATAACTAACTAACAATCAGAAAATCAACTAAATTTTTCGCCAAAATGTTGATTTTGGTCATTCCGTGAGTAAGCTGCCAATCCGAACATTCAAACCGGACCGAATGGCCGAAACCCGAACTCGAAGCAAATATAGAGAGGCTCTTACGAGATATCCAAAATACTTCTTGGGCATATGCAAGACAACACCTGATTTAGCAAGCGATTTGCTGCCACAGTCGAAACACATAAACTTTTGTTACAAAAATTTCTATGATATCGAAAACATACAAAGAAGAGTGTCACATTACACAACGGCCTATTTAATTCGGGAAAATCGTTCAGCCAATTGAACTACTCTGGTTGTGTTGAAACACAACTTGTGAGACAGTCCTATTGAAAAGGGCCTGTATATGATGTGGATCAACGCTGGAGCTTCGATACAGAAGAAAGTACCAATAACTCATAGCCAGTTGTTAGGTTTTGTTCGGTTTATCTACCTAGTAGTAGTACTTTTAATTAGTCAAATCAAACTGATTCCCTAAATTATGAAAGCCTGTTCGGTTCAGCGTTCGTCATAACGGTTGCGGACAGTCATCGTATGGTTTTAAGCTCAGATAAAGCTAATTAAATCCCTTTGACCTCGGTTCCCAACCTGACCGGGCACCATAACTATCGACAAAGTTATCGGCAGCAGTTCTCTCGGTTTGGATTGGCGCTGAATCGAAACCGCCAAATAAAAGCCCAACTCGACCGATGGCGGTGAAAATTGCAACAATCAATCATTGTGTGCCCCGTGTTAGCCGCAACCCTTGGCCAAAAAACGAGACGTCGATGCCAGCTGACTCGGGTGACCACTGACCGCTTCGACGTACGCGTCGACATGTCTTTGTCGGTTCGGTCGACGCCGTCGTTGGCGTCGTCGTCCTTCGATTACAGCAAAACCATGCTGAAGTGGTTACGGGGGGACGAGCGGCGTTACACGTGGACAGGTACTGGCCACAGTTACACAAAGACGATGATGAATGGTTGAATAAAGCCTGTGGGGATCGGGATTTTTCTCCTCTCCCCCTCGCTGATCACAAACCCACACACACACATACCAACCGAGAAAACCGGTCGAATGGAAAGCCGCTAGTTTTGCGGGATGTAATTTGCAACCCGTCATCGCTAGTTTCGCTTCCGGACCAGTGAGGGATAAATTTAGTGGAAAAGGAACTGCTTTCGGGTTGTTTGATGCAAACAGTAGTTAATCATTGGGCTTTGGTGGCTTTCCCATTTGAACGAGCTGTCACTGACAGGTTGTCATTCGATCGGGGCACACGGAAAACCACAACGGCATGTGAGATATGATGTTTTGAAATCTCATCAACGATGTCGATTAAATGCTGGCTCTTGGTTGGTTTTTGTTTGATGGAATATTGGAAAATAAATTTAATCAGAGAGCTTCGATATGCGTTTATTCAAGAGGACTTCCCAAACCACAGCATCTTAACTCCATCCCTTGGATTTCATTCAATTTGTGGGAGCTCTCATCCGGAAAACGTTCCGAAATCCTACCGGGGAAGTTGGCTTGGATCGAACAAGCAAATTTTACGTACTTTAATGAATCTCTGATAGGGGGCTCTTTGCCAGTTCGTTTGTAGGCAACTAAATAGCAATCCTTTGGCTGCTGGTCGAGTGAGCAATTTATCCCTTGGCCGAAGCTGTCGGTGGAAGAGCAACGATCAGCCAACATCCGCAAAGCCTCACTTTCAATAAATGTCAAATGCAGGTTCCCCAGGATTCTTTTTGTGGTTCTCAGAAAATAGAAGAAAGGGTAGAATAGTGTACGCTTCCTTCGTGACAGGATCAGGCGAATAGTTTTCATCTCGGCTCGGACCGTTTCTGTGGTTTTCTTTTGATACCGGTTGGGTTTTCTTTTTCGGTGCGGCAGATTTCCTGCTGGACAGACAGACAGGCAGACAGACGATAGTGGAACTGAGCAGCGCACACCTTAATTGAGGTTCCCGTACCAAAATTGGATGGATGTTCGGTTTGGCAGTGGCCACCGGTGGCAGAGGCTGCGGAGTGAATAATTCATTGCGACCGAAAAGTGCACTGTAGCAAAAGTGGTAGAGAGTGCGGAAAAGTTTAATGAATGAATGAATTTAATTGAAATGAAAAGGAGTGCGGGCAGAAAGTCCATTTTTTTGTGGACCTTCCGCCGACTGCTGATTTTTGCAAGCAACGGAGCCCGGACTGGCCCGGGAGGCTGATGGAACAAGTCGTGGCATAGTTAATATATATAAATATATACTTTTTTTTTTAAATCACCACTCTTTGTTTGCAAAAAAGAAATGGTCTTCCGAGTGCATGGGATTTTTTCTTGAAAGTGGATGAAGGTACACGGAAAATCAGCTCACCGTAAATTGGCCACCAACGCAGGGACCGCTCTGAGCACGACTCAGCCACTCGGAAGAAGCAATACAAAAGATATTTCATCAAGTGCAATTGTGCGGTTTTTTTTTTCCTCATTCGGACAATGAATGCATCGAGGTAATAATTAAACTTTTTGTTTTACTTATTGTTTGAGACAATAGCAGACAAATGAAAGAAAGAACCGAACACCGTTGAGTTGGTTGAAACATTGTGGGATTTCGGGTGACAGGACCGCTATGGAACTCGACATTAAACAGAGGGATGTTTTTTTTAGAACTGGAACGATTTTTGTTGGGGACGAAGCAAGTGTTCAAAATGGCTAGCATAATTCTATTCTATAAGGTTGCGAGTGACATTTTCCGTCTTTATTGTCTAAAAATCATGCTGACAAATGACAAAGCTAGTATGACTAAGGCTACAGGTTAAATATGGTCAGTAGCTTATCCGTACAATTTTTATTTCAAAGTTATTCCAAGTTTTTCAGTAGAAAACATATGTTATATACTTATTATTGAATATTTTGTATTGCCCTCAGGAAAATACATTGGAATCTCGTATTGATGGCTGTGTATGAAAACAGATACGATTCTATTAATTGTAATAATCAGCATCGATCGAAATAAGTACTAGTCGGATGGTGTCATATCTGGATTAAAAGGCGGGCAAGGTAGAAATTCCATTCTCTTTTACCTGAGTATTTTTAAACTTAAGCTACAACGTGTGATCGAGCTTCGCCGTGAGAAAAAAAAAGATTATTATATTATGATCGTTTTTTTCCAGAAGTGTCGAAATTACTTTGATGACTGGACCACTCAGAGGCGATTTGCAATCTAACCATATACGAGAATATTTTTCGTTGACGTTAGCGTTTGCACTACGAAATTCACTTTTCATTATCAGTGACAATACAATGTAGAATCGACCTACTTTCATGTCACTCCTGTAACGTTTCGGACATGCCACTCTCCACGTTCGGTATCTCTCGGCATCAACCCGTATGGTATCCGATTTCCAACCTGTCCGATCAATTCCAACAGTTTTAGGCTTTCCACGAGCAATTCAAACGCATGTGACGATATTTTTCTAATTTTCAAACTAAATATCAGATATACCGAAAATGATTCAAGAACTTCTAACAGATCGGCTGAAAAGTTCGTATCGTTTCTATGAGAGGGCGCCACTAGAATTAAATCCATACCATTTTTAGTTAGTACCAACCTTCAAAAGATACGTGTATAAATTTGACAGCTGTCTGATTATTAGTTTGTAAGATATTGCATTTTGAGTGAAGCTACTTTTGTTATTGTGAAAAAAAATGGAAAAAAGGTGTTCGTGTGTTGATGAAACACTACTTTTTGATGAAAAAAAGTGCCGCCGATACTGAGGCTTGATGAGTGTTATCCAGACTCCGCACCGGGCGAAGCAACAATTCGTAAGTGGTTTGCAAAATTTCGTACTGGTCATATGAGCACCGAAGACGATGAACGCAGTGGACGTCCAAAAGAGGCTGTTACCGATGAAAACGTGAAAAAAATTCACAAAATGATTTTCAATGACCGTAAAGTGAAGTTGATCGAGATAGCTGACACCCTAAAGATATCAAAGGAACGTGTTGGACATATTATTCACGAATATTTGGATATGAGAAAGCTTTGTGCAAAATGGGTGCCGCGTGAGCTCACAATCGATCAAAAACAACAACGAATTGATGATTCTGAGTAGTGTTTGGAGCTGTTATATCGAAATAAAACCGATTTTTTTCGTCGATATATAACAATGGGCGAAACATGGCTCCATCACTTCACTCCGGAGTCCAATCGACAGTCAGCTGAGTGGACTGCACGCGATGAACCGAACCCAAAGCGTGGAAAGACTCAACAATCGGCCGGTAAGGTTATGGCGTCTGTATTTTGGGATTCGCATGGCATAATTTTCATCGACTATCTTGAAAAGGGAAAAACCATCAATAGTGATTATTATATAGCGTTATTAGAGCGTTTGAAGGACGAAATTTCAAAAAAACGGCCTCATTTGAAGAAGAAAAAAGTTTTGTTTCATCAAGACAATGCACCGTGTCACAAGTCGATGAAAACCATGCTGAAATTGAACGAATTGGGCTTCGAATTGCTCCCTCATCCACCGTATTCTCCAGATTTGGCCCCCAGTGACTTTTTCCTGTTCTCAGACCTCAAGAGAATGCTCGCTGGTAAAAAATTTAGAAGCAATGAAGAGGTAATCGCTGAAACTGAGGCCTATTTTGAGGCAAAGGACAAATCGTACTACAAAAATGGTATCGAAAAGTTGGAAGATCTTTTATAATGAAAACTATTTCTGCTTCGCGATCTCCCTCCAAAAATAACACTGCATTGTTGAAAACGAAGAAATCAAACGTTGCCACTTTATGTTCAAATACCCAACCAAATTCAATTTGTATTGATTTAAAACACTACCAATTTAGACCGGCAGCAAACGTTCAAAAAAAGGCGTCGAAAGTGTGCTATAGCCCTCTGCGTTAGTAGCAGAATGAGAGGGTGTGAATTGGTTTGTATGTATGGGGAAATTCATTCGAAACGTGAAAGATATTAAGAATTGAGCAAATAGTTCAAGTATTTTGGCTTGCCGTCCTATTGTTGAAGTGTATTGAAATTTCCTAATGTGGTTTTAAATTGCCTTTAAATTATTTAGGTTTTTCAGTCTACTTGTTTGGATGAAAACCGTCCGTAAAATACTTTCGTGATTAATAGGTTGGCGTTTCTCATTTCATCCTTAAACAATTCGACGCAAGAAGTAAAATTCGTTTCATGAGTAAGAGTAACTGTTTGGGTACGTTTTTTATCTAATTTCATGTAGAAGCGTATATAGAAAATATGGTCAGATTGGCTGGTTCCAAAAAAAATATTACTTAGATGCGACTGATAAGAAATAGGATTTTGGATCGGAAAATTAAGAATTAAAATTAAATACGCGTCGATTACTTGCCATTTGCAAGGCATCGAAAGCCTTCTGTAATGTGTGTATCCATTTGATGCTTACATTGCATAGCGTAGGGGCTGATCGATGGAACGGTGCCCTCGGAACACGATTTGCTTAGTATGCGAAATGGATCATCGAAACTCGATTGAATTAACTCAGGGACTAAAGTTATTTGCATGTATAAACATAAAAAAAAACATTTTTGGCGTGAATACGTCTTACTTTACTATGAGAAGTCTTTTCAAAATTTACTCTGCACAAGAACGGGCAGAACCTAACCATGAATATCTCTTGTTTTATTTAAGGCAGCAACATTTTTTTCCCCTCATACCATGTTCAGCAATTCAGGATAAAATTTTCAATAGTATGAAGTAATTTTAACTTGAAGTTTCCTAAAGTGTTTGATATGTACGAACATTAAGGTGAAATTCAGTGTCAAAGTAAGGTACGCAAAATTTTAACCGCATGAATTAAACCAATCATTGCACAAAGCGTATCGTGCGAAACCGACCGGAATATTTTCAGTGTTTGGATGCAGTGGGGACACTAACTATGCATGGTTATGAACCATGAGTATTTTTAATTGATTGTTATAAGTGAGGCATTTTGGAGTTTTTCTCGCCCGAAGAGGTAGATTAGCAGGTAGATTTATACATGAACTTTTGTTAGTAAAAAGTTAAATTTTGCAACATTGTTTGAAAAAAAACGAGCTTAATCCACCTAGCAGTGAGATGATACCTTTTTTTATCAATCCGCATGTGTTTTTTGCATTAATATTCTTTGGTGTTTTAGTTCTCAGGGCATTATTTTATTGACCGTCATTTCAAGCGGCAAATTGAGATTTTAATCACTCATTACCCTGTAATATTTAGTCTAAAATTGTGACAGTTGATTGAACATTCCATGAAATGTCGACGTAAGTTTCACTTCAGAGTTTACAGTTATTTAGGGTACTTCCAGAGCCGGTATTCAGGAACCAGCATAACCCAAACCAATTCGTATGGCCAAAAACGAATAAATTGCAATAGTTTTGAGTCCAACTTTCAAGTTTTTTGGAATTGTCACCTTCTACATCGGTTCGAATTTTGAAATTTGATCACTCTGTAATTCTAGAATCGGAAGTCAGAATCGGATAAAATTGACCAATTTTGTATGGGACCGTAAGTCCTTTAATTTGAATTTTCGTTTTTGAAATTCGAGTTGGCATTTCTTGAGAAAACGAGTGAGCTTTGAGAAACGATTCGGACTGGAACCAGAATTCGAAAATCGATGTAGCCGAAGTCAGTTAAATTCACCTAAGGAGCTGTACAGTTTACATTTGAATCAAAATGTTTGAAAATCAGTGCAGACATCTTTGAGAAATCGTAGTACCTTCTGAATCAAAAATTGAAAAACACTAAAACTGAAATTAGTTCATTTGGTTATGAATTATCCAAATCTGCAAACCCGATAACCTGATTAATTTACGTGGAATAGACATTTCTATACTAATCACCCTGAATCTTCTAAACCGGAAGTCAGATCTGAGTAAAAAGCGAGATGTTTTATAGGATCTTAAGGCCTTCAATTTGAATCTTAGATGGTTCTTAGATTTAATTTGAATCTTAGATCGATTCAGCCATCTACGAGAAAAATTAGTTATATTATTTTAAATAGATCCAAATGAAATTCAGGATGCTTGTTTGGGAGTATACGGCTTCTCAGATGAATCAGAATTTGTAGAAAACGGTCGAGTCACCTCCGAGAATATTGAGCGAAATTATTTGTCACACACACATTTGCTGATCTCGACGAACTGATTCGAATGGTATATGGGTGTTATGTTCTTCCAGCATTTATTGCTGTAAGTAGTTTAAATAAATTTAATCATGGCATTGTTCTCAACTCGGAAATGCTGCCATCATCTGGTTTATATATATCATATTCGAACGTTTATTATTGTTATTGTTGCCAAAAACGAACCGTGCTAAAATCGGTTCGAGGCAAATTACCATGAAAAAAGATGCTATACACAGTCTTTTTGTTACTTAGAAATAATTGTATGTAACAGTATAAAGAATCGTGTTTCACTTTGCTCAGAAAAATCGCTTTATCACTAAGTGCGTGAAACTCCTACTACTGGAATATGTCCTACCCAAAAATATCGATATCTCCGTTAAAAATGGACGGATTTTAACAATCTATGGCTTGTTGGATAGCTATCACCGTGCGGAATCTAAGTCTGAAAACACATTCTGGTTTCAAGGTCAATTGTGACAGATATTGTCAAAAAACTGAAAATTTTGACATAAAACTTCATATAACTCAAAAAGTAAACATCCGATCTCAAAACCATTCAATAGCGTTCTGGGTGACGGGGAGACCTTTCATTTGCGACTAGTTTGATCAGAATCGGTCCAGCCATCTCTGAGATCTCGACCTCTTAGTTGACAACACACATACGGACACACAGACATTTGCTCAGTTCGTTGAGCTGAATCGATTGGTATATGTCACTCGGCCCTCCGGGCCTCGGAAAATTTTTCGAAAGTTTGAGCGAATTCTATACCTATTTTTTATACTTATAAAAAAAGGTAAAAATGCTTTCAAAAAACACGTGTTTGAGAGGTACCTGGCCTTAAGACGGTCAACTAGAAGTTAAAATGCTTGACTTTTCTTTTAATCTACTTATTGCAAACTAGAGCTTGACTGTTTAGAACGAATTTTAGTGGTTTCAAGAAAACATTGACTGAATCAAACCAGATTTGTAGTTATCACTACGTAATAAAAAAACTTGGAATCACCCAGAATTTTTTGACTTTTACAATTGACGCTGGATTCTAAAACGGAGTAATTGGAATAAAGTAGGTTTATAGTAGAGGAAAACTGGGATGGAATATATTATTTGTTTGTTTCAGGTCGTTTTAATTCTGCGTAAAACCCCCCTTAATATTTTACCATTTCTAATGAATTTTTTTAAACAATTATAGTTACTTCTTTTCCACAATCTTTCAAATCGCTATATAATTTGTATTTTCGAGACAAGCTTGACAAGTGAGCTATTGACATTAATATCATATTAATTTCCAACTTAAGTGTAGAAATCCTAGATGACCACAAACAATTTGTTATGAATTCTTTAAATTCAAATGAATTTTTGAATAAATTTGAACATTACATTTTTAGTGTTATTATAATCGGGTTTGTCCGCTATCATCCGCAGTAATTGTTTGCCCTCGTGTGTTTCGTCTTATATTTGCACCGTTAAAATATCGCAATTGAAGCATTGAAAGTTTGCAATATTCACACAATCCATCTACTGGTTTGTGCGATTATTGATATTCGGTAGAGTGCCAAAAGCATGTCAGTTTTATTCGTATTCACGTCACCCAGTTATGACTCTGACATCACCCACCCGTCATTTAATGAATAAAAATTACCCACCCGTCTCTTTCTGTAAATTACTGCCATACAGAGGGGCTGGAGATAAACACATATTCAAGCTTCTAAAATGAAACATGAAATCTGACATGCCTTTTCGAAACCTGCTGGTGGCGTCATCTTTTTTAAACTGGTGGAAGCTAACTCCACAAACTAATTTGTCCAGTCATGCTTCTTGATGAATATAAACGTTGAAGGTTTGTGTCTCGTTCAATCACTTTTCTTTGCGTAATTTCTAATCGATGAATATTAGATTCGATGGTTTTACAAATCTTGGCTTATCCTCAAATTCTATCTGAAATTCGAGTCACTGTAATCGGTTATCAGACCTCCATGCGCTATGGAAGAAATCAACTTGTAGTAAGAGTCCGCCGTGCTATTAAGGTTCAACTTACAAAATCAGAAAATCAGCTATTGTTGAAAAACGGTAAAGCAATTTCCTCCGCTACTGCTTTATGAATCTTTAAAAAAAAATATCAAAAAATTAATTATTCAAAAAAAACTGATATTTCTCATTTGAATTTCCACTCATCGACTGCGAAGAAAACTGCTTTTGCGTTTTACAACTTCGGTCGTTTTTCTAAGATTGGAGCTTGCCCCTTCACTCAGGTAGTTGCTGTAAAGTACGCAGGAAAGTTGAAGAAGGTCGACGAACAAGCATTTTTGTTGCGTATCACCTGTAACTCTGGAACCAACAGTCGGCTCTAAATGAATGAGCCTATATTTGACGTTTTTCCTCCACTTTTGTCTATTAATCGTTATCGATCGTCAGATCGTTACAAGAAATCCAGCGCACAATATTCAAGGTATTGATTAGTGCTTATGAATTACATTCTACAGGTCGTTTTTGAGGTTCAATATCAAATACTAAACCTAAAACTATCGAGCCATTTGTTGGAAACCAGTTTTGAACCTAGTTTCAACGTCGCTAAATTGAAAATCGATTCAGTTCCAAAATGCCGACCTCAAATTCATGTCATAAATTTTGTTCCAGACTTCTGAAGTGGAAATTCTAAATCAGAACTCTGAATTCGAATTTCGAACAAAAAAAAAAGGAACTAAATTCAGTTTCAAAACGTAGCCAAGAAATCAGTTCAAGAATCCACAATCAGAATTCAGTTCCAGAGTCTTAGTTTCAATTTTTTAGCCTGTAATTTGAATCTTAATTCTAAAACTGAATTCTAAACCTGAAATTAAGTTCAGAATTTAGGTTCTGAATTCAGTTTTAGAACTTAGTTTCAGAATCCAGTCCAAATATCAGTTCCCGAATTCAGTATTCAGAAGCGGTTGTTGCTACTGCTGGTGGAAGGCGACTGCTCGGCACGACGTCCAAAAAGCAAATGAAAGTGCGACCTAAGCGTTTATAGCTTTATGTGACGCAGAAGATCTGTTGTTGCTGCTGCTGTTGATGGAAAGTCTTCACCACAACGACTAGACACGTGTAAAACACAAAAAGAAATGATCGATTTTCGACCATGGTTACCTTTTATGTTATACTCGTCTAGTCTAGTAGTCGGGACTGAGACTATCGCAGAACCGTCGTCCGAATGCGAAAAAGGCAAACACGTGGGATATGCTTTTTCATTGTTTCAAATTGCTTCAGAAAGTTCAACTTTGGAGATATTAATGGTCATATCATCCTGTTGAAAGTTTAACCAAAAATTGTTGATTGTATGTATGGTGGTACTGAGAAAGAATTTTATTGTTGTATTCAGTAAAACTCGTGATTTTCACAATTAAAAAAACCTAAGAGAGCGAATTTTAAAAAAGGCGTCCCATAGTAAAGTAAGACGTATTTTCGCCAAAACAAAATAGCAATGAGAGTCAATCAACCCGGTGGCAAGGATATCAGGAATCAGAACAAATTGGCTCAAATGGCACGTTTCCCTTGATATTTGGAGATTTGTGCCTTGCCATCAATTTGTTTTTAGCATCATTTTCCCGATATATAAGAGGGAAGGATTGAAAGGAAATGGTAAGGGTTGGACTAGGAGGATGGGAAAAATTGACGACACAAAAACACATAAAAGCAGAAGTAAATTCTGCACCCCTAAGGGATGCTGAACAATCTGCTGAGGATCACATTTAGTGGAAGCAGAAGGAAATTCTGAACCTCTACGAGGTCCCTAACAGTCTGCTGTTAATAAAACCTCCAACCCCCGAGAGGATTTAGAGATCTTACAAAAGCGACACCATTCTCGGAAGAATGCAGAACGACTCGCAGTATGTACGAGCAGAAGTAAATTCGGTACCCCCCAAAGGATGCCAAACAATCTGCTAAACCCTATTTAAGGTGAATACAGAAGGGATTCATTCACTCCAGGAAGAACGATGAACCCTTCTGATTATAGCTCCTTACCACATTGGGTGAGAAACGAGAGAATATCCTTCAATTTTAGCTCCGCATACACAGACTTAACCATGTATGGAGAACCAAAAACCCGGATACGTAGCTGCGTCAATGCGGGACAGTTACATATCAGATGATATGAAGTACCATAATCGCATTCACACAAATCACACGAATAATACTCAGCACGTTGAATAGTAGCCATGTGATAATTGAGTTTGCAATGTCCAGTCAGAGCTCTGACCAGAATACTGCAATGATACTTGGAGAAATGCAGTAGACACTTTGACATTGTCAACATCAGAACTCAAAACCATTCAATAGTGTTCTGGCTGCTGGGGAGACCTTTCATCTGAAACTCGGTTCAACCACCATTGAGATCAAAAGATACACATAAATTCGTTCAATTCGTTTAACACAAAACTTGATCCTTCGGACATGAAACCTTGTGTCGCTTCCGGCGGTATTGTTTTAACCAAGAATTGATTCACTGATTTCCTGTTCCATGTCGTAAAAGGCCACTAAAACGGGTGCTCTCCAGTCAAGGTGCATTTCCGTCCCGATGACTGAGCGACTGCAGGAGCCTAAAAAAGGCAGTCGTAAACGGAACACTTGTGGGCTTTACCCTTGCGAAGCTCAAAACTGCGTGTCACAGTTAGGCTGACTAATTGAAGGCATAAACAGAAAATATGTTTATTTTTCAATATGTTTGCCGTATAACCGGCCTTCACCGAACGATGACTTCATATTCCGTACATTAAGAAGTGTATCGAAAATAAGCTATCCACAAATTTTTCTTTCAAATTATGATAAAAATGATATTTTATTCAAACTAAAAATTGATCCTTTATTGTACGAGGTTAAACTTGAGCATAATGAAAACCAGATGAAATTTAAGTTATTCACGAATTTTCGAACTTTTGATTGAACGCTCTTCATCAAGTTCGGGACAAGTGTTGTATCGCATTTTTTGGACGCTTGAGCCCAAATTTTTTTTGAACTCCTGCATGTTCTCAGTTGCCTTACCAGTCTTCTTGAAGACCCTCTTCACGATTGCCCAGTAACGTTCGATGGGTCGAAGCAAAGGGCAATTTGGTGGATTGATATTTTTCTCAACGAAATTTATACCCTTTTCCGCAAACCAATTGAGGGCGGTTTTGGCATAGTGAGCCGATGCTAAATCTTGCAAAAACAGTGGAAGTGTACTATGCTTCTTATATAAAGGCAGCAATCTCTTCCGGAGACACTAAGATCAATAGATTTCTGCATTTATAGTTCCGGTGGTGTAAAAATGGTTAACTTCAAACCACAGGAACATATCGCTTGCCATCCTTCCGAACGACGACAGTAAAGTATTGTGGACCTGGAAGGGTTTTTGAGTCCTCCTTTACATAAGTCTCATCGTCCATAAAAACGCATGCACATCCGGACACTGCAAAAGACGCGAATACAATTTCCGGGCCCATCTTGCTGCTCGCTTCTTCTGTTCTACACTTTATGTGCTTCTTGTAGGTCTTCAGGTGATTTCGCCTCTTGAAACGCTGGATCATTCCAACACTCGTTCCTGTTTTTTTGGACAAATCCCGTATTGAAATTGATTTGTTCTTCATTATTAGAGATACCACTTTCTGGTCCAGTATCGGGTTGGAAGAACCGGATTTTCTGCCTCTTCCTGGTAGCTCATTTAAAGAGTTGTGTTCCCCAAACTTATTAATGATGGTTTTAACACTGATGAATTCCAATTTTCGCATAGTAATACCCTTCTCATTACGCCAAACGCACACCATGCTGTGATCTGAGCATAAAAAATATCATCACAAATACATGCGTACAAATGCAAATGTATGTGGATTGCTTATTTTCGATACACTCCTTATGAGTCCCGTACAGCATTTTGATAATTTCTTTCACTGAAAAGTGCAAATCCGAATTGAAATATTCGCCAACAAAATTCTATATGTTGCTATTTTTGTGGCCGTTGGTACCGCCCATTTGTGAAAAAACTACAATCGAAATCAGGTAAAAAGAAAAGTGGATGAGTAATGTCACAGACATAACTAGAGGACGTGTACAAGAAAACTATTTATTTCGTGTTGTTTAATTGTTTGGTACAATATGTTTGCCGTCTAAAAGTCGTACTTTAGCATTGATGCGTCGGTAAAATTCCTGGAGGCGAAGTAACAAAAGTTGCAAAATTCACACAACCTTTTAATACGAACGATTCTCTATATTCGGAAGTGTGAAGCATGTCACTTTTAATCGTATTCACGTCTTCCAGTTGTGTTTGTGACATTATCCACCCGTCTTTTTTTTTTGGTTTTCAGTGAATAACTTATGAACTTCTTTCTAAACATCCAACGGACCAATCGCTTTCTGCCAATGTTGTCTTCTGCTGGACTATTGTAGTAAATGCCTTTTAATTGCTATTGTTTGAATGGTTGTTAATACGGAAAAAATATTTGTGAAATGTTTTCGAAGTAAGCAGACGTTGTGCTTTTCTATTGTAATAATTTTCACTGAGCTAAATGCAGTCGGGATTTCATCCACCGTTGAAAATTCGGATATGTAAATGTCCCGAATTGACGCAACTACGTATCCGGGTTTTTGGTTCTCCATACAAGGTTGGTTCTGTGTATGGTGAGCTAAAATTGAAGGATATTATTTCGTTTCCCACCCAACATGGTAAGAAGCAATAGTTAGAGGAATTCATCGTTCTTCCTGGAATGAATTAATCCTTTCTGTTTCTATTCTAAAAGGTTTTAGCGGATTGTTTGGCAGCGCTTTTGTAAAATCTCCAAATTCTCTCGGGAGTTGCACGCTTTATTATATGTGCATTTTGACATTTGCAGATCGTTCAGCATTCTTTCATCGATGCAGAACGATTTATTTCTATTTGTTTCTTGCTGTTCACATTTCCCTTCCATGTTTCTTTAATCCTTCGCTTCCCATCAGGAGAATGATGAGAAGCCACGGCAAGGCACAAATCTCCAAATAACAAGGGAAACGTACCACTTGAGCCAATTAGCTCTAATTTCTGATTGCTGAAACATACACATAACTTCGTTCAATTCGTCAAGCTATGTCGATTGGCCACGGAAAATTTGACAAAGTCTAAGCTAATTCGGTATCATTTTCAATATATTTATAAAAAGATAGAAGGCTGAATTTGAAAATGACGTCGTTTCAGTTTGTGAAAGTGACAATATTTATTATTTGGTTCAGTAAGTAAGATTCTTAATAAATATTAGAATAGTTCAAAACAAAAACGTTTCTAATTAGTTCAATAAACTCTGAAAGATGATATCCATTATGCTACTTAAAATGGTTCAAATAGTTGGTTTCCTCCTCTTTTAATCCATCCCATTAGACAATTCGGTCAGCAAAACCACAGCACATATCGCTAGGCCTAAACACAGCCAAGCAATAGCTATTGCAAATATGACTGATCGTTCAGACTATCGGGCATTATTTTGAACAATCACCACATCCCAGCTTTCACACTGGCCGTTTTAACAAACACACTAAATCAAGCGTAACGTCCGAACTCACCCCGGACAGAGCCGAACAGAAAACAACTCATTGTAACATAATTGAACTAGCCCCAGGAGGCCGCCATCCTGGCCCGGGTTCATTAGTATAATATCCAGCTTACCCCGAGCCGTCCGTCCGCTACAATTACTTCGATTTTCGCAATCGGGCAGCGCGGCTCCGTGAAGACCAGCCGGGCAGGGATGGCGGCGATCAGAGAAACAATGACCTGTGGAAATCAGTGCCCGTTTATCGTTCCGGACTGGAGCGAACACGGGGCTGGGAAGCGGGACGGGGCACTCCAGTCAGTGCAAGACACAAGCAAAATTTATTAACTTCATTGCTACAAGACGAAAACAAGATAATAAATTATCGCAACTTTGGTTCTCACTGGGACTGTTTTTTTTCTCACTCTCTATCTCTCTCTCCCTCTTCTCGTTCTGGTCAGTCCTCCCGGGAAAATAGATTGGTTCATGGTGAGGAAAAACCATACACGTCACGTGAAATTGATGCGATATAACCTGTTGTGTTGTTCCTGCCGTCCCTACAGCCAGGAAGCGTCGAGATTACACTTCTATCACACGGCTCCGCTGGTTGCTGCTCGTTTCGGGGTGGGGCGGCAGGAAATAGAATTAAGATAATTTTATTACCGTCGAGTTAGAAGACCATCGCGTTCCTTCACCGACGAAGCAGAAATGTCGGAACGAAAGAGCATGAAATTGACTTCGTGTTCCGCCAAAACCCATAAACTGGTGACGACGACGACGACGACGACTAAGGAGCTCTGCAAAGGTAGGAATGTCAGAATGTGTTCGATTTTGGGGCTCACTTCTAATCAAATCCCGTGGCGAACTTAGTGATATTGAAGATTGTTGATGCTTGATTCGATTAGTGGCCATCGCTCGCCCGAAATAATCGCTCCGTTTTAAAATTAATACTCTGAAACCTAAACCTTTTTTGTTTGTTTAAATTTCGATGAAATTCAACCCCCGGAAACCATAAAACATTTATCCCCCCGGTGGATCTTCGAAGCCACTCTGCTGTAAATAGGCTGATGAAATTTCACCACAACTATTTGTTTCCCACTGAGTTTTCATTTTTTCCACTCTAACACGGATGCTCCAACGCCGAGTTCAAGCACTGTTTTCATACCCGGAGCGAATTCCATAACCCGATCAACAGAGGTTTTTTTTACTACTTCCGCACAACTTCAAAGGCCTCTCGTTTGCGGGGAAAAAGCATCATAAAAATCAAATCCATCCTTGCAAAACAGTTCGCACAGCTTTTCACCACCCCCCCTCGTTTCCATCCGATGCCTAACCTTAGCTCCTACCGTTAGCCTCCGTAGCTTCGGTTGATCCAGTTAGAAATGGCGCTTACTTGTCCGAGCCAGCACTCGATAAGCCGTTGATGATGATGATGATGATGATGATGATGATGATGATTGTGATGATGATGCTGCTGGCCAACTGAAGCGCTTTCCTAGGGGTTGACCACACCGCACTCGCAGAGGCTAAGCAAAGAGAAAAGCTTTTGGAGGGTTTTAGTTTTTCGAGTGGACAGTTGTCCTCTCGATGGTAATTGTATCCCTTGACCGTGTACGAGTGCGACTCGTCCAGCGTCCCTTTTCTTCCCTCCCTTCCGGGGAATCCGATATGCGCATCGCCACTGGCCACCAACCCACAGGATTGTTTAGGGCTTTACCTCCGACAATGGAGAGCGAAGCAGGAGAGGCTGGTTGAACTTTCAAACAACACTTGCTGTGTCGGTATAGCAGTTCAACCGGACTGTTTAGTTTTGAGTAACCACTGGATTTCGATTGAAGTGGTCATCTGTGTACACACAAAACGTCCCTCGCGTCGTCAACGACCCATTGGAGTCTGGCCACCAACCGTGGTCCACTTGTGGTCAACTCGAACTTCTGTGCTGTGCTGTGCGGTTCACATTCCGAATGCAATATGGAAAATATTTTTCACCCGAGGTTGTCTCCGGATAACGGTGACGGTTTCGATATTTGTTCTATTGATCCGCTTCGGGGGCTTTTGAAGTTACGCGGATTGGTTCACTGCAGGATTAATGTTGTGTTGCAAGCATTTATGAAAAATAATTCAATAAAGTTTAGCTCAGTGAAAATTATTACAATAGAAAAGCACAACATCTGTTTACTTCGAAAACATTTCACAAATAATTTTTCCGTATTAACAACCATTTAAACAATAGCAATTAAAAGGAATTTACTACAAGAGTCCAGCAGAAGACAACATTGGCAGGAAGAGATTGGTTCGTTGGATGTTTAAAGAGAAGTTCATAAGTTATTCATTGAAAACTAAAAAAAGGCGGGTGGATAATGTCACAAACACAACTGGAAGACGTGAATACGATTAAAAGTGACATGCTTTCTTCACACTTCCGAATATAGAGAATCGTTCGTATTAAAAGGTTCTGTGCAGTTTGCAACTTTTATTACTTCGCCTCCAGGAATTTTACCGACGCATCAATGCTAAAGTACGACTTTTAAACGGCAAACATATTGTAACAAACAATTAAACAACACGAAATAAATAGTTTTCTTGTTCACGTCCTCTAGTTATGTCTGTGACATTACTCATCCACTTTTTTTTTAACCTGATTTCGATTGTAGTTTTTTCACAAATGGGCAGTACCAACGGCCACAAAAATAGCAACATATAGAATTTTGTTGGCGAATATTTCAATTCGGATTTGCATATTCCAGTGAAAGAAATTATCAAAATGCTGTACGGGACTCATAAGGAGTGTATCGAAAATAAGCTATCCACATACATTTGCATTTGTACGCATGTATTTGTGATGGTTTTTTTATGCTCAGATCACAGCATGCTGTGCGTTTGGCTGTCAGCTTTCGTCTGTTTACTTGTTTATGCGGTTGAAATTCTGCGTTTTCAAAATGTCGGGTATTGAAAAGGAAGTGAAAATTAAGGTTCTGGACACATGGCTAAGTGAGAAGGGTTTCAGTATGCGAAAATTGACGAAGCGGTTTGGAATTCATCATGCCCGTTTTGAAACCATCATTAATAAGTTTGGGGAACACAATTCTTTAAATGAGCTACCAGGAAGAGGTAGAAAACCAGGTTCTTCCAACCCGAAACTGGACCAGAAAGTGGTATCTCTAATCATGAAGAACAAATCAATGACTATACGTGATTTGGCAAAAAAAGCAGGAACGAGTGTCGGAATGATCCAGCGTATCAAGAGGCGAAATCACCTGAAGACATACAAGAAGCAGAAAATCTCGAAACAAAGAGTAGAACAGAAGAAGCGAGCAGCAACAAGGGCCCGGAAATTGTATTCGCGTCTTTTGCAGTTTCCGGATGCATGCGTTTTGATGGCAAGCAATATGTTCCTGTGGTTCGAAGTCAACCATTTTTTACACTACCGGAACTATAAATGCAGAAATTTATCGATCTGAGTGTCTCCGGAAGAGATTGCTGCCTTTATATAAGAAGCATAGTACACTTCCACTGTTTTGGCCGGATTTAGCGTCGGCTCACTATGCCAAAACCGCTCTCAATTGGTTTGCGGAAAAGGGTATAAATTTCGTTGAGAAAAATATCAATCCACCAAATTGCCCTCAGCTTCGACCTATCGAACGTTACTGGGCAATCGTGAAGAGACTGCACGGAGAACCCGCAGATCCCAAAATTACAATATTGCAATTGTTGTTTCACGCCCTGGTTGTTTCAACTAAAATGTTGTTGATTTAACAAACATATCTGTTGATTTTGATATAACCATTCAGGTAACCGAAATTGTTGTATTCAAATGCTGTCACTTGGCGGAGAACGAAGCGTTTCATATTGAAAATTTCACCAGAAGCGTTTCATATTGAACATTTTCAATGATAAATGAACGTCATTTATGTTAATTACGAAGTGGTCGTTTTATGTAAGTGGAAGTGTGCAGAAGAATATATCAGTTAATTGTAAAACAAGTTTTCCATGTGTTAAATAGATATTCCTACAGTATAAATGATTTTATTTCATCTGAGAGTAATGTATTCTAGGACAGTTCATGTCAATGTTATTAAAACCGCTTAACGCTTAAAAATTTTGCTGCTAAAGTGAAGTGGTACTATTTGTATTTTGTTGAAAGTGTATCTGTAGCATTAGGTTTACCAGCGAGCCATTCTGCAAGTGAAGGGAAAATTTCCTAATTCCATGTGACCATTTTTCTGGTGAGTTCCGTTTCGAGAATTGTAATCTTTTGGTTCATTTCCATATCCTTTGTGAGTTTAGTGATAAAGATATAAGCAGTTAATTAGGTAAAATTTCGTTGTTCAAGCAGTGAATGATTTATTGCCCCCCCGAAGAGGCTAACAGTAAAACATATTTATTGCAATTGACGTCTTAAGTTCGAATAACTGAATAATTGGTTGAAACAACTGAGACATTGTTTTGCTTTCATGCATACAAGTAACTTTGTTGGGATTGTGTCTTTGCTCAATTGCACGAGTGACATCTCATTGAAACGTTTCATTGTTCGCTCAGGGTGTTTGACATTGCTCAACTGAAACGTTTCATTACTTGTTTGTGGTGCGATTCTTTGTTGGGTGTCATTGCTAAGCTGCCAGCACGCTAAATAAAAAATGACAGATTAGTTAAAACAATAGTCGATTAGTTGTACCAAATTTTAACCAATCAAAATCAGAAAAACAACAAATATTTTAGTTGTTTTGCGATCGCTGGTTTTTCCGTGTGGTAAGGCAGCTGGGAACATGCAGAAGTTCAAAAAAAATTGGGCTCAAGCGTCCAAAAATTGCGATACAACACTTGTCCGGAACTTGATGAAGAGCGTTCAATCAAAAGTTCGAAAATTCGTGAAGAAATAACTTAAATTTCATCTGGTTTTCATTATGCTCAAGTTTAACCTCGTACAATAAAGGATCAATTTTTAGTTTGAATAAAATATCATTTTTATCATAATTTGAAAGAAAAATTTGTGGATAGCTTATTTTCGATACACCCCTTATCTGGCATACAGAAGGAAAATTGTTGAATTCTTTACGATATTAAACACTGTTCGGAGCATTTTTCTCGAACGCAAAGCAGTCAATTGCTGGCTTCATTCGCATTCGTCCGATGCGAAAAGTGCACAAAGCTGATCAAATTATTCCAAATTCCTCACTAAACTGATGATTTTGATCTCCGTTTTGCAAAGAAGCCATCTTTACAATTCTTCAGATAACATTGAACTGATTTTCCATAATGTTCCCGATCGTTGTATTTTACTCCAATGTAAACGACCTGCAGCAGGATGACGCAATCGATCTTCTTTGAAGCGAAACTGGCTCTGCAAAACGTTCCGCAATTGATTCAATACTGAACTGAATTGTCCAGCCAGCGACTGGCACCATTATAGAAGGTGACAAGCGATTATACATACACTCCCCTACTCAATTCTGGATCGGAGGATGTGGACCATGTTCAAAGTACGTTCTACTATGTCTGTCTGGCGTTTTAGAGTGACTAAAACAAGATTCAGAGTGGCGAAATGGTAGCGCGTATGCACGGAATGCATAAGAACGCAGGTTCGAGTCTTGTCTCTGAGCGTATCTTTATCCAAAAATTCTTTTCTGTTAGTTTTTCATTCATTTGGCTTCTCCCATATATGTTTCCGCTCAGTCATTGCAAAAACTTAACTTAGTTATGGCGGCTTTACGTCAAACAACTAAAATTAATAAATCGGTAAAAACAAATGATAATCACAATCAAAAATTTATGAAAATGCGCCTCATACTAAAGTAAATTTTATTCTCGGACTACTTCATTCAATCCACTTAAGGCCATCGTCCAAGTACCATGCGCGCGGGTGGTTTTAGGAAATTTTCGATGGAAATTTTGAAAAATTTGCCAAAACCAAAAACATACAGACCTTTGAAATACATTTATCTATATACAGGGTGAAAATGGCTGGAAAATTCGGAGGATTTTCCGAGTCTTATCAAAAATAGCTCTGAAAAATGAGTGTTTTTGTGATCTTTCACAATTATCTGGAAAAATAAAGCGATGACATAAACTTTTTTTTTTTCAAATAAACTTTATTATGGATACACAGATTACACTCGGACACATTTTTGGAAAACCTTTTCACGCTTTTCATAGAAAATCCACGAATTTCAAAAATTTCCACGAAATCGGTTATATGAAATTCGTTGATTTTCCATGAAAATCGTGAAAAGGTTTTCCAAAAATGTTTTCGAATGTGATCCTTGTTGCCAGCATGAAGTTTATTTGAAAAAAAAAAATTTCATTCCATCGAATTATTTTTTCAAATAATTGTGAAAAATTACAAAAAAAAGCTCATTTTTTCAGCGCTATTTTTGATAAGACTCGTAAAATCCTTCGAATTTTCCAGTGATTTTCACCCTGTAGATAGATAAAAGTATTTCAAAGGTCTGTATGTTTTTGGTTTTGTCAAATTTTTCGAAATTTCCATCGAAAATTTCCTAAAACCACCCGCGCGCATGGTACTTGGACGATGGCCTTAATGTGAAAATTTTTTAAAAACAATTCAGGGCTTGTTCAAAATCAAGATTGCCGTTTGTCGGATCCAATGAAGTGTAAAATTTAGACATAAGCTTTTTTTGCCAGTTAGAAACACAAAGCAAGTTTCTCAAGGAACGACTTTGCCACTTGCAATATTATTTCCTAGAATCAAATTTATTCTTCAAATGTCTAAAATATGCATACCTAGTACAATAGGTATCTAGATTGGATGACCTCAGACGTTGGAGAAGATTTATGTATAAATTATTACTGGAAAGTATTATGTTTATTCCCTCACTTCATCACAAATATTTGAAATCTGTTTACCAGTTTCACAGATAAAAATTTACTTGGAAAAAAAGTTATCATATCTGCCCCACTATCCCCTACATGCCGTTCAATTTTCATAGAAACTTTCATAGATTACTTTGAAATGTTCAAATTATTAGCGATGACAGAATTCATTTATTATTCAATGCTCAATGCTCAAATGTAAATATACATTTAAAAGAACATAGTAGATATTGTTTATCCGGTCGAACATAACATAAAACAATGTTAGAAATGTTCTTAGCTCCAGAGAAAACTTTATTTATTATTAAAAAGCCGTTTCTCTGTACTTTTGTTTTTCGATTAAACATTCCCACAAGGATTTTTCTCAACCGATTTCGAAATTTGCGTTCGATTTTGAATATTGGTTATTTAGGGGTTTTAGCTAAATGAGCCGTTTTCGTGCTGTAGCAGCGGGTTTTTACATTTATTTACGTTTCGTTTTAGACTCGTCAGTGCAGAGCAGTTCAAATTGAACTGTTTAATGCAAAAACTCGTTTGATTTGAAGCGCTAAGCAGACGTGGAGATATTTGCGAAACACTGCGAATAGTTGTGTACTGTAGCTTTCTAAACTAAATTGAACTTTGTTTGTTTTGTATGACAAAAATGAAATTTTTAAATAAAAATCTATCTATCTAGTACGGACACATATTGTTGTTGTCCAATAAATTCTGAACAAAACTAGATAAATTTCATTTAAAAATATTAAAAATTGTCTAAGTTACGACGCGCTTCCCAAAAACAAAAGCTCAACGTTAAAAGCGCTTCGGAGTAACAGTTTGTAAAAAAAAAGGAATAAGCGCAATGGAGGGCCAATTTAAAGTTTAAAGGTCAATTCACACTGCCCTGATCAGAACTCTTTTTTTTCTGCTTCGACGATAGGTGAGCTGCACATGAAGTCAGTTTGATGAGAACATGAACACGAGCTACGAAAAAAGCCGATTCGCAATTCATTTCGAACGGAATATGTCGGGATTCGAACAGCACACGCATCGAAGCAGGCACTTTTATTCGTACGCCCGGACAACGAAGACACCAATTTTTTTATAATTAATGTGTGATAATCGTAGCTACATTTGTCACGCCCGCGGTTTATTTGTTGACAAGCAATAATTTTTTAATCATTGGCAAATTTTACAAAATTTTTGGAACGTGAAACAGTTTCATGAATGAATCAGAACAAATTGGCTCAAGTGACACGTTCTCAGTGCTCGTCGAATTAGTTTCATTTCTATGACGCATTTCTAATAAATAAAGCAGGTTCGTATGACCAGCAACAAATATGATACGAAAAATGGAACAGTTTTGAACCTGGTTAAAAAGATTTTTTTTTCTTTTCACTTCGTCTTTTTAGGTGGTGGTTTAAAATTTTCAACGCTTAAGTTCAATCTTTCTCTTAGAAAATAATCTGAGTGTTATTGTGGAGTATTTCAATACTGTTCTCGATACTTCCGGAATCGGAAATCGGGAGCCAACATGGCAGAAATTTATTTTATAGACCTATAGTCTACTAACAATGACTAATGGTTAGAACAGTTTCGAGCCCAGTTTAGAAATCTTTTACGTTTTTTTTTTGCTTCGCCGCTTTAAGTGGCGTGTCCGGGTGAAATTCTGAAGCTATGTAAGTTTGTGAAAATCGGTCACCTTATACCTGAGGAAAGTGAGTAAATAATCAGCTTCGGTGTTGGTTTTCATTTTCTTTATGGCATATACGTAATTGAACAAAGCACGCTGTGTGCATCGTGTGTAAAGGCGTGGTATGTTTTATTCTTCCGTGCCAGCACGCACCGGTGCCTACCGACTTTGTATCGTCATTTTATATTGCGTTCTGAAAGCTTTGACATTCATCGCCCTGTAATTGCGGAACCGGAAGTCTGATCCGGATGAAATTTTACATTAGGTCATGAGACAATATGAATTCTACTTGTTCATAAGGCGCACTTTCTCGAGCAAAACACGATCATTTAGCAGTCTCGGTTGGAAACAGCTTTTATACTGGAATTTATTAAACATTATTAGTGTAACTTCACAAATACATCAGGAACTTACATTCAGTATTTCTCGAGTTCACTCCGCAAATAAGTCTACTTCTGCAATTTCTGACTCTTTATGCCAGTGACATCCTACCATAAATGATTTCTGTTAGACTGATGAACACGTGATATAATAGTCTGCATGTTAGGTTTAGTTTAGGTTATGAATTCATTTTCGTAGGTTATACAAGTTTTCGTTTAGTTTTACATTTCGATACTTTAGATTATACAATTCAATAGGTAACTCGTTATTCTAGTTAGATAGATTAGCTTATACTAGGATCGGTATAGATTAAACAATTTTATATTTTATTCGGGAAAAATGTAATATATAAACTCACGTATTAGCAGGTGATTTTGATCAACAAAACGACAGATCTTCGTTCACGTTGATTCACCGGTTGGTTTGCTTCGTGATTTCTAATCTAACGTTGACCACCGTAGATTCAGACTGCAAACCATACGACTTAGACTGTTAGCTGCCTGCCAACTAGCGAAGATGTGAGCACACTTATGCACTGACTCAGACTGGTTTTACTTCTACTTCTTTTGTTGAGTGTTTGCCTTCGCTTCCGTCGCCGTTCGTCATTTGACAATTATCGATCGGGGAGCATTCGGAGCTCACGTAACTATCCGTTTGGTTACAGCGGTTTTTAACACTACTTTTAGAGTTTTTCTTCACCACTTTCAGTGCTTCCGGAACAGGAAAAGGGGGAATCAGTACTGCCGAATAACAAACTAACAAGTTCTAGAAACTGGAAAAATTCATCAGTCAGTCAGTGAGATTTATACCTGTTTTTGCTATTGTTTGAGAAAAAATACTCACAAAATTGAAACTTTTCTACTTATCGCGCTCTCGTCCCGAAACCGGAATTCGGATCCGTTTGGAAATGTTTTGGAAATTTTTAAATAACTTGAAGATCTTTCATTCCATTCTTAGTTTGTAAATTCACAAAGTAGAATCGTTTTAAATGACGTGATTTTGCTCAAAACCCACCATTCAGGATATGTATTTCAAATGAAATGTTGAAGGTAATACACAAACAAAAATATTTCGTGTGTTTACATCAATTTTCATGCATAGCAGGAAATCAGAGGTAAAATTAAATGAGAATTATATACGTTTCAATATAATTTAAACGCAAAACTATGCGTTTTCGATTCAACTGATGGCTATTCCATATTTATATTGCTTTACATATCGTGTAAATATCATTATTTCCATCTGTGTAACTTTCGAACAGTATAAAATATTCCCAGTGAAAATATGATTTTCTGCACTGTTCTTTTGCGCAGGACCAAAAAAGGTAAATTTTCGCCTTGGTCTCCCCTACCGGAAACAGTGCACAAAAACTCTTGAATACAACTCCACTCGTACACTCCGGGATAGCTTAAATGATTTTCACAAACTTTGATTGAAATGAAAGAATTCACACTTCCATAGGAGTCTGTTAACCTTTGATTGATGAGTGTCAAAATTAGGAAACTTTCGTTTAAAATGATGATAAAATGACGTGAAAATTCTTTAATACAGTTCCAGTACAAAGGCTCCGGAAAAACCGGTAGTGGTGGTCGAAACTTCTAAAGTTGAATTAAAAAAGACGGCAATTTGATTTTGGAAAATTCCTAGCGAGAATTTTCGTGACCATCGATTCGTTTCCATTGTCTTGATTGTAACTGTTGCAATACACTGATAAAAATTTGCACGATCGATTTATATGTAAATAGTGCTTCAATTTAATATTCTTTTTGCTTTTCTCATATAGAAAGGTTATGCAATCACTGTGAAAACCGACTTTTGAACCGAGTACTTCCGGAATCGGATGTTTTTCATTGGGTGTGATGTGTTTTGCTATTGAATCGAACTACATTTGTTAAACACTTCATTTTCTAGTGGAAATGAGTACAGCACAAATGTATGTGCAAAACACTTGATTCGGTCAACTGTGTTTCAATTGAAATCTATTTGGAAAACAATGTGACTCTCATATGCAATTCATATAGAATCTAGAGGTAACGATATCGTTTTGATGTGTATTTCAGATAAATGTAGCATGAATGAATATCGATAATTTTTGCACTCATTTTTACCTTTTTTTATAAATATAAAAAATAGGTATAGAATTCGCTCGAACTTTAGAAAAATTTTCCGAGGCCTGGAGGGCCGAATGACATATACCAATCGATTCAGCTCGACGAACTGAGCAAATGTCCGTGTGTGTGTGTATGTGTGTGTGTCTGTATGTGTGTTGTCAACTAAGAGGTCGAGATCTCAGAGAAGGCTGGACCGATTTTGATCAAACTAGTCGCAAATGAAAAGTCTCCCCGTCACCCAGAACGCTATTGAATGGTTTTGAGATCGGATGTTTACTTTTTGAGTTATATGAAGTTTTATGTCAAAATTTTCAGTTTTTTGACAGTATCTGTCACAATTGACCTTGAAAACAGAATATATTTTCAGACTTAGATTCCGCACGCTAATACCTTTCCAACAAGCCATAGATTGTTAAAATCCGTCCATTTTTATCGGAGATATCGAAAATTTTGGGTAACCGACTTTTTCCCCTATTCCAGCAGTAGAAGTTTTGAGCGCTGTCTGGCAAAGAAATGCTTGGGAGCAACATAAAACACGATTTTTATACCGTTACATACATTTGTTTCTAAGCACGCAAAAGACTGCGTACAGCATGATATTTTGCCTCGGACCGACTTTAGCACGGTTCGTTTTTGGCAACATCAGAGATGTGCATCTCCTCTGTGTGACGAAGAGCAAGCAAAATTTCTCCCCTCGCACTGACAACTTCAACGAGAGCTCTTCTCTTTCACATTTATACACCACTGTTGTATAAAGTGTGCACGCATCATGAGTGCGTTTGTTTATTTCCTTTTACCTCCTCCACTGAATAGCACCAAAGTGCGAGAGCAGAGCTAATAAATTCTCTGAGGTGGATGCAGATACTTTCACAGAGGTGTACACGCCGGTGAGCACTCTGGTGTATGGTTTGCGTAGAAGAAGCATGGGACATGCAAAATCAGCAAAATAAAACAATTTATCGTTAAATTTTCGGTTTTCATTGAAAATTTTTTATAGCAATACCAGATCTACTCTCTATTAATTGAAGTTCACAGCAGTGTTCGCTCACCATCACGCGCCAGTGATCACTTGGGTGTATTTAGGCGAGAGCACGTGAGAGCGATTCGTGCGAAGAGAATGTTATTCTCTCGCACCAGCTTCTTTCAACACAAGCACGCACTCAAAGTCTATCTGTCTGGACACTGAGAAGAAGTGCGCTTTCCGCTCTGAGTGGAGTGGAGCAAATGTATCCGCAGTGTATAATTGAAACCTACGCCCTGGTGTATCACTCTAGTGAAATGCCATCTCTGGGCAACATAATCGTTCGAATATGCCATATGTAAAGAATTTTCGAGTTGAAAGCAATTCTATAATTATATTAATTTAAACTACTTACAGCAACAAATGCTGGAAAAACATAACAACCATATACCATTCGATTCAGTTCGTCGAGATCAGCAAATTCGCGTGTGACAAATAATTACACTCAATTTTTTTCGGGGATTGATGTTTTCTCAAAAAAAAAGCCAAATCAAATTTCAGAAACAAAAGTTCAATTAAAATAAATCCAATTTTATCCAGTTTTGATTTCCGCTTCTGGAATTGTAGGATGATGAATTTTTAAAATTCAAAGATATATAGAAGATGACAATCCCGAAAAGCTTTAAAGTTGGACTCAAAAATATTGCAATTTATTTGTCATATGGCCATACGAATCGGTTTGGGTTATGCTGGTTCCTGAATACCGGCTCTGGAAGTACCTTAAATTACCCTAAACTCTAAAGTGGAAATTACTTCGACATATCATGGAATGTTTAGTCGATTGTTATACTTTTATATTCAAATTCGATCCGATTTGCAGTTTCGACATTACGGAGTAATGCGTGATTAAAATCTCAAATTGCCACTTAAAACGACGGACATTAGAATAATGTCATGAAAACTGAAACAACAATGAATATTCATGCAAAAAACACATGCGGATTGATAAAAACAAGGTATCATCTCACTGCTAGGTGGATTAAGCACGTTTTTAAATTAAAAATTTACCGGTTTTTTTTCTTTACATACTAGAATAAAAATTGATTGATCGTATCATCAATAGTCGGAGCGTCCATTGAAGTATTTTTCCTGGTACCGAGTAATTAACATCCGGAATTCGGCGTAATCGTCCCTGTCGAATATTGAATTCAACTTTTAAAGCAGTCATGAAACGATCGGTGGTAGAAAAAAAATCCTTTAGCGCTTGCAATACTCCCAGAGCAGCCGGAAGTGAGAAATAATGGCGGGGATAAGTACGACAGCAAACAAACAAGTAAATATCGAAAAGTTATCGAAAACAGAGTAGCACAAATTCTAGCCATCCTTTCGGTCGCTGCGAACAAACGTTCGATGCTGTGTTCGAGAGCTGTATCGTTCGATTTAAATTCTATTACACACTGCATTCGCCGGGGTTGCCTAAGCCTTGAACCGATTTCACTCCCCGACACTGCCCGTGGAACTCAACGTTACAGCAGAACCCAATAGAAAAATGGAAAACACTAGCAAAATCCACCGCAGATCTCTTGAAACAACAATTCGTTCACACGGAGAAACGGGCACAAAAAATGTCACATCCGCTTGACCCCTCCCCTTCTCCAACCAAGTTTCGAAATGCAAAGTGCACACTTCTCGGATTTTACTTGTTTCATTGACTCAGATTCGTTTGAGATTTCAGGGAAAATGAAAATGATTTCCGATAAGCTTCCTTCTGAATTTTTACCCATTTGCTAAAGGTGATGGTTTAGAGTGTGGCAAGCAAACCGAAATAGTTGATTCGGGATCCAAGTAGGCGAATAATAGACATGTGCGCTTCTCAGTTTGTTGTTTATAGTGAAACGGTTTAAGTGAGAAAGATTTTTCCTTCGCACAAAAAAGGAGTATTGAAAATGGATTCTTCCCGATTTTATCTTGTTCTGTTGTTCGGAAAACTATTCGTTGTGGTTTTGGTGTGATAAAGAAGCTTGAATGTTCCATATCATTTAGTTTATCCTGCCGTGCTTGAAAAAAGCTGAACGTGCTCAGACGGAAGAGAATACGGTGAGTTGGTTCTATTTTTTATTTTTCCACTAGTTGACGCAAATCGAATGGGAAAAGATTCGCCATACCTAGGAGTAACGGTCAATCAACTAATCAAAACAAATAGCGTAAGCCTTGGTTCACCTCAATACTCCGGTTAGGTCAGAATCTCCCCCCGGTAACCGGAATTTATTACTGGCTGCTCGAACCATTAAAACGTTTTGCACATGCAATAGTATAAAGTTCAAACTAACTCCTGTATAGTTTATGGTATCAGTTCGCCGTAAGCCAGCCAAGATTTGCGATCTCCAACCCAGAGCCCGGTAATCTCCTGGCTGCTGCTGCTGCTGCCGCATCTGCTGGGAATGCAGATCGAATGCTTTTCTGTGGCGGGAAGACTAACAAATGTGTTTTAAACCATTCAAACTGCACACCTCCATCGATGAACTGCGAGCCACCCACGACGACCGCCCACTTCCACCGTCCGGTTCCGGTCCCCCCCAGCAAAAACCTATTTCATTCTAAAGATCTAGAAATTTATTGTCCTCTTTCGCATCTGCTCTGTGCGGCAATTGTAGTTACTTCTAGAGCGGGTGGATCGCGTTGCCAAGTGGAATTAGCCTTCGGTTGCTGAACCGGTAGTTGGTTTTCCTGACTGTATCGGTTGTGTTTGTTTGTTTGTTTGTGTGTGTATGTCTGAGCAGAAGTTGGATTTTCTAAATTAAGCTTAAAAGCTTCTCGAATGGTGGTTGTCTTCTGGTTGTGACTGGGACGGTCGCGTGTCAATTTCCTTCCAGTGGCAGATATCTAATCGAGTTCTCTGGAATGGGTAGCGACTTAGTCACCCAATTAATGCTTTTTAATATATTTTCCACTTCTTGATGAGGAAAACGACAAGAAATAGTGGAACGATTCCGTTTGAGTGCCACGCGGCATTGTCAATTTGTAGACACATAAATTTAATCGAAGGTCTGTCTCGTTAGCTGTACTTACGTCAGGGTGTTACGTGGTTGACGATTTTAGTAGCTGAACTTACCTGCAAAAGAAAGAAAACAAAAATATATTAGTATTTAGGTCGGTTTTATATGGCAGCGATAAAAATTTTGATTAATGAACTGCACTCGGTACAATTTGTGAGCACAGCGTTTTCAAGATTGTGCTATGCGGCCACAATTTATGGCCACATTTCTCGACACCACCATCCGGAGGTAACCTCAAACTAGCGGATGACTGAGGCACTTATTTCTAATTCGTTCTAGAAGTCAAGCGACAAAAAGTTTCTTTTTATGGAGGTTTTGAGATAAAGTTATAACAGAAGATAATTTATCAGACTTAAGAGTGGTTTTATTCTAGAAAAGAGATTCACCAGTGCTATACAAACCAAAAGATTTGACTTAGCATTGTATCGGATAATTGTGATAGCAATATTTGCATATTTATATGATATAATCCGAATGTACCCAATGCGAACAAAAATGAAGCCAACACTACTTGGAATGAGGCTTTTCACAGAACAGATGTAAATAGTTTCAAACCGTGTATATTTTTTGTCAAGAACAAGACTTTAGATGGCCCAAACCCAAATTTCATGACAATCTATTCACTAGTGTTAGAATGACAGCTGATCGTGTCAGACGAGTTCTAGTTTTCATCAAGCTATGGAAAAAGGTGCATTCTTGCATAAAAGCAACGGTGAAATTGAATGATTTGCGGTACGGATTGGTACAGCATCCCCCGTATTTTCCAGACCTGGCCCCCAGTGACTATTATCTTTTTCCATAGCTTAAAACTTTTTTTTTTCAAAAGGCATCAAAATGCTGTAGGACTGATGGATCAAGTGTATCGCTCCAGATGGAGATTATACTGAAGAATAAAAAAGTTTTCAAGGGTGAAAACCCACTTTTTTTGTTAGACTCAGGACTTCCCATTCCATGTAGTATACTAACATGTTTGAAAATTTCTATTCGTTATGCGATTTCAAACGTTACTGGACAATCTAATGCATTCACAGTTGGTTAATCTTTGTGACTAATTTCCACCATTCAACCTTGTTTTCTATGGAAACCTTTTCTATACCACTTAGTAGTTTACAATCTAATAACCGTCTATATTGTTGTTAAATGCTTCGGAAAACTTATCCATGATCGCCAAGCTGAGAGCAATCATCTCATCAAACATTGAGCAACATTATTCGATATACTGAACAAAAGAGAGGAAGAGAGACGAACCAAGTCGAAAGGGAATTAAAAACCGGAAAATAGTTTGTTGTAGATAATTCTCGGTTTTGCATTTTTTGTCGTGAATACGACTTACTTTACTTACTTACGTGAATACGACTTACTTTTACCTTTTCAAATTTTACCCTCTGGGAGAGTGATAAGTTTTTGATCGTGAATATCTTTTGTTATACTCAACGCAACAACATTTTTTTTCTTCATGCTATCAGAAATATAATTAGGAATTTGTGATAAAATTTTCAACAGTGTAAAATAACCATAAATAACTCAAAAGCTATGTTTTCTCAAACTTTTGGAAACATCGAGGAAAACTCATCACGTTTACTTGCCTTTTTCGCACCAGGACGACGGTTTTGAGGTAGTCAGGCACATATCAGTTCCAATGTTCTATTGCCCGAGTGTAATAGGTTCATTTTTTCCCTTGACCGAGATCTGTTCATTTTTTCTAGTACGTTGGACGGAACTGGTTATCGTACTGAGGTGGTGCTCTCCTTCGCATTCGGACGTCGTGGCTAGCAGTAAACTAGCAGTAGCAAAGAACTGAATTTTCAGTGAAATTCAAGAACTAATCTCAAAACCTAGATTCTGAAGTTAGTTTTAGGTTCCGAATTAGTTTCATTCTTCTATTTCAAAATTTAGTTCCAGAATACAGATTCAGGATTTAAAACTATGACTCTAGAACTGAATCCTGTTTCTGAATTTTGAAACTGGTTTCAAATTTAGGGATTCGAATCCAGAGATATTATTTAGAATTTTATCATCAGAATTCATGAACAAAATTCAGGATATGAATTTAAGATCTGGATTCTGAAACTAAATGTTAGGTCTGAACACCGAACCTTTATTTAAAAATTGAATTCAAAACCAAAGTTTAATTCCTGAATTAAGTTTCAAAATTTAATTCATCAATTCAGTTTCAGCAATCATTTCCAGAATTCAGAACCTACTTTTTCAACTAAATTGTGAACATGATTTCTGGAACTAGGTGCTGGAACTGAATTCAGTTCCTATATTAAGACTTGGTGTTCAAGTTTATAATTTAGTTCTATAACGCAATTTAAAAAATTCCAAAAATATTTTCAGTTCCTTACTTTTAGAACTAAATTTATAACGAGTGTTTGATCTAGATTCCGAAAATTTGCAGTTGAATTTGGAGCGTGTCTTAGATTTCTATATTAGTTCTTGAATTTTAACAGTTATAAACATCGGACAAACTACGTAAAGCGGTGTTTTTAGAACCACTAAAATATTTTCAAAGGATTTTGTGAAGTTTATTTCTACTAGTATCTAATACCGTTTTCGTTTTTGAACCTAGACGCGGTCTACTCTGACTCCGAGTAAAACGAACACGTGGTACGCGCCCTAAACAACAACTCATGAAAAAAAGAAAAAATACACAAACTTGCATGGATGCGTAGTGCGACCCGAGAAAATTTTCAGAGCAAAACTACGCGATTGGAGTCCGATCTAGAGCGACCCCAGGTTGCTAAAACAAACATATCAAACGTTGTTTGGGCGACTCTGGGTCAGCTTTCGGGCTGCTCTGATCAATAAACGAAAACGGTATAAATCTACAAATCAATATGTTTGTAGTCAATTATTCGTACTGTAGTATAGATGCATCGTTAAAATTCTGGAAGCGAAGCAGTGAAAGTTGCAAAATATACACAATCTTATACGAATGATTATCTTCATCTGGAAGTGAGAAAGAAACTTGTAAGTTTTGTTCGTATTCACGTCCTCCATTTATGTTATGTCTGTGACATTACTCACCCGCCTTTTATTTTTAAAAGTTATGTAACCACTTAAATCTTGAGTGTATGTGTGTGGTTGTGTTAATTGGCTGGATCTAGCATCATGCCATTACTCGAAACCGGTGAAGGAGTGGTAAAAAGTCAAATATGTTGTTTTTGTTTCAAAAAAAGACAAATCCGCCAAACTTACCAGAACTTCGCCCAAGCAAATGATTCTGGGCGGTTAGGAAGGTCTCGAACCGGAAAACAGGAACGGGTTTCAAAAACGACAACAATTTGAAGAAAGAATGGATTGAAAGTGTATAGGAAAGATGGTGTAAGTGTGGCACAGGGTTTGAGTGGTGTAAGTGGTGTAAAGGTGTCGGTATTTAACCAGGAAGAGAAGACTAAATAATCCAACTTTGCAGAAACATAACTAATTTGTGTTCATTTAATCCCCTACACACAAAAAAATGAATCTTACAAGTGACTAAATCCCTCATACGATGTAATTCATAAAGATATATTTTGTCAAATGACGTCAATTCTAATGACTTAATGTTAGATTAACTCGAATTCTACTGGTTTCGACTGTAACTTGCGTTTTGCGACTGTATGCATTTAAATGCACATTTTACCAGCCAAGCAGGTGTATGCTTCTGTGGATCAGTCGATTAACAGACATACTTGCGATCCAAAGATTCTCGGTTCAAGTCGCGGCGGGTATCAGTATTCTTTTTTTTATGAACTTCATGTTATGGAGCTTTAGACACAATAATAAATGTTCTTCCACGTAAATATGCGTGAACTACGACGCTCCATTTATGTGCATCTAATAAGAAAGAAAATCACAGGATATTTTTCAAGTGTGTAGAGTTTCAAAAAAATCCGGCACAAAGTGAATTTTTGACAGTTGCATTTTTTAGTACAGTCTTGAGCAAGCAACAAAATCAGGGGCTGGGGTCCACTAGGAGATTGATAGTACCTATTAGCTCTCTCCGGACAGTATCAGCCTAGATGCCTAGATGGAATTCGGCGAAAAAAAACTGAACCAAGAATAGATCCACTGGGTTCCTGCTTCCATGTCGTAAAAGGCGATAATTGCAGGAGTTTCTTTTTCCTTTCAGTTATCAGATATTTTCAATGTTTTACTTCTGATTACTCTATTTTACTAAATTATCTCTTCATTCAACCTATCAATTTCCGTCTAACTTCGAAAAAAAGTTTGGAATTTGGAATGTTTTCTTCTTCCATGTTATTGATTGTCTGTCAGGATTATAAATTGAATGATAAATGAATAAATAATCTATAACTATTGCGCAAATCCGTTGATATTACAAAGTTAATAACAGAGATAATATTGAACACGTAGTAAAAAACACTTGATATTAATATTTCAAAAAATAAATTAATATTTTTCTTGGTAGCTGCCCAGATCAACCAATATAACGACATTACACTCTCACAAAGTCACTATTTTCACAGTCACTATTTTTCCGAAAGTGTATAAAACGTTATAATACAGATACGTATTTCGGAATGCTATTTGCATCCTTCTTCAGTGTATCGGTTTTAATAAACTTATAAAACCGATACACTGAAGAAGGATGCAAATAGCATTCCGAAATACGTATCTGTATTATAACGTTTTATACACTTTCGGAAAAATAGTGACTTTGAAAATAGTGACTTTGTGAGAGTGTAATGACGTGATATAACATAGTGGAATTCAACGGTACAACAACAGTACTATTAGTGACAACATTCTACTAACAGCTCAAACAGAAATTTAGTTAGCAATATAACGAATTAATAGTTTTAATAAGTAATTAAAATAAGAAAGCGGAAATAATAAAGAATAATAAATAATAAATAAAGGCGCGCGTGAAATCTGTTGACCTTTATTTGGTGATTTAAAATGATTTTATAACAACTGTTTAGAATATGTCAATGCAATGAACCAACTATTTTGTCTAAATCCTATTCACTCGTTTATTTTGTATCGCGTAATTTCTTATATAAAAATAGGGAAGTTTTCATTCTTTACGCGATAGTATTGCAAATTTTTCTTCAGTTTTCTCGAATAAGAGCTGTGAATCAAGACATGCCGGGACTTCAATATAGGATATTGTTGAAACGTTCACTCGGGAAGTCAATGATTTTAGTGTTACATCTGAGCATCTTGAAACCGGAACATACTAAGTCGCCCGCGAATAATACCAATACTGAAATTTTTACTAACAAATATCCTTCTCCCGTGACACTTGTGGAGTGCGCAGTAGTATATACGGCCTCTAGTAACAACAAGTGCTGGACTAACATCCCTTCCCATTCCTTAGACGATCTACGTTCGGGCCTGGCCGGCGCCGGTACTGATCAATGAATTCTGGGATTACCAGAAGATGTACATTGAAGGATGATTTACCAGTCCCAGGATGGATCATCTAGAAACTCCCTGTACAATTTCAGCTAATCCCGATCAGTAACGGAGTAGCAACCAGGGGTGGTCGCTCAAGCTCAAGCTCAAGCTCAGTCTTGAGCAAGCAACAAAATCTTGGACCGTAATTTGTCAGATAGAATCGAATAGTTCGAATAAAATATGGCACATAAAAATGATTTCAAAAGATGTCAGAGAAGCATAAGTGTTATTTTCAGGGCCAATAATAGAGTCAATTTGGTTCGACCGGTCCAGCTAGTAAAGTAAAGTCTTGGCATCACATTCGTTCTGTAGAATTTGGCCTTTCTGTTTCAACAGACTTCGCAGCCGATTCTTAACGTACGGAATCGTTGCATGGCTAGTACTACGATCCTACTGACACTAAGAATCCTTCCAGGCCGGGGCTAGAACATACGACAACTGGCTAGGCTTCCCTCAATTTCCGGAAGCGTCGCCGTGTACGGAGAACTGATGTACCGGGGCACTAAAGTCACGTTATAATTTCAACAATAGTTCAATACTGATAAAATATCATGATTTTCTGCCAAGTCCGGTCAATACAGAGTCTGGGCTCTGACGGACAGCTGGGAAACCAATAAACACTTCTAGCGGGATTCATTATCATAGGCTTACCCGTTAATGGAACTAGTTGCGATAAAAATATGTAATATTTTGTTACATGCACAGATCGCTTGCCAGATAAGAAGCTTCGAAATAAATTTGAACAGTTTCTTTATCCGGACAGTATCAGGAATGAACAAACAGAATTTGGTGATTTGATCAATGCCATGCCCATGTTTGATCGCCTGTTTTGAACAACGGGACGACTATCCGTCTTATTATTCAAAACAACGCATCTGAGCTAGGCAAGCTACTGTCGAAAAAACCTTCTCATAATGATTTTGATTACCATGTTCTGCTTATCACTTTAAATTTTCAGGTTGGACAAATTTAATACACACGTGGAATAAAATTTTGTTCTTTTCTTGTCGCATTAAAATACCCGCATGGTTGAATTGACACTTGAACAGTTCTGAAATCGTCCCGGCTTTCGCAGTGCAATTTTGATTTTCCCGTCGATACGGTTCTCTCGCATAATTAGGTTTTCGATTAGGTTAGAAAATTTGGCGAGTCATCTGTACCATTCAACCTACTTAACCTGAAAAGACTAGCAGTACACGAAAAGTATTTCCAAAACCGCCTATTATCATTATTTAAGTAGCATTTTCAAAACATCCTGTTTTTGGGTTGATTTGGTAGCTTACCACTAATCAACAGTGAGGTACCATACGTGCTACAATAACAGGAAATGTCATTGTGGTACACAGAAAATAAATATGACACTTACAGGTACTTAACTTTTCAAATGACGCAATATTCCTCTTGTACAGAATTTTACTAGCTCCGAACGTAATTTACACTCGGCTACCAAGCATCGATGTGCGGATTTATATGTATCATTTATTCATCAAGCAGATATCGGCTTCTGTGGTTCAGTCGATTAACTGACGTGCTTTGTGATCTAATGTTTCTCGGTTCAAGTCGCGCTGTTGCTATCGATCTTTTGTTTTTTTTTTATTTCACGCGATTTCAAACCATGTAGTTTTCAAAGCACTCAATTTAACATGTTTTTGAATATACATTTGTGTGAAATACAACGCTCTATTTGTGTGCGTGTAATAAGATGTAAAATCACAAGATTTTTCGAACTGTGTAAGCTTACAAAACCAGTGAAGAGAACTTTTATCAGCTCCCCATGGAAAAACAGATGAGAAAGTAACTAACACGAAAGCCCGTAATTTTTCTTTTTCACCGAAGGTATACCGTTACCGTTGTCATCATGGAAAAATCATGAAACTACTCCTTTCATTTTTTCAAAAGTCATGATAAATATTCATGATTTTATAAAGAAATAATTCAAATCAAGTATTAGCTCTTTTAACTCGAAAGTTCATTGTAATCGGAAAATGTGTTACTCGCGGAATGTATTTCTTTCGAAACTCGTTACTCGAATTTATTTATTCAGATATGACTTTGAATTTTCTGAATCAAGTGATAGAGAGACGGGCTGTATAATAAATTAAGGTTCTACTCACAATATCAGGAAAACAGCCATCGTTGAAAAACGCTAAAGTAGTTTCCTCCACTACTCTTCATGATAAATCTTCAAGAGAAAAACATCAGTTTGTTAAGAAAAATGTTTTACACAAACTGATATTTCACTTTTGAATTTCAGTGCAACGATTGCGAAAAAACTGCTTTTGTGTATTGCAACATTGGCCGTTTTTCTAACACTGTAAATTGCCCCTTAATGAAATAAAAAAAACCTTTTTTAATCCACCTAGTTGTGTAATGATGCCTTTCTCATATTACTCATTACATCATAAATATAATCGTGAAATTCGCAAAAACAACTGTTTATTGAATAGAAATAGGATAATTTGTTCGGATCTAATCTCACAAACTCTATAAAACCTGTTTACCCTGTAGTTCCGGAACCGGAAGTAGTATCCACAACAAATTAAGGAATTCCGTATGAAACTGTAAGACTTTTCTTTTGAACCTATAAGTTTGTGAAAATCGATTTGGCCATCTCCAAGAAAAGTAAGTGAGATCCTTTTTGCAGTTTTTGATCACTATTTCCAATTCTCTCGAAACAGGATTCAGATAAACGGAATAGCCGAAGTTGGTTCGTTTACTATCAAAAAATATTACCTACAAATTGGAACAGTTTTGAACGTAGTTAAACCTATTCTTACTATCTCATGCTCTATTTCGACTAAACCAATTAAACGAAATCCAACAAACGGTACTGTTACTTCTGCATATGTAAGTCAAGCTAAACAGCATAAAACATGTAATTAATAATAATAATAATAATAATAATAAGTGTTGTTCTTTAAAAACTTTAGACACAAAAAAATTGATTTTTCAGATGACCCAATCCCTTATACGATGCAATTCATAGAGACCTTATATGTAAAATGACGGAAAATTTCATTTGTAATGACTTAATGTTGAATTTGCAAGAATTTCACTGGTTTCGACTGTAACTTGCACTCGCATAGCATGTGCGACTGTATAAATTTGTATGCAGTCATTTAACAGCTAAGCGGATGTGTGCTTCTGTGGTTCAGTCGATTAACGGACATACTTCGTGATCCAATGGTTCTCTTGGTTCAAATCGCGACGGTCGCTCGCAGTATTTTTAATTTTTAATGAATTCAATTTCTAGAAATTTTCCAATCATGTTTTGCGATGTAAAATCGCAGGGTATTTTTTTCCGAAGTGTGTATAATTTTAAATGATACAAGATAAATGGATTTAAATAGATTTTGAGAAGAAATGGTATAGCAACACGCTTAAGGGGGTCTGACACTTTTGAATAATCATTAATTTTTTTCTTTGTATTTTCTTACAACAAAACATTTCAAGAATATTATGTGAAATTTTCAAGCCTATCGGAACAAAACTCAGAAAGTTATGGGCCTTTATCTTTGCTTATCTCATACTGCGAAGAAGTAAGAGCTCGGCGCACAGGCCCAAGATTTCTGCTTCGATGGACTTAAAAACTTGACAAAACATTCTTGAAATGTTTCATTATAACTAATTATAAAAGAAAAAATATGATTTTTTGAAAATGTTAAACCCTACGGGCTTTCTTGAATAATAAATTGTTTCCATAAATTTTATAGACAAAAAACAAAAAAAAAATCAAAAAAAATTAAAACGAAATCAAACCGAAACGTTGGGGTCTAGAAAAACTTCTACTCTAACTATGCTGCGATCGTTTGTTCACTTCTAATTAGTCTGCGCTGAGATACAGTGAACCTGGATAAAAATACCTCTTCACCGACTTATTCTCAATATTGTCCACGAAAAAATTACAAAATATTGTTCGAACGATGCATTTTATTATGCAAAACATTTGAATTTATTTTGTTGAACGATAATTCTGAAAAAAAAATCGCAAAATTGATGATTTTTTTCATCATTTTTAACCCCTACCGCCCACCCCCCTTTTCATGTTGTTTATCATTCAGCTGATACGGAACCCATTCTCCTACCTTCTGAATAGTTTTCATGTAGGTGATCAGAAACGGTTTTGGTGACTAAGAGTGAAGCTGTTCGCCAATTATATTCGAGTTTTTCAATTGTCTTCGTTTATCAACCCTGGAAATTGGGCATTTTCTAATTTTTTTAGTTGATTTGTGCTTTTTTCAGGCTATTCAACATCGAAGAATGCAACGATAGCGCAGTTAACTAAATTAAATGATTGGAATCGCTTATAATAATGATGCCGGATTTGTATTGAATCTAAACTGTGAATTATCCAATTAATTTCCCATTTCTTTTGATCTCGTTATACAATCAGTTTTCTATGCCATTTTCCTTCCGTTGCTTCTTGACGACAATCAATTGTACTCCAATAACGAGTACAATTAGCTTCGGCTTGAATGCGATTATGGCAGCTATCTTGTGTCAACATGTCAAAAGCAGATAATTGCAGCTGACAGTTTACAGTCGATTAGCAGCGGCAGTTCCGAGCGAGCACCGGTCAGTTCGTGGCCGTTGCAGTCGACCCGGTCGGTTAAACTTCAATCTGACCACAGTCGGGAAAATACGCGACGGTCAACCGCATCGATGTGAACCACCCGCCAGTTGTTGTTGCAGGGAAATTCCAATTCTCAGCCCCACCTTGTAAAGTGCCTCTCATTACTAGCCGTCGTTCCGACCGGATCAGAAATGAAAATATACAAACCAACGGACCGGTCTTCGGAAGCTTTTTTATTTTAACCCAAAAAAAGCGGATGGTCAGCGTAAAATTTTACTCCCCCTTCCGGAGGGATGCAATGGACCACCGATCTAATAATTTATTCATCGGTTTATGCTTCTGCCGGTATGTCGAGCTAATTCGAAGTGAACTCAACCACCCCCACCACCACCACCACCACCATCATCATCTCCATCGTCATGGAAAAAGTTGCCAGCTGGAAACTTTGAAAGGTCCACGCGGCGAATCGTGTTTATTTCATCAAATTTGTATAATCAGCACAAAAAACCCAGTCAGCTCCGGACTGACCATGGTGCGGTGGACCGTCTCCTCCTTCCCCGGGGATGTCGATCCTGTGGCGATTCGGGATCCGGAGAAAAACTTTCAACCACACACACATACATTCCAGTTTTTTTGACCGGACGCACATCACAGGAATCAAATTCCCTTCCCAGAAGCCGTAAAAGTAAGTTCCGCTGTTGCTGATGCCGCAAGAGCGAAAAGAGAAAAAAACATCCCGAACCACAATCCGGGTTCGTAGAATCAGAATCTACCACTGGCCAGATCACTGGGTCTCTATCTCGGGGCCAATGTGGTATGCAAATTATTGTTATTATGGAAAATAAAAATTCATAATTTATTTATTAATTTCGGAAAATGTTTGTGAGTGCGGAATCGGCTCAGTTGGCACGGGTGCAAATTTTTCTGTTAGTTGAGATAAAAAATTTCCACCCATCAACCCATCAATCAAACGGATCATTTCGTGTGAGTGGACATTTCAATTGCTCTCATGATGGTAATCAGATTACTTGAAACTCCCACTCGGTTTCGAATCGGGCACCGGTTCAACCCGTCCTGAGGGTCGGGCCAAAGGGAAAACCGATAGGACCAATTCATTAGGTGCTATAATCTTTCCCCAGTCGATGGATTTTATGAGCGCTCGTACCAAACTATTCCTTTCAATGTGCGATGATGATGGTAGTAGTGCAGGTGAATCAAGCAGCTTAATTAGTACTGAATACACCGGAAGGACCCTTGGTTAGATCACAACCGGTGTCGTATTTAATTACACATATTCGTCCTCCCCCTCCCCAGTCAGTCAGTCGAACATCGGTTGAGAATCATACGCTGTTTCCGATTGGTAAAATGATATTGAAGTTTTAATTGAAAACTCTATCAATAATTCGGTCCCCTCGAATCGGGTTTCTGTGGCAAAAAGGCCTCCAGCAAATCGGGCATATCGACATTCTCTAATTTGCTTCATTGCCAACTATCCTAATAATCATCTCTGCCAATTTATTATCAATTCGCACAACAGACGACTATTTGTTATTGGATCTGGAATGGATGGAAAATTCTAATTGACAGTTTGATGGGTAATTCAATTTATTCGTTTGCCCCGTGTCCCGAGAAACCGGAACCCAATCGAACTGGAGTGAGTCAAAACAAACGGGTTAGGCAATCAGGCGAAAGCCTTGGAGAAGCAGCCTCCCTGATAAATGGCATTGATTTTTGCATAATGCACAACGTGCACGGCAGCTCGGCACAGAAATTCGGTAACCAATCACGGAAATCTCCTGGGAAAGACCACCGAACACTGGATGGAATTTAGTAGTAGGGACAGGATCTGAACTCGCTTTGAACAGCCGGTCGGTCGACGGTCGTTGGGAGACTTTTGTGTTTATATTGTGCAATTTTGAATAGTTTTCAGTTCTTTTTTTATCACGTCGTATGCCCGTGCTTATGCTGTACTGCGGGCTTGTCAAACCACGGGAACCTGGTAAATACTAATCGCTACCCACAGCAAATGATGAAATGGAATCAAGAATTGCTCGAAGAGCGACCTAAATGCCTCGCAAGACATGTGGAAGCCTTACACTATATATGGAACATTTGCCCCATCCGCCGTGCTCCCCAGATTTCGCCCCTTCCGACTTATTGAACAGCACTCCACTAGTAATAAAGATCTGGAAAAATGGCTTCATAACTGGATCTCTTCCCAAGATGAACAGTTTTTTACGCTTAATGTTTTTCTAATAACACAATATTGTATGTTCTTGCAATTAAATTTAAATGAACTGCGACGCTAATAACACTTTAAATCACAAGGTTTTTTTTTGGAAACTGTGTATATTTTTGAAAAGTTTATTTACATCATCTTCTTATCAGAAAAAAATAAATAAATTTAGTTGACATGTAAATCAATAGTAGTACTAATTTAAACCCACGGTCGATGTAAAATTAAATTGGAATGAATTGATTTTTCAATAAACAAGAATGTACATTTCTAAAAACGTTTAGTTGTACTTTTAAAGTATATTGAAAAATGAAGAACTGTAGAATGAAGTGATTGATATGTGCATGAGAATTTATGCAAATTCACAAAATATTTTTATCTGTGTTGGTTAAATGCCCGCACTTAGGACTTCAAGTTTTCTACCAAATAATGTCCAAAACTTACGTCATTTTTCTTACACAGTTTCTTCTACTCTCTATTCATATCCTTGTTGTTTTTGAAGACATTCGATTTTTTTTATTTCGGAGCATGCCCTTCCTAATCGTACCGAATTATTCTATTGGACGAAGTTCTGATGAGTCCTTCTTTCGCAAATAAACAGCTTCATTGGCTTCGTACCACTTCGCGAAACGGCACGATGCCAGATCCTACCAAAACAAAGGGCCTTCTTCGAGGGACCGGAATTAGGGCAGTAAACGTTTTTGGAGGCATTTATTTTTATATATTTGAGCATAGATACCGCCAGTCGTTATGTGCGGCTGGTCAAATTATCTGAACCCACAGATCGCTTGCCACACAGAAAAAAATAATAAAATTTACACGACGGAAGTATGATTAAAAACCATCATATGCATTACATCTCGTCGTTAAGTGCGAAGCATGCCTGATGCATCAAGTACTTGAGATACAGCGTCTTACTTACCTAGATGACATAAAATCCGGTCCGCTTCATTGAGAGCTGGACGAATCGGATGGAAAAATTGAATCGAAAGGTTCGGATTGTGCTTGAATCAATTCCTCACCTTCAAAAAAGTTGTGGAACACAAAAGAAGTTGTTGTATTTTGCTCGAGAAAAGGCTCTAGTAACTCATGTTTTTTTTTTCTAATATTAAATGGTACGACTTGAAGTCTCATAAGTTGCCTTAAAATTTTTTGTTTTGCTCTAAATTCACATTCCGGAGTTAAAGAGTGATAAGTGACAAATTTACCTTCACGAATGTGTGTTTTTAGGAGACGAGTTTGAAACGATATCGAACTTATCAGTACCCAGGTAACCAATAAGCACATAATAATGCCATATTATGACAGTAAATAATCGCTTTTTGTATTGAATTAGGGCCGATTTTGGCAAAATATACGGCTTTTCATAAACAATACTTATTTATGGCTATTGGCAATTTGGAAGCTATTCTGTTACAAATCAATCAGAATTCAGCTTTCATAATGCACAATTAAAGCTGAATTCTTATTGATTTGTAACAGAATAGCTTCCAAATTGCAGATTCAAATCTATAAGAATTTTTGGTGTTCATGAAATGCTATTTTACTGGCATTATAAGTGCTTACTGGTTACCAGGGTATGTTGTTCTAGTTTACAGATCTTGTATGTTGATGGTTAAAGACTGTCACAGAAAGTATGGACGCAACCAAAAACCGCTGCCATTTCGCAATGGTTCAGAATCTGTCAATTTTTATGGCTGCGTCCTGTTGTTTACACTCTTCTCTTACCACTTGTGCAGTTGTTTATTCGTTTTCATTAGTTTGCTTCAAAATGCGTGGACTTTCAGCAGAACAACGTCGAAAAATTGTGTACAAATGGTGCACAGAACGCGGACTGTCACTGAGAAAGATAGCAAAAATGGAAGGAGTAAGTGAAAAAGCCGTTCGAAATGCAATTAGGAAGTTCGGTGAGGATAACACCTTTGAGGATAAACCGAAAACGGGTCGGTCCTGCTAACCCTCAATTGGATAAACGTATACAAAAAGAGCATAAGAAGGAGGTTTCAGTTCGGGATGTTGCCAAAAGTGTGGGCACTTCGAAGTCAAATGTTCTTCGTGCTAAAGAGCGTTTGAATCTTCGAACCTATAAGAAGCAGAAACAACCAAAACGTAGTCCGAAACAAGAAGCGTTGATCAGGCCGAGGGCTCGAAAGCTGTACAATACGATTCTTGCTGGAAATATGAACTGCATAATCATGGACGACGAAACCTTCGTGAAACTCGATTACAAATCCTTGCCGGGACCACAATATTATACGATGCGAGAAGGGCAAATGTTAAATTAGTCCGAGATATCTATTGAAGTCGAAAAATTTGGTAAGAAAGTTATGGTCTGGCAAGCAATTTGTAGCTGCGGTAAGATTTCGAAATCCTTCATCACCACTGCTTCAATGAACAGCGAAATATACATCAAGAAATGTTTACAAAAACAACTTCTACCCATGATTCTAAGCCACAAGAATCCTGTTGCCTTCTGGCGAGATCTTGCTTCTTGCCACTACTCGAAATCAACGGTAGAATGGTATACTAAAAAAAATGTCACTTTCGTCCCAAAACACATGAATCCACCAAATTGTCCACAACTTCGACCAATTGAGGAATTTTGGGCATTAACGAAGGCACATTCAATTGATCAAAAACGGCAGGACCGATTGTTACAAACTTAGATTACCGTAAGTAAATGTAGTATTTTGTCTGGATAAAACTTCCGAATTGTAACCCGTCATTTAGAGTGAAATATTCCAAATTTGGCTCAACATTGTTTCAAATTGTACGTTGGCTAAGTTGCTGGTTAAACGAACAGATTTCAGCATTGCTGGTTCCCAGTTCCCGTTTCCGGAAGTCCCGGAAATAGTGGTCAAAAACTTGAAAACGGAACTCTCTTCATTTTTTCGGAGACGGCTGAGTAGAATTTAAAAAACTGTTGACTCAAATAAAAAGTTTTATGGTCTCAGAGGCTGTTATTTAATTTTGTTTGGATGCGACTCCCGGTTCCGGAGTAACAGGATGAATTGTGGTTAAGGTTTATACTGGTAGGCTTAAAAAAACGAAGAATTGATTCAAAATTTTTCTAATTTTGAACGATTATGCTAATTCATTCTTAAACAAACTCTGTTTTTAGTTTATTATTTTTACGTTTCGTCTTTGAGTCATCAGTTCAGAGCAGTTCAAATTGAACTGCATGATGCTAAACTCGGTAGTTCAATTTGAACCGCTAGGCAGACGTAAAGTTTCTGCTATTTACAGAACACTTTTTGTTTTGCAGCGGAGTGTCTTTTCTGACGTGCCATGTTTTTAGGTTTTCCGATTTTTTGGTTCAGTGTGACGACTTTTTTTATTAGAAGCTGCAATTACAAAGTTTATTTCAGAAAATGAATTACTAGAAATGTTTAAGTTTACATTAAAAATTTAATAGTGTACTACATGGAATGAAAAGTCCCTGGCCTTTCGCAGAAAAGACGTTTAAAGTTTCTAACCGTGTATATTTTTGTTGAGAACAAGCCTCTAGATGGCCCAATACTAAATTTTATGACAATCTATCGACTAGTGTTTGAATAATAGCTGATCGTGTCAGACGAGTTCTAGTTTTCATCAAGCTATAGAAAAAGATGCATAAAAGCAACGGTGAAATTGAATGATTCGCGGTACGGATTGGTCCACCATCCCCCATATTCTCCAGGCCTGGCCCCCAGTGATTATTATCTATTTCCAAACCTGAAAAGGTTTCTCCAGGGAAAGAAATTTTCGTCGAATGCTGAGGTAATTGCAGAAACGGAAGGCTATTATGAAGGATGTTGGAGGACCGATGGGTCAAGTGTACCGGTCTAGATGGAGATTATACCGATGAATAAGAAAATATTCATGGTAAAAAAATCTACTTTTTCTTTGTTAGGCCCGAGACTCCTCTGGTCGTCTTTGTCGGCATTTTTATATTGCTTTTGTTAAAAATCAGTAAAAGTTCACTAGATTGATGAAAATGTTCTACAAATCTAAAAGTTCATATTATATAAAATATTTGAACATTTGAAATAAGTTATCTGTTTTACAGCTTGTAATTCTTGCCCGAAACAACAATTTTTTCTCGTGACAGAAAACTTCCTGCAAGCACAGAAAAAAAAGAGATTTCCTCCGTTGGAGTGAAATGGCATTTAAATATTTAATGTCACTCAGCTGATGAACCGGACAAGTGCCTCTCGCAGGGATACCTTTCGATAGTTTCGTTTGATGGGTATCATCATATTCTTAATGTAATCAAAGAAACGTGGCTGTAAACGTCAAGGCTTTTTCATCATAGCCACTAACGACCTGAAGCCCCTTCGCGGTTTGAGAGGGTAAACCCGCAGATCTCAGCCCTGCTTCCTCCCCCAACCCCCTTAGGTTTCCTAACTCATCAAGTACCGAAGCCATGCGCGCTGGGTGTCGCTGTCAGTAAAACACAACAAAAGAAATTTGTTTTTAATTTTTAATGCTAACGACCCTGTTCGTCGGTGTTTGAGCCGGCGTTCTGGCAGCCATCAGCCTACAACATCACCTCCACATTATGTTCCATTCAGGAGCGCTCAAAGTACTCAAAGAACCGTGGCAACCAACGGCGGATGCTAAGTAAGAACATTGACTTTATCACCGTCTGGAGATTCCAGGGGACGTTTCCATCAGATCAGTTCGGCAACTAACGCACACGATTACACTAAAGTTTTTTTTTCTTTTCTGTGGCAACGACAAATGAACATCCGACCGAGCAGGAAAACACGATGTTCTCATTCCTGGACAGTTTGGTGGTTCGGCGACTCGAACCGAACACCCGAAACTTGGAGCGAATAAAAATAAAAACGATGATAAACATTATCATCGTAATTATTTTTACTTCTGTTTGTCGCTCGGTACTCCCTTTTGCCGTCCCTTCTGCCATCGCAAGGACTCGTCGCTTTGTTACCATAAACGAAGCCTAAACATGGCTCTTTACAGCAAACCATCAACGGTTTTTATTGTTAGCACACTGGTGCTCCGCGCCCTCCAAATAACATCAGCGAAACAAGAAAGCAGCATCAGAATCTCATATGAAATTAACATATTTTATGTTTAATTTAGTCTTTTTTTATGAACGTCGTCGTTTTATGAGAACTTTTAATTACAGTCAGCCCTTTCGCGTGTCAGTGTCGTGTCTTCCCTCATTCGCTATCTCTTTCGCTCTCTCTCTCTCTCTCGTTCACTACACAACCCACCGAAACCGAATCCTTCCAGTGGTGAATTTTCTTTCGACATCGAGGTGGACCAGAAGAAGCATACCAGACTCCATACCGGATGGACGACGGCAGGATTTACGAACGGCAACCATCCGAGGAGGGCTTTAATTTTTCATTAAACATAACAAACGACCAACTTTCATACCGTTTTACAAAAATGTCTCCTCTAATGTATGTTACCACCGACTGGCAGAGCGGGAAAAACGCGAGGACAAATCGAGGCAGGGGTTACCTGAGAAGCTCACTCTAAAAAAAAATAATAAGTCACTTTGCAAGAAAATTTAGAAAGGGTGGCTAATGAATGAACGTGAAATTATGGGAAAGCGGGATGTCGTGTAATTTGGCTTTAGTGAAGTGAACAAATGTGAAGAAAATTTTTAGGAAACTCTGAATAATATCACATAACATTTTGTTCAGAATAGTATCTGTCAAAAGTATACATATTTTCAAAGGAGGAAAAGTGAGAATTTAAGCATGCATTTCGAAGTAATAGTTTTACCTCCACGAACAGTATTTTTGAGGCACTCTAATAAAAAGACGGTTGATCACAAAATTTGCTGAAATCAAAACGATTGCATGAAGAAATATGAGTCGTGATTGGGTCGGAGTCATTTTGCTGAAAAACATTTCGCATTTCACCAAATTATACATTTGTCCTAAAATCGCATTGAAATTGATTTCAAATAAAGAAAATTGACTAATTTTGATGTTCAAGCCAATTTTTTTTTGTTCACTTGAAACAACGGATGAAATCATTGCTTCATGTTTGTTGTCTTAAACACTACTTTTTTACAGGCCAAAAAAATCAAGTTTGAAACTTTTGTGGAAAAGAAGTTGTTCGAAAAAAAAAACATTGCCTTCTCCAAACTTCCATTGAAATTGTATCGAAATTGAAATTGTATCGAAAATTAAACTATCCAAATTAAAAATGGTTTTTTCTTGCAAATCGACTTTACATATGCAATATCGATTTTTTTCAGTGTAAGAGTCGATTAGGATTTTTTCCATTAGTTTAATTTAAACAATTGACTAATTTTGTAACAACCACTCATACAACATTTCTTGTAAGATTTGTTGTTTTTCGACTACAACGATTTGAAAAACAAAATGGTAAAAAAAAAGTTTGACCCTTTCCAAAAGACAGTCTAGATTATTTTGTGGAAAAACTAATTATGCAAAGTGTTTTTTTTTGTGACAAAGTCTTCGTGTACAGTAAATTTCGTAAAATTATGAGAGGGTGCTGCCAACTCTGAACACGATTTAGTGCGAAATTTGTCAATAATCAAAGTGGGAGAGGGGTGAGTACAATAGGTGCAAAAAAAAACCAAAAATGTCAGTGTTGCCGTTTATTTAAATGTTTTTATATTTTTATATTATTTGGCAAAGAAAGAAATTCAACAATAGTGTTTCGAATTTGTTTAGTATTAGCTCAAAGCCGGTACCGTGTTCTACGATCTTTGGGATCTTGTAAATTAGTCCAAAGTTTGATTATTTCGGCACAACATCCAATATATCGTGGAAGGTTTTACTCGAATCAATCATTTAAGTGATAATTTAAAACCTCGAACATAAAAATGTTGATTCTAAAACGACATTTTTCATGTTCTCTCTTGAAAACCTATTTGCAGTATTTATTTTTATGTAATAATACACGTTTGAAGGCACATTGTTCAAGTTATAAGATGTCGAAGGCATTTTCCAATTTTTTATAACTATTTTATTAAAACTAGTACAATTTAAACTGTTTTGGTGATGTCGCATTATGGAAAGGTGATCTACTCTGGGAAATGGACAGTGTGATAATCTGGAATCACTGTTCAGCAGTAGGCGAACATCGAGTCCGTACACGATGTACGTGCATGGCATTTGATTGTACCACCGAACATGTGCACGCGTTCGTGTACAAATGTATGCGTTTGAGTTTGAACACAACTTGAGAGATTGGTATGAAAGCAGAACTTCACTTTTCACTAAAGAATTTTCGTAACAGATCGGCTGAAAAGTTCGTATCGTTTCTATGAGAGGGCGCCACTAGAATTAAATCCATACCATTTTCAATTAGTACCAACCATCAAAAGATACGTGTATAAATTTGACAGCTGTCTGATTATTAGTTTGTGAGATATTGCATTTTGAGTGAAGCTACTTTTGTTATTGTGAAAAAAATGGAAAAAAAGGAATTTCGTGTGTTGATGAAACACTACTTTTTGATGAAAAAAAGTGCCGCCGATACCAAAAAATGGCTTGATGAGTGTTATCCAGACTCTGCACCGGGCGAAGCAACAATTCGTGAGTGGTTTGCAAAATTTCGTACTGGTCATATGAGCACCGAAGACGATGAACGCAGTGGACGTCCAAAAGAGGACGAGGCTGTTACCGATGAAAACATGAAAAAAATCCACAAAATGATTTTCAATGACCGTAAAGTGAAGTTGATCGAGATAGCTGACACCCTAAAGATATCAAAGGAACGTGTTGGACATATTATTCACGAATATTTAGATATGAGAAAGCTTTGTGCAAAATGGGTGCCGCGTGAGCTCACAATCGATCAAAAACAGCAACGAATTGATGATTCTGAGCAGTGTTTGGAGCTGTTATATCGAAATAAAACCGATTTTTTTCGTCGATATATAACAATGGACGAAACATGGCTCCATCACTTCACTCCGGAGTCCAATCGACAGTCAGCTGAGTGGACTGCACGCGATGAACCGAACCAAAAGCGTGGGAAGACTCAACAATCGGCCGGTAAGGTTATGGCGTCTGTATTTTGGGATTCGCATGGTATAATTTTCATCGAATACCTTGAAAAGGAAAAAACAATCAACAGTGACTATTATATAGCGTTATTAGAGCGTTTGAAGGACGAAATTTAAAAAAAACGGCCTCATTTGAAGAAGAAAAAAGTTTTGTTTCATCAAGACAATGCACCGTGTCACAAGTCGATGGAAACCATGCTGATATTGAACGAATTGGGCATCGAATTGCTCCCTCATCCACCGTATTCTCCAGATTTGGCTCCCAGTGACTTTTTCCTGTTCTCAGACCTCAAGAGAATGCTCGCTGGTAAAAAATTTAGAAGCAATGAAGAGGTAATCGCTGAAACTGAGGCCTATTTTGAGGCAAAGGACAAATCGTACTACAAAAATGGTATCGAAAAGTGGGAAGATCGCTATAATCGCTGTATCGCCTCTGATGGCAATTATGTTGAATAATAAAAACGAATTTTGGCAAAAAAATGTGTGTTTCTATTAAACGATACGAACTTTTCAGCCGAACTGTTAGAATATTCCAGATGAAATTAAATTACTCGGTGAATATTTGAGTCAATATTTTGTTGGTAAATACAGATTTTCCATTCCAACAAAAGTTCGAACGAAGTCCATATTAGTTCCGCAACAGACCAATCTTTCTTGATTCATCAATCATTGCCGTAAGAACTGAAACTGTTTCATCTGATAAGAAAATCGCATGTAGTATTAGCAAACTATTGAACTGTCAGAAAAAAGGCACATTCTCTTGATCTCAAACACCTCAATTGTTTAAAACCCGGAAAACATTTAGGCAACAACTAATCGTTAAGAAAAATCATGGAATTTCACAGTTCGAAAAAATGTTGTGATATTACATCTAGTAAGATGCACATAAATGGAGCGTCGTATTCGACACAAATTTATATTCACAAGCATGTGAAATTGTGTGATTTGATAATATCATGGCTTGAATTTGAATGAAATAAAAGACAAAATCAACAGCGTGACTTAAACCAAAAATCATTAGATCACAAAGCATACCGGTTAATCGACTGAACCACCGAAGCAGATATTTGCTTGTTGAGTAATTGATACTTATAAATCACGTGACGACCGTAAACTTTTCTGTAATACCAAAAGTTAAAAGGATTTTCAAGAGATTAACGATCAGTTGAGGTTTAAATCAAATTTGAAATTTCCATATTCTATATTTGAATACGACATGAAAAAAACCGGAAAATATCTTGAATAAGGCAGCCTACGTTGTAATTATTTTTACAGGTTTGAAAACAACTTTCATCTACCGATGGCGGTGAGTGCTTGCTCTAGAGAACGCTTCTGGGCTAGTTAGCTATCTGTTCAAGTGATTTTACAATCAACAACGGGGCGGTGGCAGGATTCGACAGTGAATAGTAGTTCCACCGGAAACAGCAGAAAGCTGCATACAATATTTCCAGTGCACTCACTTCAGGCTCGGTCATGAACAATTCAAACAAACATACATCACTCATCAACCGGTCCTCCGGGCATTACCGTAAACACTAAACAACATTTCAATTTTCCAACTCCAAACTTTTTTTTTTCAATTTTCGATGGCCTCCATAAAGTTTCCATAAAAAGTGAACAATCAATTTAATTATCGCTGACTACATCGCCAAACGGTTGTGTGTCCAGTGTTGATGCCCACGAGTCATCCGAGTTCCGTCCCAGCTCCAGTTGCCAACTACGTTGCTGCTGCTGCTGGCATTGCATTGCTGCTACTGCCGAATGAATTAATCATTTCACAAAATTTCCACTAATTGCTCAATTAACTCTATTCATTTTCCAATCGTTTATCGGGCATTGGAAAATTAACATCATACCTTACTTAAAACCACTCAGCCTCGTTTGAGTCCAACGATCCCAGTTCACGCTACCAACCGCCGCCGCCGCCGCCGCCTGGCTTTCTCCTTATCCACCTGCAATCAAACCGGCTATCGTGGAAATCCCAGTGCATACGTTTCTCGGATGATCGATTTCAGCTAGCCGTGGATATATTTGGCGTGAAAATAACCGCGCGCACGGGTTCACACAAACACAAGCACAAACAACACACACACGCCTACCGCCCACTTTACCGTGAGTATGCGCTCGCCTCCGGCCAATGTAGCTACAACAGTTGCATTTTCGGTGTGTTGTCCTGCAATTGGCCTTCTTTTCTACTGCTATCGATTCTCGTTTCACGACTCTTTCCATCCACTGCTTTCTCCAATCCGAACCCATCGGGTTCAGACACTGACCGAACAGCAGCAGCAGTAGCAGTAGCAATGAAAGGCCATTGTTTATATTGTCTGTAATCGACTGCTATTGAAGTATTTTAATTAAAAACAGACCGATGAATTACGCCCCGTAACTCAATTTTTCTGGTGGTATGGGGGAAAGTTCACGGAGGGCCGGATCCGGGTAGGATGTACGAACGGAGGTCAGTTTCGGAAATTAAGTGCACTCCTACCAGAGTCCCCAAACAACAACAGCAGAACCAGCACCAGCACCAGCAGTGGCAATCGTTTCCAGTGTCATCGTCATCAGCCGGTGACAACAATCGGTTTTGTATTGTGGAAATTTTAATTTCCAAATTAATGCGAGAGGCATTACGGTTTTACGAAAGGCCGATGGCCGGGTGCAGGCCAATGCAACTGCTGGAAGCGAGTTCTCGGTAATCGATGAAAAAAAAAATACACTGCTGGCCGGGATTATTGAGTAGTGGATTCGGTCAGTTCGGGTGAAAAATTAATATCGATAACAACGACCACCCAGTTTAATCCCCAGGATCGGGAGGTTTTTCAGTGAAAAATGAAATTTTCACCGGTGGGAAAATGATTACTAGTTGGATTAGCGGCCGATGTAGATGGAGTTCTGATTTGATTTTTTTTTTGCAGCAGAATTTAAATTTCATAATGTGCGAAACAGACGCGAAGCGAAGTGGCTGCTTCCATCGGAGCCACTTTGTACAATCGCTCATCTTGAAAAATAAAAAAAAAAACATCCGAAACTAGGAACAAAGAAAACTTATTAAAAAGAAAGAAGGCCATCAAAAATTAAACACAAATTACGTTTAATAGCAGCTAGCGTTCGTGAATTGCAGCTGCAAGAGCAGAGCTGCTCGGGACGGTACCGGTTTTTGTTTCAATTTTATCATGTTTCATTGTAGAGCTCCCCCGGCCAAGGACCTGACTGATGGAGTGTTTGTAGAATCTTAGAAACTGAATGTGATTGGTTTCTTGTTTAAAGTTTAGGTAAATTTCAATTAACGAAGTTTAATTCACCCGAGAAAGAATTTTCAACGAATTTTGGATTTGTTTGCCTACAAACTTTTGAAATAAGATATATTTGAAGAATTCGGTAATATTTAGATCAGGCACGTAGGAGCCTGGCTCCTCTCGAAATCGGGCACTTTATTGGATTGATTTGTTGCATACTATTTACACAATCATTTTTCGTAAAAGTTTTGCAAAAACGTCAAAACTGAATGAAATGGTGCTGGGTGACTAAAAAGTGAAGGTGCGCGAGCTAACAGATGCCAAAAGGATTGGTGTTGAGCGCTAATACAATAGTTTAAACAAGATTTCACAGATGAAAACAGATATCCTGCTGCTGGGTGCCGCACATGCATACTGAGGACTAAAATGACGAACGCGAGCACACTTCGGAAGCATGTATGGTTATTAGGGTGGGACAAAAAATTGATATCAGCTCCACCAAACTTTTCGTGTTCCTTTTGGGTCCCATAAGCATCATGCAAAATTTTAGATCGATCGGAGAAACTATATTTTCGCGCCCACGGTTTAAAGTTTGTATGGGATTTAGTATGGAGAAATTCATTTTTAACAAAAAAATCGGCTGGAGATCAACCTGTGAACTCTAAAAATCAGTCCATGTGTTATTTTCGTAGGAAATTTATCGTGCAGGAAAACTTTAGAAGACAGAAAAACAATCCGACATTTGTAGAAAAAGTTATTAAAGGAAAACCGACTCAAGGTCCGAACAATGGCTCACTCCTTAATATATCTAGCACCACTGCTGCTAGTGGTGGTAATATGATTGTGCTTTCTTTTATTATGCTATAACGGTTGATTTTAGTTGTTTGATGTCTTCACAAAAGTTTCTCAGCTGAGTATGAGGATTATTTTTAAGTGACAAGTCATGTTCCAAAACTCACTGTAAAGACACAAAAAAGTCTAACTTTTTAATTTGAAGAAATAGGTTTTTGAAATATTCTACAATATTTCAGATAAACTCAAATCCAAAAACTTTGCGGAATATATAAACTCTCTATCACTTATAGTTTAGAAGATATAGATGGTACTTTTTTATGCAAACAAAAACACAATTTACATGACTTTTTGTGTCTTTACTGTAAGGTTTGGAGCATGGTTTGTCACTTAAAAATAATCTTTATACTCTGCTGAGTAACTATCGTGAAGACATCAAACAAAACGGATCAACCGTTATAGCACATTAAAGGGAAGTCACATCATGTTACTTTCACTAGCAGCAGTGGTGCTAGATATATTAAGGAATGAGCCATTGTTCAGAGCTTGTGTCTGTTTTTCTTTAATAACTTTTTCTACAAATGTCGGATTGTTTTGCGGTCTTCTAAAGTTTTCTTCCTCGTTAAATTTCCTACGAAAATATTATATGCGCCGATTTTAAGAGTTCATAGGTTGATCTCCAGCCGATTTTTTTGTTAAAAGTGAATTTCTCCATACTAAATCCCATACAAACTTTAAACCGTGAGCGCGAAAATATAGTTTCTCCGATCGGGCTAAAATTTTGCAAGGTGCTTTAGGGACCCAAAAGGAAAACGAAAAGTTTGGTGGAGCGAGAAAATAAACATTTTCATCTTTTTCCCATACAACCTTGTCCCACCCTAATGGTTATGCTGATGCAGGCTCGGTTTGACTTTTAGTGTCAGTTGGTTACTGTTAACGAAATCTGGATCCATTATTATATGCCAGAGAACAGAATGATTACCGGACAATGGACTGAAGCCGGCACAAGTGCTCCTAAGCGACCCAAAGCTAAGTGGAGTGCAAAGGTCGTAAAGTTGATTCCCTGGAACGGTCAGGATATACTTTTCTTGAACTACATCGAAAAAGAAAAAATGCCATCCACAGCCAGTATTAGTGTGCGTTGTTGGAACGTTCATAGACCAAAAAAACCTGTTTCAATCCACCTAGTGGTGTAATGATGCCTTTCTCATGTGTACAAATATTGTGGTATTCTATTCAAAATTTTTCTCTTCGATTTTTGAAAGAAACCAAGAGATTGTTTATGCATTAACTAGTAGAACATACAGAATAAAACAGTGCTTTGATTGCGTAAGTCATCCTTAAGAAAACGAAGTGGGTTCACTATTATATGCACTTCCGGCACCGGAACCCGAGAACCGGTATAATCAAAGTCGGTTCGTACAGCCACCAACTAACATGACACACAAACTCTTCTAGTACGAACTCTAAATTTCGATTTAAATGTTTGTTGCATCCGAAAATATTTTAAGTGACGGTGTACAATATTGAACACACTTTACCCTATAATTCCGGAACCGAAAGTCAGATCCGGATGAAATTCAGGAATTCCATATGGGACCACAAGACCTTTCATTTAAATCTAAGTTTGTGGAAATCGGTCAAACCATCGTTGAGAAAAGTGAGTGAGATCAATTTTGGTATATATGACCACTATTTCCGGTACTTCCGGAACCGGATACCGGGAACCAGGATAGTCGGAATCGGTTGGTTCAGTTGCCTACTGATAATAACTATCAATTTGTGTAGTTTTGAGACCAGTTTAGAAATCTTTTTACGTGTTTTGTTTCGCCGGTTTAAGTGACGATGTACAATATGTAACACACTTTATCCTATAACTCCGGAACCGGAAGTCGGATCCGGATGAAATTCAGGAATTCCGTATGGGACCACGAGACCTTTCATTTGAATCCTAGTTTGTCAAAAGCGGTTCAGCCATCTCCGAGAAAACCTAGTGAGATTATTTGACACACACACACACACACACACACACACACACACACACACACACACACACACACACACACACACACACACACACACACACACACACACACACACACACACACACACACACACACACACACACACACACACACACACACACACACACACACACACACACACACACACACACACACACACACACACACACACACACACACACACACACACACACACATAGCCATTGCTCAGCTCGATGAACTGAGTCGAATGGTATATGACACTAGTCGGTTTTTTAAGTGATTGCATAACCTTTCTATATGAGAAAGGCAAAAATCGTCTCGTTTTCATTTTGGAATTTTTTTTACATTTTTTGAATCCGGGAACAGCCAAAGTAAGTTTGTACGATCGCGCAGTTGTTAAAACCGGATTTAAATAAATAGACACACTATTAATAATAAGTCGATGAACGTTAGGAATTTTTTTTCTTTTCTTCACGAGTCCAATCAAGGAAGCTACCTAGGACCACACATTTTCATGCTATTTGTGAATAATTTATGCAGTGAATTGCATGATGCGTCCGACGTTCGGATTTACTCGGTGTTGGAGAATTTTGGTGATCTACAAATGACCATTAACATATCTGATCGAAAAAGAATTTTGAGTACTCAAACTCCAGTCTTTAAATAAGTATATTGACTCTATATTGTTTCCATTGCACTATAACGCAATATTATGGAATATGGAGTTGCAATCGCTCTCATACTCTACTACGATAAGTGATACATTTTTGCTCGTAAATATCTCTTGTGATGTCTAACGTATCAACATAATTTTTGCTACATGCCATCGGAAAGATGATCATCATTTTATGATAACATTTACAGTTGTAGGGTACATTCTCGAATAATTGAAAAATAATTTTTACCTTTTTCATATAGAAAGGCCATGCAATCACTGTGAAAACCTGGGACCTTACAACCGAGGGCCGAGTCCCAAGTAGCAATCCGCAACTAGTTCTGATGCGACTAAGTCCAAACTATGTTGCAACAAGAGCACGAATATGTTTTCTATGTTATACTGGTTAAAACAAGGTGACAGCAATGTTTCTTCATAACCTAACCAGTTACGAAATAGTTATTTAGGTTTCAAATCACCACATCTTTTTGTCATATTGAATTAATAATAAATTATAAGCTATCGTAACTTAATCCAAACATATCTTTAATCGCAACTTTATTACTAGCTACTAGTTGAAAATAAGTTTATTAGACTCCAATATTGGCAACCCGTAACTAGTTCTGATACCACTTAGCCCAACTATGTTGCAACAAGAACACGAACATGTTTTTTTTATGTTATGCTGGTTAAAACAAGGTGACGGCAGTGTTTCTTTATAACATAAACATTGAACTAGCTATCATTAGTAAGTTATCGTTACTTGATTCTAACATATCTTTAATCTCAGTTTTAGTTTTAGCTACAAGTTGAAAAAAGGTTGCGAAACCATTATAAATATGTAAGCGTATATGTAAATCGTTACTGTGAATTCATATAGCAGGAACATAGAAATTATAAGATTATAACATATAATTTCTTCATTGATTCAGATAGTTATCGGTAGGTTTTCCCAACGTTATGATAACGAAAATGCAAACAAAACAACCTTTGTTGGCTTGAATATGGCGAATACAATAGGGAGTCTCAAGAAGTGTATGAAACGTAAATAAAACCAGGAGATTACTTTTTTCCAAACTACTTTTTGCCGAAAATAGTGAAAGGCAGAATAATCATTTTTGTTCTATGCACTGTTATAAATACGAAGAAAATAATATAGGGATTGAGCATCGATTGTGATAATATTATAACTCTCATGATATATGAATTTAAAATGATGAGAAATCACTCTAATTTGAGCATTCTGAACATAGCGTTATTTTGTTGTTTATTTTTCATATCTTTATAAACAGATTCTGATTGAAGGCGCATGAAAAACAGTTAAGTAAAATTGAATTCCGCTCGACAGTTTTAAAATCGTTGTGAAATTTGTACCTTGTATCAAGTTTGTGATTTAAAGCACTCTCCTGCTTTTTTATTGAAGATAGAAAAGTATTCTGGATTTATTCAATGTTTATAATGTCGATGGTGACTAAGTTTCAACTAGTTTACTTGGAAACAAGTTATTTTCAAGTTATGAAAAGATAAGTTATTTTAGTATGGCATTACAACGTAACGACAACTTATTTTTAGCTGAATTAACAACTAGTAGAAACTGCGCTTTTTGAGTCATGCAAGTGGTTAGATGTTAGTAACAATCACTCAAATATCTGGTTGCAAACTAGTCACAAACAAGCTAGCGTAACAAAAATTGTTACTTGGGGTGTCATATACCATTCGACTCATTTCGTCGAAATCACAAAATGTATGAGTGTGTACGTATGTGTGTATGTGAACAATAATGTCACTCAATTTTCTCAGAGATGGTTGAACCGATTTTTACAAACTCAGATTCGAATGAAAGGTTTCATTGTTCCATGCAAAGTTCTTGAATTTCATTTGGATTCGACTTCCGGTTTCGGAATTACAAGGAAGTATATGCGAATTTAGGAAAAAATATGCGCGCACAATTTTCTTGGAAATTCCTTAGCCAATTTTCACAGAATAAGAAGCGAATGAAAATTCTTAAAATTCTTTAAAAAGTTCTCAAAAAGTCGATCCGGATCCGACTTCCGGTCCCGCTTTAACACAGCAAATTCATCAAACTAAGATCTTGTTAGTTAGTGAATATATAAAACTTCTTTGGGACTACTAGTCCTCGGTTTTCGCTTCAAAAGCACCGATAATAAAGAGTGTATCGATAAGTAGTTAGCAACATTCAAACAGTTATTACTCAGAAATGGCTTAATTTTTTGCAGCGTGTTTTGCGGTGATATATTTGTTCACATGTCAATAACAGCTGCGAAATCGATTGGTTTCGGTACGATTTATCGTTTCAATGATGAGTCAAATTGATCCGGAAACGCGAAAGAAAATTCTGCACCCTCTTGGTGTTCAGAAAGTGGTGTCACGTACAACGAAATTGCAAAACGGGTGAAAGTGCACCACACCAGTGTCAAAAATATTATCGAGAAGTTCGGTAATACCCTTTCCATGAAGGATTTGCCCCGATCCGGTAGGAAAACGGGTCCCAGCCAGCCCGGCCGGGACTTGAAAGTGGTTGAGTACATCAGGAAAAACCCATCGGCTTCGACGCGTGATTTGGCCAAGCAGTTCAACACCAGCATCGGGATGATTCAACGGATCAAAGTTCGGAACTCCCTGAAAACGTACAAGAAACAGAAGGTGCCGAAAAAGTCCCTGGTACAGCAAGCTCAGGTCAAAACAAGAGCGCGAAAACTGTATAACCGGATTCTACAGAATAAAGACGGATGCATCCTGATCGACGACGAAGCCTACGCCAAGGAAGACTCTTGAGCGCTGCCCGGATCGACGACGCTGACACCACGGTAGCGATGGAAAAGTTTGGGCAGAAGGTGTTGGTCTGGCAAGCAATTTGTACCTGTGGTTTGCGGTTGTCGATTTTCTTCACGAAGGGCACAATTAACGCCAAGCTGTACGAGGAAGAATGTTTGAAGAAGAGAATGCTGCCACTGTACAGAAAGCATTAGGCTTCTCCTCTCTTCTGGTCGGATTTGGCTTCAGCCCACTACGCCAACTCCGTTCTACTGTGGTTGTCAAAAAATAATGTACAATTCGTGGAAAAGGACATTAACCCACCGAGCTGCCCAGATCATCGGCCAATTGAAAGGTATTGGGCAATTGTCAAGCGGCACTTTTGGAAGGAAGGTACAGTGTCCCAAAACATGCAGGAGCTCAAAAAAAAACTGGACAGCTGCCACCAGGAACGTCACAAAAGTAACTGTGCAGAATTTAACGAAGAATGTCAAGTTCAAAGTGCGAGCGTTTCACAGAAACTAGAATTTTCTTCAATATAATCAGTGAAATGCATAAAAATGTAATTTTTCTACAATATATCGAAAACTGTTGCTAACTACTTTTCCTTACACTCCTTAAGTTCAATACTGCCCAAAAATCAATCCTAATTATTCGGAAACATTTTTTAATTATATTAAAAATAGCAGGTTGTACACTTTAAGTATTTTGATATTTTATTTTCAAAACTTATTCGGAATTGATTTGAAACTGTTCTAGAAAATGTCCAAGCAGTAAACTATCTCTAAGATTCATCATAGAGTAGTCAGGGCATAGCAGTTCAAGTTGCGCTGCTACTGCCATTGAGCAGTTCAAAGTCTACGTTTCAGTGCAATATCGAAAAGGTAATGAAAGTAATTTCATTGTACCTGAGCAAAGCAAAGCCTTGGCATTACATTCCTTTAGTGGAATTTGGCCTTTCTGTTTCTACAGACTTCGCAGCCGATTCTTAGTGTACAGAATCATTGCATGGCTAGTACTATGGATCCTACTAACACTAAGAATCCTTCCAGGTCGGGACTCGAACATACGACAACTGGCTTGCTAGACCAGCGTCCTATGCATTGAACCGCCAACCCGGGACGATTGTACCTGAAATCTCTAAATTTTTCTCATCTAGTGTTTAGTTAATTAAATGATTTGATAAATTTTGGAAAATATTTGTTCAAAGGTCATTCTAAGGTTTGACCAAACTCTCAATAGTTTGATTTCCTAAAATTCAACTAGAGGTAGCTTTAACTAGAAGTCTGGAAAAATAAACTGCTTCTAAACGACAGAACTCATTTTTTCTCCTCAGTTTTGGGATACGATATGATTATTCTACTCACCCAGTTCCTCCGGTTCGGCCCTTTCTCTATGTCTCCCTCACTGTCTCTCTCTCTCTCTTCCTCTCCGCTCGCATCACGCTCGATGGTTGGTTGATTGGCAACCTTGTCGTCGCGTAGCTTTATTCAAGTGCCGCACTTTAAGTGTGACAAGTCTTATCGTGTCCCAGATTTACCTTCTCCAGCAGCAAGGACAAACCCCTAGGCAGTGAGAAAACGAACATACCACATACCAAACCCTCGGCTCCTGTATGGCAAGCCTCGTTAAATCTGTGCACCTGCCAGCCACAAAAATACACACACACACTCACCCGCACACCCACACATACATCGTTGCGTTTTCCTAGTTCCGAAACCACAGCAGCACTTTGCAGGGGATGGATGTGAAAAAGTAATTAAAAATTGTTAATGAAAGTATGAAATTTTGATGAAGCTGTTTTTCCTAGGGAGGACGGAGGTAGCGAGTTCTTCAGCTGGGTTTCCCCTTTGTCAATCCTAACTCAGCGCGCCGGCGACATTGCGGTGACCAATCAGCCGCAGGCCAACGGCTTTCACTGAATCCTGTCCATTTACTGTGAATAGGCTTTCGAGCTGGCGAATGGAAATCTTCAAACTACTCGTTAACTGCTGCAGGAGCCTTATTATTGATGGGCTCACTCAAACTGGTCTCTCATATTATTTCAAACAGGCACGGTGTCGGATCAGCTTGCTCGCGGACTTCGCTGGTGAATAATTTAGGACTATTACTTCTCTCTCTCTCTCCCCCCGGGCCGGACTAGCATCGCCTAAGCATCGTTGCGTACGGTGGCATGCATAAACTTTGCGGCCTAAATTGGACTCATAAAAGTGTTGCCTTTTCGCTCGCCGGTCGTTAAAACCCCTACGCACAGTAAGTTGCGTGTGCGGGAGAAACACAGGATTAGGCAGTTGATGCTCCCTGGGTACGACCGGCGGCTCCGATAGTAGGCCGATAGTCTCGGAAACGCGAGCTGACATAATTATCCGCAGGTACGAGGTCGGTTTTAATGAGTGTTATTTTTTTGTATAGTCATTACAATCCAAGTTGATTCCTATTTTAGTGCTAATGATAAAATGAGTTTTATTTGATTTAAAACAGTTGGAGAATGTTGGAAACAGTCTTTTTTACCTTTTTTTATATATATAAAAAATAGGTATATAATTCGCTCAAACTTTCGAAAAATTTTCCGAGGCCCGGAGGGCCGAATGTCATATACCAATCGATTCAGCTCGACGAACTGAGCAAATGTCTGTGTGTCTGTATGTGTGTTGTCAACTAAGAGGTCGAGATCTCAGAGATGGCTGGACCAATTTTGATCAAACTAGTCGCAAATGAAAGGTCTCCCCGTCACCCAGAACGCTATTGAATGGTTTTGAGATCGGATGTTTACTTTTTGAGTTATACGAAGTTTTATGTCAAAATTTTCAAAAAATTCAGAATATGTTTTCAGACTTAGATTCCGCACGGTAGTAGCTATCCAACAAGCCATAGATTGTTAAAATCCGTCCATTTTTGACGGAGATATCGAAATTTTTGTGTAAGCGACTTTTCCCCCATATTCCAGCAGTAGAAGTTCTGAGCGCTGTATGGCAAAGAAAGGCTTGGGAGCCACGTAAAACACGATTTTTTATACTGTTACATACAATACTTTCTAAGTTCCAAAAAGACTGTGAACAGCATTATTTTTCATGACATTTTGCCTCGGACCAATTTTAGCACGGTTCGTTTTTGGCAACATAATCGTTCGAATATGACATATTGGAAAGATGGCAGTACTTCCGAATTCTGAACAATTTCATAATTATATTGATTTAAACTGCTTACAGCAATAAATGCTGGAAGAACAAAACACCCATATACCATTTGAATCAGTTCGTCGAGATCAGCAAATGCGTATGTGACAAATAATTTCACTCAATTTTTTACCTTATTTTCGAAGATGACTCAACCGTTTTCTACAAACTCAGATTCATATGAAAATTCGTATGCTCCTAAACAAGGTTCCTGAATTATGTTTGGATCCGACTTCTGGTTCCGGAACTACAGGATGATATGCGAAACGAAATTAAAATTGTGTAACTTATTTTCCTCGTAGATGGCTGAACCGATCTAAGATTCAAATGATATCTAAGAATCATCTAAAATTTGCTGATTTGAATAGTCGACAACCAAATAAACTTATTTCAGTTTTAGTGGTATTCAGTTTTCGATTCGGAAGGCACCCAACAATTCAACTCGTACTACGATTTCTCAAAGATGTCTATACTGATAATTAAACATATTGAAACAAATGTAAACTAATCAGGTGAATTTGTCTGACTTCGGCTACACCGATTTTCGAATTCCGGCTCCAGTATCGAATCGTTTCTCAAAGCTCAATCGTTTTCTCAAATAAAGCCAAATCAAATTTCAGAAAAAAATTCAAATTAAAATAAACTTATAGTCCCACACAAAATTAATTAATTTTATTCAATGCTGACTTCCGATTCTGGAATTACAGGAGGATGAATTTTTAAAATTCAAACCGATATAGAAGACGATAATCCCGAAAAGCTTGAAAGTTGGACTCAAAACTATTGCAATTTATTCGTCATATGGCCATACGAATCGGTTTGGTTTATGCTGGTTCCTGAATACCGGCTCTGGAAGTACCTTAAATTACCGTAAATTCTAAAGTGGAACTCACTTCGACATATCATGAAAAGTTTAATCGATTGTAACCTTTTTAGATAGAGTAATGAGTGATTAAAATGTCAAATTGCAGCTTAAAACGACGGTCATTAAAATAATGTCATGAAAACCGAAGAATATTCATGAAAAAAACACATGCGGATTGATAAAAAAAGGTATCATCTCACTGATAGGTGGATTAAGCACGTTTTTCTAAACACAATTTACAGAATACAATTTACCCTCAGTTCACTGGCAAGTACCGCGTCATATCATTTTTCACCCAAAGCAAAGAAATTTCCATGCTCGAGTGGCACTGAATTGATGCTTTCCTTAAACACAAACTTGCTGCCGGTGTTTTTTTTTCTCCGGTGAGCGGATTGTATTCTGCTGAGTCGCCACTTTTCCGGCGATCGTGTACGGTGTGTAGCGGAATGAGTTATCTCGAAAATTTATGAGCATGAAATTGTTTTCTTTAAGTTTTCGATAAATTGTTCGAGCAAAACTGCAGCGTAGTCAAAAAACAAGCTCCTGGTCGGAGAAAGACATCCTGCTGTGTGACAGCGATTTGCTACATTTGCTTGCGGTGAATGACTTCAATGTTTTTTTTCTTTTTGTTTAGCTTTCATTTTCACAGACGAAAACTTCTTCAAACAGAACCAGATAAGAACGTGTTTTTTTTTTTGGTCTTATTTAGTACAGGTGCACAGCCAACAAAGTAACTTCTTTTCAAAGCGAACCATCCAACACGACGGAATACATTCATCACATTTTCCGGTCGCTTTCGCTTGGGCTCTGTCAGAGTTGTAAGATTCAACGCCAAAATAACTCAACCGACAGGCAGGCAATGCAGGAAGACGGCGGTTGCAGTTCATCGCCGCGTGAAATATACAAACATCTCAAGCGACCGCATTTAATCCTTGATCTTGCTCGCCATCCTTCCGCAATGGCTGCAAAGTCACCACAACTGCAGTGGATTAAGCATATGCTCTCGAAGCTTCGAACCGAACTGGCTTCTATCATCCCCATCGGAAAACTTTGCTCGTTTGACGGAAAAAAGAAGGCAAACTGAAAAAAAATAAAAATAAATAGACTTGCACCGTCTGCCGAGCGGAAAAGGATCCTCACTCCCGGCCAGACAAACATGAAAGAATATACACAATTACATATGCTTTCGGGTCGGGTTGGGTCTGCGTCGTACGGCGAATCCGCACCAGCCACAACCGACGGAACAACCCGGTCTCGGCAGTTTGCTCGCGTTAAGCCCCTCCTTTGGTAAAAACACTTAAAAGAAAATAAATTTTCCTAATATTCCGAGTGACAACGCACTGCTGGGATGCAAAACTATAAAGGAGAAAGAAGAGAGAATGCCAAAAATGAATTGGGTCTTCATCAGGCCAAAAAAAAATGAAAGAATCTGCAGCAAGGACCGGACGGAACGCCCGAAGATACATGAAACACAGGCACAGGGACTGTTATGCTTCGGGTTCACCGGCAAACTTGGAACGAGACGAACCGTACTATTTAAACTTTATTATCAACTTCAACTTTGATTGCCTTTTTTTTTTGGTGGAGTTTTCATGTTTCGCAATTTTGACGAAATGATGCAAAAATAAGCATAGAAATTTGCTCGGCGAGACCAGTACGGACAAACAAAGTAAGAATAAAAGCAAACGACAACCAACAAAACAAAAAAAAACAAAAACAAATTATTTGCTCTGAAACTGTTCTAATTTTAGTCGGGCGATCTCCGTGTTTGCCATTTATGAAACTGGCTTTCTGATGGAGCATTAACTTTCCGAAACAAAGCCTTGAAAAAGACTTCGTTCGCCGGATAGTTCACCAACCAACTGATTTTGGTTTGCCATACACCTGGAATGGTTGTTTGCAGTCTAGGTGCCTAATGAAACAAGTTGGGTTTGGAATGTTTGTCATTTTTTTTTTGAATTGGTGTAATTGCTGGGAAAACAGAATTTCATACACCCAATTCTGATTTAATACGTGAATCTTGCACGGCACAGTTTTTCAAGAAAACTTTTTTTTTCGCAACTTCGACACTCCTAATATCAAGCCTAAAAAAGTTACGCGGAGCACCAAGCCCTTAAAAAAAGTTGGAACGGTAACTTTGAGCTATCATAGCTCAGTTGTTACTTGACCAATTTCGATAAATTTTACACCCTCGAATTTTGTGAAGTTTGTAGATTATTTTAAGTATGTAATTATTGACGATCGCTTAGGAAAAACTAATGAAAATCTTATTTTTCCTGTTCCAAGTTTTTTTTCAAGCTCGAAATATGCCCTATCTGCAACTTGTTGAATCAACTCAAGGAGGGCACTCAATTTACCACTTTCAAAACCCTATAATCAGTACCTCCACTATCCGAGAACATAATCCTGAGTTTGAAAGTCTTTCTGAGAACAGTTTTGGAGGTATGCACTGAAAATCTAGTATAATTTCTTTTAGGAGATATCGCCCATTGTCGAACCTTTCTATGAGTAACAAAAAATTAGGTATACAAAAAAATTTGGGTATCACCCAAATTTTAGGTAAATGACCGATTATTCTTTTTGAGTTCGTAGTCAGGCTCCGATATCAGTAAAAACTGATTTTTCGAACAATCTTTAAGTTGCTCATGTCAACAGAGGCCACCTAGTGGTGTAATACCGCCTTTTTCTTACTGAACAGCCATCTTTGAGAAATCTTTATATGGGTGCACACACATACACACACAGAGACATTTCCCGACCTCGACGAGCTGAGTCGAATGATAATATAACACTAGGGGACTCCAGAGCTCAGATAACATGTCGATTTTTACCAGCAATTCTATAGAGCAAAGTAAGGAATTTCGACGCATGCGGGAATAAGAAACATTAGCCCTATTGCTCATTATCTACCAGAGCTAATAAAAGTCATTTTCACGAAAATGACAAGAAATTACTGTCACTCTCAGCCTCGCTCGCAAACTATGAGAACGAAATCCATGTCCAGTCAATGACATAAGCGGGAGAGTAGTTTCAAAATTGTGTTTTTTCTCTCATTTGCCCTTTCAGTAATTTGTAGTTTTCAGTGAAAATCCCATAGTATGCAGTGTCGATATACATACAAACAAAGCTGTGAGAATCGAAAAGGTTTCACAACAACTTTTACCTGTTGGTGGTCGAATTTGTAGTAGTTTTGGTTTCCAACGAGGTTGTGGGATGTAATTACTTCGATTTGTCATATTTTAGTCACTATTTAGAGCCAAGCGTCACAGATTTTCAATACATCGATGAAAGAATGAGAATTGAAATTCTGCTGATGCTCCCTGAAGATGTTAGTTTGGTTTCGTCTTGTCATAGAAGAAAGAGTGACGTTGGCACTTATACTCTCTCATTTTTTCGATGAGAATCGAAAATGCATCGTCTTTCTTCGTTTGTTCTGGTGTCGGTCATTTACGAATGAGACAGTAAAACATTGAAAATGAGACTGCTGGAATGGTTTCTTTCATTGAGAATGCGTGACAGTTTTAGGCTCTGTGCCTTATAATTCTTTAAGTGAACAGTTTTGGTTAGTTGATGACCAAATACACCGATTTTAGGTATACCGGATCTTCGTTCTCGGTTCCGGAAGTACCGAAAAAAGTTATCGTGTCCTAAAAACCGGAAATCACTTCCTTTGATTAGAAACGGTAGGACTGATTTTCACAAACTTAGACTATCGTCCGGATCCGACTTCCGGTTCCGGAGTTGTACGGTTAAGTGTGTATGAAATCATTTTGATGATTCCTACAGCGTCGCTAGTGTTCATTTGGGCACCGTAGCCTAGTTCGTGCGGTATCGAAAGTGTGGAGCCTTGTAACCTCCACTCTCGGCCAAAGTAGCCCATAAAGGGATAATAAAAATACGAGTTTAAAAAAAAATGAGATATAAAACCAGCGTATTTTCAAATAGAAATTTAATTATGCCCGGCGGTAGTTCATTTTAACATACCACCCACCCAAACAATTTTGCCAATTTTGGTAATTTTGACAATTTTTCAAATGGGGCGCCTTTTCAGAATTTACCCTCTGAGGAATGATAAGTTTTTGATCGTGAATATCTCCTGTTGTATCTAATGAACCAACATAATTCTTTCTACATGCCATCGGAAATATGATCACAATTTTATGATAAAATTTTCAGTTGTGTGACATATTCTCAAATAGTTCAAAATTTAACTTTTCTGAAATGTTTGGTATAAACGAGTATCAAAGAGGATAATTCATAAGGCGCGTTTGCCTTTCTCGTATTTTGAAAGCTCATAGCTCAGTGATCTGTAGAAGGATTTTTATAATCTAACTACCAATAGAATCGAAAATTTTCAACTTGAGCGTGTATTGCAACAACATTGAAGTTTTTCAATAGTACACTATGGAAAAACCTGTTTGATTTAACCCATGACAGCACAAGCCAATCAGAACGCGAGATGTCTGTATGTATACAAGAGCATCCATATAAAAGTTGAGTGGTTCATTTTTCCTACCATTTGCTGAGCAACTGTTCCCGAAACAGGACACACGAGAGCAACATCGAGGACCTGTCGTCTCACTGTTTCCCGTTCTGCGAACAAGAAAAGGAATTTTGTCAAAAAGGGTGTCCATACACCGCTGCCAGTAGCAGGTATAAAATGAAATGTGATGTGAGAAATTGCGTCATTTAAATTAAAGCAGCTACTCTGAACGTACGAGACACCGTCAGCTTGATGGCACCGAAAACCGGAAAAAAGGCAGATTTGTACCGTCACTAACACATTAAATTACGAACGGCAATGCGAAAGCGAATGTGATGATGTTGAACACATCTTTATACTAAAGGGTGATTTTTTAAGAGCTTGAGAACTTTTTTAAACAATAAAACGCATAAAATTTGCAAAATCTCATCGGTTCTTTATTTTAAACGTTAGATTGGTACATGACATTTACTTTTTGAAGATAATTTCATTTAAATGTTGACCGCGGCTGCGTCTTAGGTGGTCCATTCGGAAAGTCCAATTTTGGGCAACTTTTTCGAGCATTTCGGCCGGAATAGCCCGAATTTCTTCGGAAATGTTGTCTTCCAAAGCTGGAATAGTTACTGGCTTATTTCTGTAGACTTTAGACTTGACGTAGCCCCACAAAAAATAGTCTAAAGGCGTCAAATCGCATGATCTTGGTGGCCAACTTACCGGTCCATTTCTTGAGATGAATTGTTCTCCGAAGTTTTCCCTCAAAATGGCCATAGAATCGCGAGCTGTGTGGCATGTAGCGCCATCTTGTTGAAACCACATGTCAACCAAGTTCAGTTCTTCCATTTTTGGCAACAAAAAGTTTGTTAGCATCGAACGATAGCGATCGCCATTCACTGTAACGTTGCGTCCAACAGCATCTTTGAAAAAATACGGTCCAATGATTCCACCAGCGTACAAACCACACCAAACAGTGCATTTTTCGGGATGCATGGGCAGTTCTTGAACGGCTTCTGGTTGCTCTTCACTCCAAATGCGGCAATTTTGCTTATTTACGTAGCCATTCAACCAGAAATGAGCCTCATCGCTGAACAAAATTTGTCGATAAAAAAGCGGTTTTTCCAAATGGACCATCTAAGACGCAGCCGCGGTCAACATTTAAATGAAATTATCTTCAAAAAGTAAATGTCATGTACCAATCTAACGTTTAAAATAAAGAACCGATGAGATTTTGCAAATTTTATGCGTTTTATTGTTTAAAAAAGTTCTCAAGCTCTTAAAAAATCACCCTGTAGTATGAGGTCGTGTGAAAATATGCCATGCGATACAGGGTTGCCATATATACAGGTTAATCTGTATTTTAGTTATACATACAAATATGTACAGATTGCATACCGAAAATCGTCGATACATTTCAGACCAGGCCATTGCAATTGTCTCGTACTGAAATTTCGAGAAGAATCAGATATCTTCGAACTTTATAGCTTCAATAAAAATAAACTGCAAATTTGTCGTACCTAGCCTCTTATATTGGCAAATTAAAAAGGAATTGTTTCAAGTTTGGAATATATAGCTGTAGAATAGTAGCTGTTTAATGTAACTAATCTGTACTTTAATGTGGGTGCATCGCTTCAAACTCTATTAGTGAAAAAAGAGAAAGTTTGCACAATTCATACAATCAATCAACTAACTGATATTCGGAAAAGTGATGGGAGTGTGCCAGTTTTTTCGTATTCACGACATCCAGTTATGTCTCTGACATTACCCACCCGCCTTTTTTTCATATTTACCAATATTATCAACTTTGACAGTTTTGTCAATTTTGCTAAATTCTTCAATTTTACCAGCTGCTATCAAGTTACAAGACATTTGTATTCATATCACAGAACAATAAGTTGTAAGTTTGGATAGGTAGATTTTCGTCATAGATCCTTAGTTTTGAAAATAATTCCCATAACATACGACAATTTTCTTAGCGCAAAACTTCCAAAAACTTTTCGGTTTACCATTTTTAATTTCACACTGCTTTCCATAGTGTCATGACGGAATTCAGGGCAAGGGTTCCCATCGACCCATATTGTACTGTATTCTGAAACAGTCAAAATCTAACGCAGTTCGATTCCCAACATTTTTTGTTTCTTCTCATTAAACCTACAAGCGGCATAACTGACGCAGCATTTGGTTGATTTGGTATATAAATTAGTTAAAGACGAAACATATAAATTAGAAAGGTGGTACTAAAATCTCTAGACAAATAACTATAAAGTTTGTCCGGCAATTCAATAATCTGCATTATCTCTCGATCCATAACTGTTACGGACAACACATTTTTACTGTATGTGGCATTTGGTACCAAGAACAGTTTACGAATGTTGTGAAAATTGATGCGCACATAACCCAAAGTGTATATTGACAGTGACACAGTTTTTCACATGCAGACCACATTTTGCAAAAGGATTTCACTAAGTAAGTTTCTCAATTGGCAATGAATTTAATTAATGAGACGCCTTCTGCAGCTTTTCCATATTTATTTGAGTTCAAAAATTTGGTTTAGAGAGCCGCTTATCACGGTGGAGCAAAATGGTAAAAAATTACCCTTCGGAAACATGTCCTTGACATGATTGTTTCGAGATGTAATCGAAAAAAATTATCAACAATCATAGAGAAGAAATTACCCTACAAAATGAATATATCTATACTTCTAAACTTCCGATAAATTAAATTATTTAAATTTACGTTTTTGCATCAGTCTCCTATTTTTTGTTTCTTTTTATATATTTTATTATTTCATTTCGAAGAATTTTGAAGCAAGTATAAATGAGAAATTGACAAAAACTCAACGGCGCAAGTTAACTTTCTAGTGTACTCTAATAACAATGTAGAATACCCTTACTACATTTCGTATACCATCGAAGATTTGCATAACAACAAGACTTACAGCATTAAATTACGCGATGGATAATTTAGCTCGCCCCCTTCGTCCCCTCGCCGCCATCATCCGTCCTGATACGGTGCTGAAATTAACCGTATTTCAAGTGTCTCCTCCCACTCGGAATGCTCGCAAATGGGGTGAAAATATTTGTCACTATTTTATCCTTGCCGCATTCCGCCACCGACCTACCTATTTTGCCTATCTTGTCGACTCCAAGTCAGCCAACTACCGGAGACCCGACCGTGGCAGACAAGTGTGAAATGTGTCAGTTTACTCTTCATTTATGTGTGATATGGGTTGAAGGGGAGTGCTTTGTCTTATTTTGCAGCCCGCTGCAATGGTGGAATTAGCGCTCCGCATCCATCCATCTCTCCGTTTGCCGTGTGCAATTTCGGCACGTTCCGACCGTTCGTGCTGGAATGTACGGCTACATTCGTCTTTCCGAAGTGACAAATTAAATTAATTCTTTCCTTCGTAGTCAGTCAGGCTCTGTCTCGCCATCTATTTCCAGGTACGTTGCACTTCATCAAAATGGTGGAATAAAATTCATATGTGTTTGCAGGTCTCACATTATACCGGAAAATGGCAGCCGGGTAGCTTCGACCGCAATCGGGAAGGGAGTATAGTTGAACTATTGTGCGGGTGGTGGTTTCGAAACCTAACCCGGTGGAATCGATTTTCAGAGAATCGTGGTCTTTTTGTTCCGAAGAATCGACTGGGTATGTTAACGAACGTCTCCGATGATACTGATACTGTTGATGAATTCGTTTTGTGTGTTGACAGGTGTCGAAAATTTCCCTACCATGGCCTTTTCGGATTTTTCCGCAGGACGTTCGCTGATAGCTACGGCAGACAATTCTACACCGTCGATAATTTATCTTCCGCGGGTCGTTTATTTTTTATTGTCAACATTTGCTCCGAAATTATTATAATAATTTTTATTTATCTCTCCTGTAAGTTTAATGGGGGGATGCCACACAGCGCCAGAAGCATGCCTCAATGAAAACGAATGAGAATTGTTGCTTCAGAATATGTTTGTAGTCGTACACAGCACTGAGCTGGGAATTAAAATTCACTGCAGTTCCGATGGAATCTGAATCGGAACATTGTATTGATTTTAAAGGTGATGTTGTGCTCTTTAATTTGAGAAGAGGAATGTACTAGCGACCATAACTCCATAAAAACTAGTTTGTCTTATGGTAAAAATTCAATTTTTTTTTATAATTTTTTGTCGTTTTTGGATATATTTTACAGCATCAGACTGTGAATTATATGAAGTTATGAAGTCCATTTTTTTATCAAGCAGATATGTGCTTCTGTGGCTCGATCGATTTACGGCAGTGCTTTATGATGTAATGATTCTTGGTTCAAGCCGCAGTCGCTACCGATTTTTTGTTTTTTACGTAATTGAATATCAAACCGTTTAACTTTCAAATCACACCACTTTACATGTACTACGATGTAAATTTTCGAGTGAAACGCAACGCATTTCAAAAGATCACTACGTTTTTTTGTCGAAAATATTACTCAGCACAAGAATATTGTAGTCCGTCTTTGCTCACGGTTTTTTTCCTGTTTGTTTCACCTTATGCATTTGACTTATTTAGAATTTCATAATTTAGTTTTAGTTTTTAAAATGCATAAAAAACTATACTGGGGATCATTGAGACATGTTTTTTAAGGTGTGTTTCCATATTAATTTTACTTAATTGAAGTCTACTAATTTTTGTAATAGTGTTTTGAATATAGTTTCGAACATTGTTGAAATTTGTTCCACATATTTCCAAATTTTTGTGATATTGATACTTGAGTATGCAGTATTTTGAAATTAATTTGTTTTTAATTTGTAAATAAAACATATGGGATCCTCGACAAAAATATGATTTTGACAATATTAATATAATGGTAGAATGTTTGAAAAATCAAAATATGCAAATATTTATGATGAAAAAACTAGATTTTGGGGATCTCCAATCCTGTGATTCCATCCCGACACCAATGTATTTTAAAAAAGTCATATTTTTGACATGTTTTGTTGTTTAAACATGTTCAACAACTTTTATAAAGATTTGAATTCTTTATCCTTTGTAATTTTTGTAATTGTAGATGAAGTAGTGAAAACTTTCTTCGATTTGTGTTTTAGTTTTGTTAAGACGTAGAGCCGTCTTGAGCTAGTTGTAATTTGATCTGTATCTAACGGGTATCTAACATACCGAAAAAATGACATGCGAATGCAACTATGTAATGAAAACCGTCAAAATTGTTATCACACAGACGGGACTCGAACTCGTAGCTAACTTCTAACCGGAGAAATTGTTCTGCCAATGATGCTACCCTGCATATGAAAACACAAAAAGAGAAAGTTCAATAGCCTAGAAGAACCAAGCATGCTTCGCTTTACTTGACCACCACAGCGTTCACCTACAGTCCTATAGCTATGGACACAAACTCAACAGGAAATAAACACACACTGCATAACAAAGTCTATCCTTTCTTCTCTGCTTTACCGACGACACTGATTTGAGATTTTGTTTTTGTTTACCCATAGGTAGCAAAATACACAAAAACAAACAATCAGTATCGGAAAAGTTTAGCTAAGCTAGAAAAATTGAAAAAAGCTCTATTCTAATTAAAATTTTGATCAAGATGAGTGAAATTGTCTTCTTCTTCTTCCTTTCCGGTTGGCGTCACCTCACTTGAGATGACGCCGAATTAATGGCACAGCAACTAAGGCTATATTGCCAGTTAATTTTCGTTTATAGTCCAGTGGACTTTCTTTTCACTTGACTTCAAGCGAAAATCTCGCTGTGTGGCTGCGTCGAATCGTCAAAGTACGGCTGAAAATCCTTTCTTTCTTGCGAAATACTCGAATTTTCCCCGGACTAACACGATGCAACGTGCTCACCCGTTGAGAGTTTCACCGGAAGTCGAGTGAAATTGTCCATTACATCGCAGAAAAAATTAAAGAAATATTGCATAGCTTTGCGCAAACTTATAAATCAAATCGTTCTAATTGAAGTTTAGTTTAAAAAAAAATATTTTCGATCAAAAATCGTTGATCGCATTTCCACATAATTTCAACGAATTTCGACACATTAAAGAACACTTTTAAAAGCAACGAACAATAACATCAACATTGAGATGACAAGATTTTTAATACTATAGCGATGCACTCAGCTTTAGCTGTTTGTGACAAACAAACGACTTTTTATACATTACCCAACGTTTCGATCTTTGTTTTCAGCCTTCATCAAGGGAAAGATCGTAACATTACTCGTCTGAAATTCGTATTCTCACGAACGGTAATAAAGGGTGATTTGTTTAGCTGGTATCTTTTTGGCACCACTGTTTTCGACAGATCACGCGTGAATCATGTCTTGCGTCATTGTTAAAGTTGTTCAGTTTGGTATAGAATTTAATCATGAATAGTCGTTTGGTGTTTGATTTAATCATGAAAGGGCGCCTGCAAAGTTTGAGGAGGATCTAAAAATTGTGTTCAGCGATGAGGCTTATTTCTGGTTGAAAGCATACGTTAATAAGCAAAATTGTCGCATCTGGAGTGAAGATCTGCCAGAAGCATTGCAAGTGCTACCAATGGATCCAAAAAAATGTCACTGCTTGATGTGGATTATAGGCCGATGCCATCATCGGATCGTACTTCTTCAAAGGTGTCACCTGTGGCGGAACGTTACTGTGAATGGTGAGCGCTACCGTTTGATGATTGACGATTTTCATTTGCCCAAAATGGAAGAATCGGACATGCCTGACATGTGGTTTCAAGAAGACGGTGCAACATCCCACACGGCACGCGAAACAATTGCCAAATTGAGAGACGTCTTCGGTGAACAATTTATCTCCCGTTTTGGGCCCGTCAATAGGCCGCCTAGATCGTGTGATTTAAAGCCTTTGGACTATTTCTGTTAAAGACCATGTTGAAGATCATAAGGATAAACCAGGCCGATACGTTGGAGAAAGTTTGCCAAAATTGGACCTTGCCCATAGATAATCTAAACCGGAGCCGCGGTCAACATTTGCATGAAACCATTTTCCAACATTAAATTATATTGATCCTTTCTAAAAAGATCACCCTTTGAAACTTCTGCCACATTTCAAAAATACATAAAATCGGTAACGGATATAGCGTGAAGGGTTAGTCGATGCCTTTCCCGCAGCCCACCTGGTTTCGATCGCCAACCCCGCACATAGGGTCAGAAAACTTTTCTGGCCCGAAGAGACGAATGACCTTAAGGTTAAAACCTCTTTAATTGAAATAACAAAAAAAATACATAAACAGAAAAGAGGCAGAAGAAGTTTTACTACGAAAACAATCGTTTTTGAACATACAATTTTCTGACGAGGAAGACTTTAAGACGGTTCCCTTCATAAAGACCAAAACCAGTGGTCGAAACGTCTGTCAGAATAAACGGCCGTTCTCATTCAATGGACTGTGGTAGTGCTCAAAAATTTTAAGTAGCTCAAAAAAAATCTCTGTGCAAAATTTGACCTGAATCAGATATGGGTAAGTAGTAGACCCGGCGTCAAATGTTCGATCTTGAAAAATCATGAGGGGAGACGGGTGTGACGTGATGGGTTAATCGATGCCTTTCATGCAGCCCACCTGGGTTCAATTCCCAATCTCGCACATAGAGTCAGAAAGTTTTTCTGGTCCGAAGAGGCGAATGACCTTAAGGTGCGAACCTCTATAATCGAAGCAAAAAAACATGGCATGAAATTTCAAGTTCAAGTGTTGTCTCGAAAAATTGGTTTTGAAAAAAAATAATTTTCTGGGGCTTAAAGACTTTTGAGATTGGCGAAGCCGGAAAAACAATTTTTTAAAAAGACAAATACCTTAGAATTGCCTAAAACGTCAATAAGATCAAATATTTTTTCCAAAAATTTTGAAACCAACTTTGAAATAATCAATGGCGTATTTAAATCAAAATTTATAATTTCTATTATTAATATCATTTACTTTTCATCGGTCTTAACGTTTTGATTACTTGCCGGTGGAAGCAAATTTCGAAACATTTTTTTCCAAAATTTAGATTGAAGTTTAAACAAATTTGTAATCCTTCTCTGGTTTAAAACATCTGTTCAAAGGTAAAGATCCAAATACACATATTTTTTCATTTTCTATTCTCCGTTTTGTTTTCGACTCATCAGTGAATTAGCGACTCATGAAGCAAACGCTTGACAACGCTTGCTTAGGGTGCTGTCAGAGCGAACGCGATTTACAAAGCGTCCACACGCGCGTGCAAGTTAGTTACATTCAATTAAAGCAAGCATGTCACAGTGAACGCGATACGATAACAGTGCATCGCATCAAAACGCTTCGCCTCGCTTCGCGTTCCGCGCTCACTCTGACATCAACCTTAGGTAGTACTTGGCATTGCCACAAAAGGCGTTTAAGTTAACTTTACGTTGAGTGTCACAATGTTAGGAGACGCTCACAGTGCAACGAACAAGACGATTGTCTTTTTCGGAATATGTAAGGGATCAATTTCCAACCCGTTTTGCATTTCTGAGACCGGCACCTTTACTGCCACAATTGACACGGATGCATTTTGGAGTCATCTCACGATAATTTTTGAAATAAAATATGGACCAGGAACAGATGGACATCCTCAACAAATTTAGGGAACAGTTGCCATATTTTTAGTAGATAAGAAACAAAGTTTTTGAACTCACAAAACGATTGAAATAATTTTTTATTGAACTTCAAACATTCTTTCAATTAAGGAATTATCGAGGAATTGTCGCATTATGTTCAGTTTGAAAACCATTTGAAATAATAGTACTGGACTTCATAACTCACAACTGCTCCAGTTACATATTTGAAACTCAACCCGGTTTCATGCCTAAACAGTCTACGTCCACAAATCTTGTTTCATATATCATTCGATCATTGCATGTGCAAACTCAGGTTGATGCCATCTTCACGGATTTCACTGCTACGTTCGACAAGATTAACCATCAAATTGCAATTGCAAAGCTCGAAAGGTTTGGATTTGGCGGCTCCTTTCTCAACTGGATTGAATCATATCTGACTGGTCGTAGTATGACCGTGAAAATTGGCGACGACGTTATTCAGGGAAGCCATCTAGGACCGTTCATATTGCTACTGTACGTAAATGGCCTGAATTTCTCATTGCAATGTATGAAACTATCATTTGCCGATGATTTCAAACTGTTTCATCTCACTAAAGATCTGAAAGACTCAGATTCCTTGCAGTCACAGTTGAATGTTTTTCTAACTGGTGTAACGTTTTGAGAATGGCACTGAACGCCTCTGAATGCTTCGTTATCTTCTTCTCTCGTAAATCAATCACGATCACGTATGATTGCACTATTTCGCAAGCAGTACTAAAACGGGAGACATCAATCAAGGATCTAGGAGTGTTAATGGATTCAAAATTAGTTTCAAAGAGCCCACAGAATATACCCTCTCTAAAACGTTCAAGATGCTAGGTTTCATTTTTAGCATTTCAAAAAATCAGCAATAACATATATTGCTTGAAATCGTTATACGAGGTCTGTTCAAAAAGTACCCGGAATTCTCATTTTTCTAAAAAAATATTTATTTATTCGTCTACATCTATATGGTCCCCTTCAAAGTAATCCCCCCTAGATATAATACACTAATGCCAGCGTTTTTTCCAGTCTTCGAAACACCCCTGATAATCACTTTTTGTAATGCTCTGTAGCACTCTCAGCGATTCTGCCTTTATCTCTTCAATCGATGGAAAACGCTGTCTTTTCATGGGCCTCTTCAACTTTGGGAACAGGAAAAAATCACACGGAGCGATATCTGGTGAATAAGGAGGTTGGGGCATGATTAAAGTCTTGTTTTTAGCCAAAAAATTTGATCAAAATTCAGCAGTTTTGGAACGAATTTTGCTGCCACTCGTTTCATGCCCAAAACATTTGAAAAAATATGATGGCATGAGCCAACTGATATGCCAACTTCATCAGCAACTTCTCTAATAGTGATTCGACGATCATCCATAATCATTTTTTCCACTTTTCCCACTTTTCGATTATTGACGTGCTGGGTCGACCGGAGCTTTCGTCGTCTTCAACGTCTTCGCGGCCATCTTGGAAACGCTTATACCACTCGTAAACACTTGTTTTTTTCATAGCAGACTCACCGTAGGCTTTCTGTAACATTTCGCACACTTTATTTCATTTTTCACGCAAAATTTAATACAAATTCTTTGACTCTTCAATTCTTCCATTGTTTAAATTAATAAAAATCGCCGAGCTCAAAAAAACACGTCTACACCAGCCGCTACAAGACAGAATGTAAACAATGAATACAGCTGAAAATTTCACCATACATTAGGGACATATGTACCAACACAATAAAAAAAATTTTGACCACCGGACTCTCCAGACGCGCGCAATTAAAAAATTCCGGGAACTTTTTGAACAGACCTCGTATTGTTCTCTACATTGGAATATGCTGTTGTTGTTTCGGCACTGTTCAGCGCGAGTTTACTCGTTTTGCTTTGCGTAGCCTGCCCTGACGAAATTCATTGGATCTTCCAAGCTACGAAAATCGATGTAGTCTCATGCACCTAGATTTTCTATCTGTCCGCCGAGATATACTAAAAACTGTTTTCATCGCGGACTTAATCCAATCTCGAATTGATTGTGCGAATCTCCTATAACCGCTAAGTTTTGACATTCATCGGCGTAATTTGCGTTTTAGTCCCATTCACAGAATTCCTCGTGCTAGAACTAACTATGGATTCAAATAACCGTTTTTGAGTATGTGCCGCGTATTCAATATTTGCTCTGATGAATTTGATTTCAATTTACCTCGGAACATCACTAAACACCGTCTTCTCAGAATCTTTTCCCGCTTTGTAGGTAACTAGAGATTTGGTTAGGTATCATTTGGACAAATGTGTAATTTGTTGATACAAAAGATGAGAAGGTTTTATGCCTGGTGGAGAAGGAGTACAAAAATCTCACCTCCAGCGGGCTTTTCCTTTGCTCCTAAATAAATAAATAATTAAATAAATCACAATAAATAAAACCAAAACATTGAGACAATTGTTTGAAAAATTCGTATACAAATTTCGGCCTGAAGTTGAATCAACAGTTCAATGAGCACTGCTAGTGCACGGATAAGCCAAAGACAAAGCATAGAAAAGAAAACAAAGCCAAAATTTTCATCTAGCTTCGTCACGAGATCATTTGTTTTATTTATTTATTTATTTATTTGGAGCAGGGAAAAGCCCACTGGAGTTGATACTTATTAATAATCTCTAGTCATAAAACCTCCTCATCTTTTGTACCAACAGATAATCACATCCAAATGATACATTAATTAATTATAATAAAATACAAGGTACACTTACAAACTAAATGCTTCCAAGCAGTGCATGTTACTGAATGATTTCGTCATTCGGAAGATGAATCCAAGTTATTTGGAAGCCTTAGAAACGATATATGATACATGATCGCAAAAAGTTAATTTGCTATCAAGTAGGACTCCTAGATCTTTAATACAGCTTACTCTATTTAGCTCGGTCCCAAGAAGCGAATAGTTGAATATTATCGGTTTTCTTTTGCGACTGAACGTTATGATAGAACACTTTGAAGCATTTAGTACCATCCTGTTGACCTGACACCAATTTCCGAAAATATCAAGTTGTTGTTGGAGAAATTTAGCATCGCTTTGGCCATCAATTTTTTTAAAACAGTTTAAAGTCGTCTGCATACGAGAGCTTCAAGCACTGCACTTTTCCTCAAAAAAAAAAAGAATCACGAAGCGTAACTTTGTAAATTGAAACCAAGAATCATACCGGTTTTGAAGACGATTCCGACGTTTTTGTTTTCCACTCTATCGGTCCTGGTTGACAGTCGGTAGTTTCACTTCAGTGCGGAAAGGTGAAGTGCGCTTCGTAGTACCTTCTATGACAGATCCGCATCAAAGCATTCGGACTGACCTCGAAACGAGCGTAGTTTGCCCGTCGACGAATGAAAATATTCGCCCCGCAGTTTGTTGGCCTACTGCAAAATTGTGAAATCCGAGGGGCGGATGCTATGGGTGGGAATGAACTGTCAAACCGAATGATGAAGGCTGAGCCAGATTTCGGGAGAATGGAAAACCAGGACCAGAAAATTGGTTGTCACACACAAAATGTGGCCCCATCTAGCGCAGCCAGACGACGTTGTCCCACACACGCACGCACATCGACGCCAGCCGACCGAGTTGGACGATTGCTTGTAAATTATTTATTACAGCTCAGTAATAATTTATATTCCATAATTCGCCTCATGTACACACAATTTCTGGTCTTTTGTGCTTGGCTTAACCGGCCGGACTCACCCCTTTTTCGTTACCGGTGCCGTGTCCTCCTTCGGGCCGGGCAGGGAATCCGAAACCAGCACGTAATTATTAGCGTTGTTAGTTATAGTGTTGCCACTTGGTTGCAGATACAACCGGGTCCTGCCGCATAGGTTCGGGAGTTGTTGGTCTGACGTTTACATCATGATTTATCAGTTGTTGATTTTATTCTAAGTGAAAGCTGCAAATGCTGTCGCTACCAACCGGACAGCAGATCGGGAGTTTGGGAAGAAAGGAAGCGAATTTATGAGAACGAAGGTCAGATCCGGGGTTAGTTGGTTCCATCAGTTAGTCTGATTTGCTCCCCAGCCCACCAGTAAAATCGTTCAATCTACCAAGGCAAAGTGCGATGATAAATCTTCAATTATTATGATTGGCAATAAATAAATATCCTGATTCCTTTCCACCCTCGTCCACCGCGCGGGGAGAAAAAAAAACCGTCCATAAAATCTCTAAATTAATAATCACCCGCAGCTGGAGTTGGAGAGGCACCTCCATCAATCCGGCGGTTGTTGCTTTGCCACTGGTGCGCACGGGTTCGCCAATGTTGGGATTAATGATTTCCGCGCGTTTAAGGAAGAAAGCAACAAAAAAAAACAAAAATTCGGCTACCTCCGACTACCATTTCGCGCTTCACTGGTGGGTTACATAAATCAGCCGAACCACCACCACCACCACCAACAACAACGAAAAATCGCTGAACGCGCGTATAAACTTCCCTTGATGCGTTGCGGATCCGAAAAACAATTTTCCCTTGAACCAAGTTCTAAATTTTCACGCTGCAATAAAACTTTGGCCGGTATTCGGGATGGTTTGGGCCGGGTTTATGGTTTGAACTTTTTTTTTTCGTTGTTGGTCTTCCGCGGTGGAAGCGATAAATATCGCCAGCGGGATCGAACTGGGTTTGACTGTTGAAAATCTTTCGGAACGAGCTTTTTTTTCTCTCTATCAGGTGGTCGTAATTCACGTGAAGATATCTAGTCTAGTTGGGACGAAGAATTTTAGAATCAGTGAAGGAAATCCAATCAATGATTGCAATTACGTGCAAAATTGTATAGAAATAAACTTCACATTGAACAAACAACGACGGGTAGAAAAAAAAAAAACGGAAAAGATCAGTTCATTTTGGCCGGCGCCAGCAGCAGCAGCAGCAGCTAGGTGTGAGTCCGACTGCATTCCGCTGCCAGTTTATTTCTCTCCATCGAGCGAAGGATTAATTTGACAGCTCAGGTGCTTTATGATTGTAATTAGAAATGCCTGGCACGTTCGCTACCTCATCGGAAGTGAGTGAACATTACCTCGCTCGGTGGGGTTAGAAAATTGTATTTTCCGTTCCGTCATTATTTATGTTTAAAGCTTGCCGAGGCAGGAGAAGACTTCACATCCATTCATTTAGCACCGGAGCATTGTGGCACCGGAGCCGAGGCGGGGGCAGATCGCTCGCAAACTGGGTTGCTGCTCCGAAAACAGGACATTTTTTTTTCTTTCGTCGTCCTAGTACGGGGACGGAGACATTTCACCTTTTGCGGGGATCGCTTGCATCATTTCTCAACGCCACGTCAGCCGGTGGTGACTGATCGCAACGATCAGAGAAGCAAAGGCGATGCGGGGAGGGGACACCTGGCACGAAAGAAGTTGCTGATGCTGAAATAACTCGCATTTTGACGGTGAATGATGGAGCAAACACATCGAGCAGAGAGAATCCAGGACAGCCAGCCCCACACACACACACACACGAGTGAATTTTCGGCTTCCGCAATGCACCCCTCTGTGAGAACTTTTATAATTAAAGCGTATATCAAATGTTATTTTTGTAGATCCCCGTTTCGTCAAGGCTGGCTTGGAACGGTTCACTGCCCGTCAATAAGAATTTCAATTTACCGGTGCTTTTTTCAGTAATTCCCTTGTCTAGAGACACTGAATGGTTTCTCAGTTTTAACTCCATATGAGTGCTTTAACGTAAGAAGCAATTAACTTGAGCTGTAAAGCATCACCCGGTGTATTTGTTTTTACTCCTGATTAATAAGTACCAATGATAACCGAATTTCTTTTTGCTAACCGATGGCTGACGCAAAGAAGGCCTAAGAAAACGATAATTATTTCGCTAAGAGACTGGTTTGCAATGTTTAAAGATGTAGGTTTAACCGAACGGAGAACGCAAATCAACATTGCAGAGAAAACGACGCTCAACACTGCATGTACTGCGATAATTTACTGACGAAGCACGTTTGCACTGTCATAGAACCAATTGCTGGACGTGGATTCAATTCCCAACCCCCGTCATACGAGGACTTCTAAATTAAACTGTCCACATTCGAAATGAATAAAGAATACAGCACAGCTCTACAGATGTCTCATTCGGCGATCTGCGACGGGGTAGTCGATTCTTTTCCTGAAATTCTAAATATTTTTAGATTTTGCAACATTTGAAAAAGATTTGTACATTTCTGAATTTCAAACATACATACATTTTCGTTATATGTTTTAAATGCCTTAAATTCATTGAAAACACGAAACTCTCCGATTTTTCAAAATTCAAAATGCTCTCTCCAGACCATCCAAAAGCTTTCTTACTCCTTGAAATTCAGGAAGCGATTTTTTTTTGTACGGTCAAACGGTATTGAAATTCCTCGCAAAGGTTGAAGAAAAACATGTTTTGGGTTTGTTTTCTAGTGCAAGTCATTTGAAAACAAAAACTTCGAATCGAAATTTTTTCATAATGGTATTTATTTTTGTTTATAAGCTGTCAAGAAAACATTTACGAAAGATGTTACTTATGTGCTTAGCTTAAAAATTAGATTATATTTGATCGGAAATCGTTTTATTGTTTTTCAAAATATTCCCCTAGATGATCAAAAACTTTTGCATACGCTCGAACCAATTTTCATTTTTTCCACTCTCCCTGAGGTACCCACAAAACATGTTTTTTAACGCTTCAACAGCTTCTTCAGAAACATTGAATTTATTCTTCACGGAAGGGAACAAATAGAAGTCGTTGGGTGCCAAGTCAGGACAATACGGCGGGTGGCCCATCAATTCGACGTTTTTACGTGTTCAACTATTCGGTTGTTTGAGCCGATGTGTGAGAGCTTGCATTATCATAATCAGTGTTGGTGATTGCCGAAAATTTAACAAAAGCTGCTCGATTTTTATCTATATTGTATACAACATCTTCAATCCGGTAGAAGATGCTTCAAGAACTCGTGTCTCTCAATGCATGAACTGCGAGAGAATTTTTCTACATTTCTTCGCTCCACTTCGTACTCTGAGTAATTCACGGCCCTTTAAAAATATCGCATTCTGAGAATGATTGGTGCTGTGTGGAATTTACCAAGAGAGAATCGCAAGTTGACAATTATCGCAGAAAATCGAATCGATGATTCAATTTGATGATTCTCATACTAGTTTGCAATATTTCAAAACCCTTGTGTGGAGCATTCACAGACATTTTCATAGACACAACTTATACAAAGGTTATATGCACATAGTTAGAATAAGCGGCAATAGTAAAATGATTCAATCGCAATTATCAACTGCCCATGTAGAATCGGATCGCGAAACGAGAATAAACGACCGTTTGTTGCTCCAGAGCGAATCCCCACAGCAGCGTGCTAACCGTTGATTCTCAGAAATGTCATCGAGAGAAATTCGCTCTCGCACTGGTGTCTATTCTGTGTCAAATGAGCCATGCCGGTTTTGTTTTTAGCTGCGATGATATCCGTCTCTCTTTGATGGCACTGATTGAATCGTGTGCAGAGTTGCTAGTGAGCGTTCTTCGATACGATAAAAGCCATTCTTGATCGTAATGAAGAATAATTTCGAGTCTCGTGTTTGTTTTCCTTTCGTTTCGAAAAACTTCTGGCAAATAAAAGTATACCAATCAGAATTGACGGTCTTGCGATCATTTTAAGCAAAGGTAGCGATATGTCCATTTATACCGAAAAAGCACCATTTTCTTTGAAACGCTTTGAGCGCTTCGACACTTGCTGAATATAGTGTTAGGTTTAGAATCCAGTTCCAGATTTACGATACTAATAGGTAGAGATGAAATATTTTGCTATTCCAGCGTTATACAATGACATAAACATTGTGAAGCATCAGTGACTTAACTAATCGGTTTTTTTTTCAGAGCAAGTTTCGCGAAGAATTACTATGATATTTTCTTACTTTGGTATTTCGCAATACGAAGTTTTACTTAAAAAAAATTTAGTGCACTTTTTCCGATGTGTTCAATTGGGTCTTGTGTGCATGGGTTCAAATGTGCTTTGCTTACTTCGGGATATGCAAGTGGTGCCAAATATTTTATCGTATGTGTGAGTGATAAGTTTTTGATCGACGAAATTCTTTTGTATTTTTTAAAGTATCAACTTAGTAATTTGGGATAGAATTTTCAGTAATATAAAATAACAGCACAGTTCCAAAAAACCTGTAATTTTCCGTTGAAACAACTGTAACCAAAAGCATCTATCATATTAAACAGAACTATACGTGCTATACGAAATTTACGTGATACATACTGCTGTGTTTGATATTCACACGAAAGAAACTGATCCGTAGTAAATTTACACGTTTTGAGAAAACTCGAGCATGTAAAAATATAACAGCACGTAATATTCATTGATACAATTTTTGGATTATAAATGCAAATGTGTTTCGTATAAACATATAAATATAGTACATTTATTTGTGTTTAATGGTAGATGGCAACATCAGATGAAAAGTTCATTTATTTTAGACCGATTCTGATAGCGATGCAATCACTTTACTGTTTGTCCATTTTCAATGCATGTGACTTGGATCATGGTTTTAAAATTTTTAATACTCGAATGGTTTTTCTTACTCGAATTGTTGCCGAAGCTATTGAAGTTCAGTTCAGTTAAATTCATCTTTATTTCCTTTCTCTTTACATCTCTGTATAATCTACATTTTAAGTTACTCTATACTAACATATTTCATCTTTGTTACAGTTCTTGGTTTGTTTTGTTTCTTATTTCGTATTTAAGTCTTGAATTTCACTGATTTAGTGTCGTTTTGGATATTAAAGGAAACGTCAAGTGCAAGAGGCAATAAAAAAACTCAATCGGTTAAAACGTAAGATACAGTTCGACATTCAGAAAACCCCATTTTACTTATTTCGTTGTATGCTACACAGAAAATTAATTGTAAAACTTGTTTTAATCCACCTAGTGGTGTAATGATGCCTATCTTATATCAATCATACTATCATATATAATACTGTGGTATTTATCAAAATGATTTCCTTAGTTTTCTAAGAGAATAACCGAAATCGGTTTGTTTGACCGTCTATTGATAAAAACTATCAATTGGATAAGATTTGAGGTCGATTTAGAACATTTTTCACGATTTTTTGTTCTTTTCTGTGATGGAATAGAATTTTTAACACACTTTACCCTACATTTCCGGATCTGGATGAAATTCAGGAATTACGTATGGGACCACTAGACCTTTCATTTGAACCTAAGTTTCTGAAAATCGGCCGCGCCATCTATGAGAGTTAGTTAGAACACATATTTTCATTTTTTGAACATTTTAACTTCATAACTCCGGAACTGGAAGTCAGATCCAAATAATATTCAGAAGTTTTGCATGGAACCACAAGACCTTTCATATAAATCTAAGTTGTGAAAATCGGTTCAGCCATCTCCGAGATGCAAAAAACGTTACATACACACACACACGCACATACACACACATACACACACATTTTGCGTACTCGTCGAGCTGAGTCGAATGGTGTATGACACTCGGCCCTCCGGGTCTCGGTTCAAAAGTCGGGTTTTACAGTGATTGCATAACCTTTCTATATGAGAAAGGCAAAAATTTATATTGATGAATAAATGAATATTCAGAAATTTATACTACATTGAATGGAAAATTCTATCTGATAGCGGTTTCCGTATTCAATGTTTAAATCGATTCGGAAATGCCGTTCTAATTAATTTTCAAAACTTTTGGGTGTGTACAAATAACCCGAAATTAAAGATTTCGAAAATGTTTGATAAATAGAGAAGGTGAAACTGAAGCCCTGGAACTTCATCCAAAATCTAGGACCAGAATTCAGGTCCAAAATTTAGTTGTATTCCCAGAATTCAGTTCACGAATTTGGTTCCAAAATTCAGTTCCACAACAGTGATACTAAATTTAGAAAATTGATTCCGAGGATTTTTTAACTAAATTCAGGATCAGGAATCTAGAACTGAACTCCGAAACTTATTTCTTAGTCCAAATTTAAAAACTGAATCCCAGACCCTAATTTGTTATCTAAAATTGAGATGCAGTACACACTTCGAAAAAAGATCTGTGATTTTACATCAATTTATGTGCATGAATGTTTAATATTGTGTCTAAAACCCCATGACAGGAAATTTATTGCAATCAAAAAAGAAGTGAATACTGGATAGCGACCACCGCGACTTGAACCAAGAATCATTGGATCAAAAAGTACACCCGTTAACCGACTGAACCACAGAAGCACATATCTACTTGGCTGATGCAGGTTACAGTCGAAACCAGTGAAATTCATGCTAATCTAACATTAAGTTATTACAAATAAAATTTTCTGTTATTGGACAAATCGAGCATTTATGAATTACATCGTATGAGGCGTTGAGTCACCTATTTTTTTTTGGTGGATACACAATCCACTTCGAAAAAACCCTGTGATTTTACATCCTATTAAATGCACATAAATAAAGAGTCACATTTCACTCGAATTTACGTGTCAGAACATTCAATATTGTGTCTTAAATTCCATGATATGAAATTCTCTGAAAAAAATAAAACCTGATAACGACCCCCGCGACTTGAACCGAGAACCATTGGATCACAAAGTACGTCTGTTAATCTACTGAGTCACAGAACCACACATCTACTAGGCTTTTAATACATGCATAGAGTCGCCTCTGCTAGCAAAATGCAAGTTACAGTCGATATCAGTGAAATTCATTCTAATCTTACATTAAGTCATTACAAATGAAATTTTCCGACATTTAAAAAAAATTAGTTCTCTATGAATTACATCGTATAAGGGATTAAGTCAGTTGTAAAATTCAAGTTTTTTTTTGGTGTGTAGGATTCAGGCTCATAATTCAGTACCAAATCAAAACTCTGGGTTCGATCTCAGTTCGAGAACACAGATTCAATGATGAGTTCAACAATCTATTTTATTCATATTCACGTCATCCGGTTATGTCTATTGTCAGAGACATAACCAAATGACGTGCATACACAGAAAGAAATTATGAATTTAACAGGTGACATAATTCTAAAAACGATACAATTCATAACTACTTAACTTCTCAAATGACGCAATATTCCATCCGTACAGAAATTTACTGGTTCCGAGCGTAATTTGCACTCGGTTAGCAAGTGAGACTGTATTGAATTTATGTGCACGATTTACCAGCCAAGCAGATATGTGGTTCTGTGGCTCAGACGACTAACTGGTGTGTTTTTTTATCTAATGTTTTTCGGTTCAAGTCGCGTTGTTGCTGTCGATCTTTTGATTTTTATTCCATTCGTCCTAAAGCCATGTAATTTTCAAATCACACAATTTTCATGTTCTTGAATATAAATTTGTGTAAAATATGACGCTCCATTTATGTGCATCTGATAAGATGTAAAATAACAAGAATTTTTTGAACTGTGTACGAATTAAATCAGCCTTTTTTTGATTGGGCGAGCATGTTAAATCCGTCCAAATTATGATTCCGTCTCCAGCGTGATATTTTTCCATGAATTGTTTCTGTGTCGGCAAACGTACTTTGAAAAAAACATGAGCATTGACCGCTTTATATTTGTTTGGACGGATCACAGGATCTAATCCAATACCTTCGATGCAAATTTCGTATTTCCGGCATATGTAACATTGGCTGGTGTTTCTTCAATGTTTTCGGAGTAATATCCTGAGTTTCTCTTTTTACTCACACTGTACAAATGTCCTGTGAAAGTCCAAGAACTTTCCGAACAGAGGTTAAGTGTAGTTCAAGTTAAAGTCGAGAGTTATTAAAAGAATTGAAAAGTGATTTTTTGTATGATTCTGAAAGCAAAAACTAACTCCAAACCCTACAAGCTGGTATTTATCAAAATTGATTGAAATGGATATTGAAGGTAACTTGAACTCAATGGAAGGCTCCCCCCACTTGAAGAATATGACTTCCTCGTTTGTTCGATTCTGGAGGCCGCAGAACAAGCCCAAACCAAACGATTTCTTCGCCCATCGTCTAACAGAAGGCCTCCAAACCCTTGGTGGGACAAAGAGTGCTCAGATGCTATACACGCGAAACAAAGTGCTTTCAAGACGTTTTTAAAACGAGGAGGAGGAACTGCTCGAAATTTTGAAAAATTCTTGACTTTAGAAACCAAGTATAAGAGCATACCTCGGGCCAAGAAACTTAGCTATTGGAGACATTTTGTCGGAGGTTTGTCAAGAGAAACCTCGATGAGCACTCTTTGAAATTCGGCCAGACGAATGAGGAATCGTATCGTAGGACATGAGAGTGAGGAATACTCGAATCGATGGATATTTGATTTTGCGAGGAAAGTTTGTCTAGATTCTGTTCCTACGCATAGCATTATTAGGGAGTCTTCTCCAAATGATGATTCCATTGATAGCCCCTTTTCAATGATGGAATTATCCATAGCACTAATGTCTTGTAACAATAACGCTCCTGGGTTGGACAGAATTAAATTCAACTTGGTGAAGAATCTGCCCGACCTCGCAAAAAGCCGTTTGTTGGAATTGTTCAACAAGTTTTTTGAGCAAAATATTGTCCCACCTGACTGGAGGCAAGTGAAAGTTATCGCCATTCAAAAGCCGGGGAAACCAGCTTCCAATCACAACTCATATAGAGCCACTGCAATGTTGTCCTGCATCAGAAAAAATTATTCTACGACGTCTCGACACTTGGGTCGAGACGAACGGTTTGTTGTCAGATACTCAGTTTGGCTTCCGAAGAAATATAGGGACGAATGATTGCCTAGCATTACTTTCGTCTGACATTCAAATTGCCTTCGCTCGAAATCATAAAATGGCATCTATATTTTTAGATATTTAAGGAGCATTTGATTCAGTTTCCATTGATGTTCTTTCAGACAAGCTATACCAATATGGACTTCCACCGGTTATAAATAATGATTTGCACAACCTTTTGTCATAGAAACGCATGCATTTTTCACATGGTGATTTGGCATCATTCAGAATTAGCTACATGGGTCTCCCGCAAGGCACATGCCTCAGTCCGCTCCTTTATAATTTTTACGTGAATGACATTGACAGCTGTCTAGTATCACCATGTACACTCAGACAATTGGCAGATGATGGCGTAGTTTCAGTTACTGGACCCAAAGCTATTGATCTGCATAAACCATTGCAAGATACCTTACATAATATGTCCGTTTGGGCTGTGGATCTGGGTATCGAATTCTATGCGGAAAAAACAGAGCTGGTCGTCTTTTCAAGAAAGTATGATCCCGCGCAGCTTCAGCTTCATATGATGGGAAGAATGATCCAACAGGTTTTGACTTTCAAATACCTCGGGGTGTGGTTTGATTCCAAATGCACGTGGGGAGGACACATTAGGTATCTGATAACAAAATGCCAACAAAAAGTAAATTTCCTTCGAACAATAACAGGATCTTGGTGGGGTGCTCATCCGCAAGATCTAATAAAATTGTATCAAACAGCGATACTTTCAGTGATGGAATATGGATGCGTTTGCTTTCGTTCCGCTGCAAACTCTCATATTATCAAATTAGAGCGAATTCAATATCGTTGTTTACGAATTGCTTTAGGCTGCATGCATTCGACACATACAATGAGTCTTGAAGTTCTGGCGGGAGTTCTTCCATTGAAGGATCGTTTTGGGAGCTTTCGTCGCGACTGCTAATAAGATGTGAGGTACTGAATCCTCTAGTTATTAATAACTTTGAAAGGCCAATTGAGCTTCAATCTCAAACAAGATTCATGACAGTATATTTTAACCATATGTTACAGGAAATCAACCCTTCAAGATATATATTCCTATCCGTGACAGCCTCCTAAATTTCCTTGACTCAACTTTATTTTTCGACACATCCATGCAGCGCGAAGTGCGTGGAATCCCGGAACACCTACGCTCGTTGGAAATCCCTAAAATATTTTCAAATAAGTTCGGGCATATTGACTCTGAGAAAATGTTTTTCACGGACGGATCACGAATTGAAGAGGCTACTGGGTTTGGTATATTCAACAATAATGTTTCGTCTTCATTTAGGCTTCAAGAACCTGCATCTGTTTATACAGCAGAGTTAGCAGCAGTTCATTATGGTTTGAGTGTAATCGTCACATTATCTCCAAACTATTATTTTCTCTTCACAGATAGTCTGAGTGCAATTGAAGCCATTCGTTCAAACGCTGCTGGCAAAAATGAACCTTTCTTGGGCAAAATAAAACAGTGCCTGAACGACATATTGAACAATAATTATCAAATCACAATAGTTTGGGTCCCGGCTTATTGCTCCATTCCAGGCAATGAAAGAGCAGATATTTTAGCCAAGCGTGGTGCTATTGAGGGTGAAATTTATGAGAGACCGGTTGCTTTCAACGAGTTCTACAGCGCGTCTCGCCAAGGAACACTTGCCAGCTGGCGAGCTTCTTGGAATAAAGATGATCTGGGTCGGTGGATGCACTCAATTATCCCTACAATATAGACAAAGGTATGGTTCAGGGGACTGGATGTGAGTAGAGATTTCATTCGTGTGATGTCCAGACTCATGTCCAATCACTACACGTTAGATGCACATCTCCTTCGAATTGAACTTTCCGAGACTAAACATTGTGCTTGTGGCGAAGGTTACCGCGATATTGATCATGTCGTTTGGACATGCGATGAATATTGTGATGTCAGATCTCAACTAATAAATTCTTTGCGTACCCAAGGTAGACTATCCATTGTCCCAGTTCGCGACATTCTTGCTTGTCGTGACGTTCCTTACATGACACTTCTTTATTATTTCATTAAATCCATTGGAGTTCCAATTTAAATTTTATTTTATGTTAGACCCCTTTCTTTTCCATGAGTTCAACCAATAGCTAACTATATGATATTGAATAAAAATGATGAACTGATACAAATAAACCTGAAATAGTTATAAGATCATGTACAAAATAAATGTATTTTATTGAATGTAATTTAAAATAGCAACTCGCTTGATAAAAACAGTGTTTAGATTAACTAATGAATACCAACATATTAATATGATATTCGAAATGTATTAGGTTTAAAATACTATGTATTGTGGATGCCACGGCGAAGAAAAACTTATGTATATTGCCTATGAAATAAACGTATTTATGAGAAAAAAAATTTATGCAAAAAATTCTCCTTTTAACCATATTCTCATAAATACTTTTGTGGTTGAAAATATGTCATTGAATTAAAATGGGTAAGCTTGTTTTGACCACACATAACCCATTTTATATTTCTTAAAGTTTCGTCTTAAACTCGTCAGCAGAAGAATTGTTCAGTCATTTAAAGAAGAATCGTTCAAAGATTGAACGCCAACATTTCAATTTATTGAAACTCGTACAAATCAAAGGTTTGCTTTAAGGAGATCTGCAATCAATGTTATTTATTCTGCAGTCACTCGAAAGGCAAGAAGCGATTGTTAATACCTGCCAAATTGTCCAAATCAACATAATCCAATTGTGCCTGAAGATCAAAACAATCCCGTTAACATTCCCCGTAACCGTCGCAGCCGTCGGAACACACGAACGGTAAAAATCCCCAAAAGAATTCAAAACATCATTAGGTGCGGTTTCCAAAGTGGAATGCTTCGCCGCATCTCGTTATTCGGCAGAGAAACGAGAGCTGCCGAGGGTTGAGCAAACCCGTCATTTCCGTTTCTGTGTTCTGCACCCACCATCGTCCACCCCCGGGGGTTGTGTATTTTCACGCAAATGATACACCATAACCCTTGTATGACGGATGTGTGCAATGTCAGGAAGGCATAATGGACAGGAAAGAAGAAAAAAAAAACTAACTTGAGAATTTTGATGAGAGTTTTACAGAGGAATTTCCGGTCACAAAAACTCCGATAAAACGTTATTAAAATAATGTTCCTTCACAATTGACATTTTTCGCCGACTTGACTCTCTCGCGGCAGAGCCCTCTTTTTGGTTGGGGCCATTCTTGCCCCGGAACTCTTTGAAAGTGCAGATACATCCTATAATATTACAGCTAACCCACATCCGAATGGTGGAAACCCGTCGTTTTCCGCTGCCTTCCGTCCGGGGCTTCCTGGCCGTGTGTTCGTTCGTTTGTTCCCGTTTGTATGAATATATATATATTTTTTTTTGCCTTTCGCCATCCTGGGCCGGTCAGGAGAAATGCCGTAACCCTTTCCCTCCGGTTTTCACCTCCATCAAATGATGGTTCATCATATTTTTGATGTTTCATCAAAGCTCACCTCGCAATCGAGACTGGCCTTGGCCGGGGACACGGAAGATAAAGCAAAGGGCTTGCGCCTTTTTTTTTTTAATGTTACTGCTATTTGTATAATTTTATTTCAATTGCACGAGAAGTTTTGCGTGGCACCGGCGGCATCGGCGGCGTGTTTCAGGTTCGTTAACGGAGCGGCAGTGATGAATTGTACTTTTCAACAGCCGTATCATTTCCCGGTGGTGGCCTTTTCTGGTTGGTTGGGGGGTGGGGGGAAAATGGGGTTGTACGAGTGTGGGTGGTTGCCAGAGGTGTTCACAAACATACACCGGATGTGGTGAGGCACTTTCACAAGCGGGATAAACGCAACAGAATGAGACGGACTGTGTGACTACCCACTCGTGGCTTCGTGGCAGTTAAACTTACTGCTGCCGGGAAGGTTTTGCTGAAAGGTACAGGATATTTCGTGTGTGTGTGTGTGTATTATTTTTTTCCTCTTTTTTTTCATTTTGCCCGGGATGATTTTGCCTTTCAGCTCTTCAGTCAGGTTGTTATGTAAATGTACCCGTAGATTGGTGATGGGTGGCTATGAAGAGGAGCATATGTTTCGAGAAACTCAGGCATTTTAGATAATGTTGCAAGCCTTCAAATGTAGGGTTTCACACATTGCAGCCCGCATTTGCTTCACTTGAACAGACTCGAACACGTGTTTGCTCGGGATTGGTTTTCCGGATGGTGTGTTTCGCAGCGCATGATGGAGTGTTTCAAAGAGTTTCCTTTTGATTTTGAATATCAAACTCATTCACTGTTTGTAAATGTTTGATTCAATGTCGAAACATTTGATGGGATCAATGGCAGCAGCCAACATGCATCGCAAATCTATTGAAACTCTGGGGTTGGCCAAACATTTGCGGTACTGAACAACGAGTTATTACATTCAAGCTAAATGCGAGAATCGTTCATCACTCCATTTAGCATTCCGTGCGGTTCGACAAGAAGCTTTGTCATTTCGTGGAATGAATACTGCGGTCCACTGAATACTGCTAGAGAGCCCCCCCCTCCCCCTCCCCAAGCGACTTTCGGTGGAAATTCCAATCAACTTCCGAAGAACTTCTGCCGTCGCCGCTGGCTCAGCAAATTTCCATGCTGGAAGCTAATTTGCAATCTCCCGGTTGTTTAAATCCGAAGACAATCACGGTCACAGGTCAACAGCTGTAGTGCACGATTTCCCGGGACATCGCTTCCAGTCGTCTGGCGGCAGACGGGGAATAGCAGTCAGCACTGGTGCCACCTTCACGGTTCACCAACCACAGTGACGAAGGGGGAGGAGCAAAATCTGAATAAATATTATTGGATTCTAGCGCAGTGACGCGCGCACACGCCGACGACCGTATCTCCTGTCGTTCCGTATTGCAACCTCAACGGTTGGTGACAGCATCCTCGTTTAATAAAATATCGCACTGAAATTGAATGAAATTTTAATAAATTTAATTCAATTGCTACAAATATGCTGCCGCTGTCTGCTGGCTGCTGGCAACATTGAAATTTATTCATTCATGACTACCACCGCTGGCTGCTGCTCCACCACCGTCAAGAAGAATGCAAGTCATACCCAAGAACAACGGATCAGACCGGATCGAAAGGATTGTTCTATTTTGAATTTTTCATATGATGAAGCCGCTGTGGGAGGCTTCTGGGTGCATATAATTTAAGAAACCCCCCCCCCCCCCCCCCGGGACATAAACACTAACCTACCGGCTATTTGTCGGAATCGGTAAAATAATACGGTAGTTGATCGAGAACCAGATTCACAACACGTTGCCATACAAATCCCTCCATCCTCCAGAAAAGCCCTGAAAAATGAAAGTCTTATGTCGTTTTCGTTTTTAAATTGCACTACACTGGTGTAGCGAAAGCTGCACTGAAACCGTTCGTTTTTACCAATTGCACTACACCAGTGCTACACTTTTTCTGCACCGATACCACTGGTGTAGCACTCATCAAAAGTTTGGTGTAGCTCTGTGCAATGGAATCGTTTATTGTAGTCAATGGTTACTGTTTATGTTTTCGTCATTTTTGTTCGTTTATTCATGCCTCAGTGTAGCACTGCACCGGTGTAGTGCAAATTGAAAACGAAAACGCCATTAATTTGCGAATCAAGATGAGAGTTCAAATTTAAGTAGTGAAAAAAATTCCTCATTAGATTTTTGTTTCGATTATAGAGGTTTTAAGCTTAAGGTCATTCGCCTCTTCGGGCCAGAAAAATTTTCTGACCCTACGTGCGGGGTTGGGAATCGAACCCAGGTGGGCTGCGTAAAAGGGCATCTACTTACCCATCACGCTATACCGGCCCCTATCCCCATTAGATTTCGGATAAAATTTTACTGGAAACAATATTTGTTTTTATAACATATGTCAGGCAATGACGTTCTCTCATAATTTCGGATTCCATGAGTACTTTTTGGGGCAGTTTTTTTATTTCCGATATCAACGTTTGACGTTACTTTTTGTTCCACTAATGCTTCAGAAGTAAGTGAAAGTATGTCGCAGTACGGTGAAGTTCTTTCCATCGAAAGGATTTTTTTTCCGTCTGCGTAAAGCAATTCCATCGTACATCATTTGTGATCAAGACGGGATACATCCGTGTAAAACGCCGATTACGTATGAAAATCAACTGGTTACATGTCAGTTTTGTGAATAACCTGCACATTACGGCAAACCTTGCACTGAAACTGCGAAAAAGACATCTTCAAACAAAAACAAGGACCATCGCTCAACAACGGAAGAATGTTTCACCATCAAACCAACCAGCAACTACAATTAATGTACAACAAGGCGCGTCTACAGCAACTAACAACGAACGCAAGACTGCAAATCGCAAGAAAAACGAAGAAACAAACGGAAACCAACAACGATATCACCTATGCGGCAATGGACGACAAGACGAGCCACGAACAAAGTGCCCCTCAATCATCAAAAAATAAAAATGGAAGCGCCTCTCCTCCTAGAAAAAAGGGTGACAACGAGATTCAATGGTAAAAAAAATATTTTATCTAATGAGGACATGACTCAATCGGCCACGTAAAACTTGTACGCGAATTGGCCTGAATAAAAAAAATCATATCTAATCTAATGTTGAAATTAGAACCGGATCGAAATGTTCGTTTATTGCTTTGATCGATAGGTATTTGTTTTCTAAATTCCAACTCAAACTTTAAATACTTTCGAAGCTAAATTTTTTTTAATTTACGCACCCAGTCCTTTGAAGCACTTCTTGTTAAACAATCGACATGAATCTTGTTTTAACTGGTAAAATGTTGATACTGTATTTGAAATTCACACACACTTCATAAATTTCATATATCATTTGTTTATATCAGAGTGCAATTTCGGACGAAATCGTAGAAACGGGAAGATCAACGTTTTAACCTCCAAATTATTTATATTCTCTCATAATCAACGCTAGTATCCGTACTGTATTCTACAGTATTGTACTGTATATTTGACCCAAATACGCTTCAAAAGATTGAGAATCATTAGATGTAGTATCACATAATATTTTAACAAATGGGCTGAAAAGTCCCGAGTATAAAATATAAATGGCACTAGTTTCATTGCAGTCACCTTTTCTCAGTTAATACTAAACTTTAAAAGACAGCTGTTCAGGTTTCATGATATTCTATTCAACAGTTATTGTGCTAAAAGTGACGCTACTTTTGTTATTTTCAGAACCAATTTTTGATCCAAAACAATTTCGTGTTCAAATTTTACACTGTTTCTTGGTTCGCTCAAGCAAAGCAATGGGTTGAGAAGTGTTGTGGAGACTCCGTTTCACCAGAAACAATAATAAAACGTTGATGTTTCTGACTTCAAACGTGGTCGTAGAGACAACGATGATGCAGAACGCGGTGGACGTCCAAATGAGTTTTAAATGATCGAAAAGTGAAGTCCCGTGCTGTTAGCTGACATCGTAAAAATATCAAAAGAACGTGTTGGCTTTATATTGCACTGTTGACCAAAAACGAGAACGTGTTGCTGATTCTGAGCAGTGTTCGGTCATGTTTAAACGTAACAAACCGGATTTTTTGCGTCGATATGTGACATTGGATGATATATGGACTCATCACTTCACTCCGGAATCAAAACGATCATCATGTGGGTGGACAGCAACTGGTGAACCTTGTCCAAAGCTCCCGAAAGTACTACAATCGACTGGAGAGGTTATGGCCTCGGTATTTTGGAATGTGTCTATCGACTATCTTGAGACAGGAAATATCAATAAGGGCTGAGGACAGTATCGTAAAGTGGTAGGTTTTTTGCTATTTTTCCATTTCAAATTAATTTTTCTTGGAAACGGTGCAGAATATAGAAAAACCCACCTGACAATGTCTTCGAAATTTAGTTGAGAATATTCTGTGAAATTTTCAGAATGATTCATTAAGTTCACGGTCGTGTTGTATTTTTTTCTGACTGAAGAACTGCTGAAAATTGGAACGCTCGGAAATGCATACCTCTACTTGTTCATCGAATATTTCGGCTTTGAAGGCTTGTATCATAAATCTACCGTGACAAAGTCTAGATAAATTAGTTTAGATGCGATTAGTACATAAAAACATATATGTTATCGCGATAAAAGTATTTTTCGGTGAAACAAAGTCAGTTTCAATGTATCCGCCATTTTTTTCGCTTTGGTTTCCTGATAGCATTCTGAAAAAGGAGAGAGAAATAAAATTGACTCTACAAAGCTGCCAAACACACATACGTTTCATTGTATATAAAAATATTTTTGGTTTCGTGAAAATTGAATATTTTTCATTGTTCATTGGATTCCATGTAACGTCCAACCCAAAGTTTTATGTTATAAAACTTCTCCTTAAAATATTAAAATGTATCCTGGCAACCCGGTACAGTTTGCTCATATACGACAGAGTACAAGATAAATACGATGCGCAAAGGAAAATGAGCGAGCCACGTGGTCGCTTTAAAACTCAACACGCGACCCTCTGTCCTCAGACCTTAACAGTGAATATTATCAACGTTTCATCAACGCACAAGTCAACCAAAACAATGGTAAAATTATATGAATTGAACTTCGAATAGCTCCCACATACACCGTATTTGCCAGATTCGGCTACCAGCGACTACTGGCTGTTTGCTCGCCGGTAAGAAATTTCGCACGAATGAAAAGGTTATCGCTGAAACTGAGGCCTATTTCGAGGCAAAAGAAAAAACGTTCTACAAAAGTGGAATTGAAATGTGGCGCTGGAATGATTGCGTTGCTCTGGATGGAGATTACGTTAATGAGTGAAGTTAATTTTGAACCGAAAAAAAGGTGTTCTATTTGTTAGACCCGGGACTTTTCAGCCCATGTGTTAAGCAAATTCCGACAAAAATCGATGCAATTTTCAATTTTCTTTGTATTAGTTAGTAAGCTAGTATATGAGTTCCTTGTATCCCTTTACACATTATAAGTCGGTTAAAAAAATCACAAAAATAATGTTGTATTAATGGTAATAACTAAATCATGTATATAATAGGGCTGTAAAGTCGCCATTTGTGACTGAGCCCAATTTAAATCGTAACAATTTCAATTTAACTCATATTGCAATAAACTATAAATTGAAAAATATCTTTTCTAACCAACGTCTGGAGATGCGTTGCCTCCGCCGTCTGGCACTAATTTGAGATTCCGTCGATTGTTTCCATCACTGTAGCGAAAAGTGAATTAGACTGGTGATGCGATATGTGGATATGCCGTAGAGGTATGTTGTCCGAGTACAATTGAACATGCTCGGTTTGTCCAGTTCAATTAGGCTGTTTCTTCGTATGTTCCTCATGACGGGTAGTTCAATTGCCAAAACAATTTCCCGGATAAGAGAAGTTGCGGGTTAGTGTACCGTCTTTGTGGTAACGTTTTCGATAATTTTTTCCCAGTTGCATTCATCAGTTTTTCTCGATTTACTTTTCTTTTCGTTAAATTGGTTTTTAGTGCTTTGCAAAATTAATGTTAACAACGAGTTTCTGGAAAATCATGATCAGTGAAAATGAATTTCATCATCACTCGCGAAGAAAAATGTTCAAGAGATTTGCTAAATATAATTAGTATTTATAAAAATCACCTCCGAAACTTTCATTCGCGAAGCAAGTATACATAAAAGTCTCTGTGCTTTGTGTCGGTAAAGCTTGATGACAAATTTACACCCGCAGAAATATCGCAAAAGAGATTATTGAAAGGAAGAAGAGTCTCCGATGGTCTTTCGATGCAGAATTTCCACTACGCTTCAAATCGATACCAAAGTGATTCGTGCAACATTTAATTATTATATTTTCATTAGTAGAAAAATCTCTACTGACCAAATTCGCGATTGAATCGCATATGAAAAATAACGACTACGATGTTTTCGGTGCACGTAGAGTGGTCAATATGAACAACAATATATTTTTCCTCATTCCAAGTAGTGATTATTGCAACGAAATGCTGTTTAATTCTAACTGATTGATTACATTGCACTATTAAGATTAAACCCAGTTAAACGCTATTTAGCATGAATTTGTGTCATAGAAGTAACAGGAGCGCAGAATTTTGCATGTCTTAAACACACAGTAGGCTCCTGTTGTTTCTGCCTATGACATTCAAAATAGGGTAGGATTTTTTAAGCAGCTTCATAACATGCTTTGTGATTGGTTGTTTTTATTAATGTTTTTATTATTATAACTATTACTAACCACAGCACTTGATGATATTACCCACGGTATTGCTGAATAAATTTCGAATACTTCACCACTATAGATCCACTTATCTACAGAGCATCAAATGGCAAGAGCTAAAAATTTAGGTTTTGCCTTTCTCATACAGAAAGGCTATGCAATCACTGTGAAAACACTTTGAACGGAAGTCCGGAGGGCCGGGTGTCATATAGCAATCGACTCAGTTATCTCGAATTTGTATGTGACAAATAATGTCACTCGATTTTCCCAAATATGGCTGAATCAATTTTCACAAACTTTGATTTAAAAGAAAGGCCTTATGGTCCCATAGATCGCTATTGAATTTTATCCCGATCCGACTTCCGGTTCCAGAATTACAAGGTAATATGTGAAAATTTTCGAGAAAATGCGCACTCAGCTTTCTCGGATATTTCTTAACCAATTTTCACAATCTAAGTTGCTAAAAAGAGGTATTGAAATTCTTCAAAAGGTCCCCAAAAAGTTATTCCAGATCTGACTCCCGGTTGTTATAGTATTACAGCGCGATAAGTGAAAAATTTTCATTTTCATGAATATTTTTTCATAAGTGATGACGAAAAGAGGTGAAAATTTTTATAAAACTTACGGTTAAATTCATTTAGTTGGCATGTCTTGTTAGTTTGTCTACTTTGAGACTACAAGTCCCCGGTTTCCGCTTTTGAAAGCACCGGTTATTGTGAAGAAAAGCTCCAAAAACGGAACTCGCTTTGTTTTCTCAGCAACAATTGAGCCATTCTTCACAAATTATGATTCAACTTAAAGCTGTGCAATTTCATCCATATCCAACTTCCGGTTTCGCAATTATAGAGTGCAGATACGAAAGAAGAAAACACCACCGCTTAGCACACAGTGTGATTTTTTCAGTTTTGTACAGCGTGCAGGGATGCCGTATTTAAATCTTTAATAACTTGACATAATTGCTTAAAAACTGAAAAGGTTGTGGTAGTTTATACCCAAGAAAAGCATGCAAACTCGAGTCGAAACCAGTAAAGTCATGCTAATCTAACATTAAGTCATTGCAAATGAAATTTACCTCTATTTGAAAGATTAGGTCTTTATGAATTTTATCGTATGGGAGATTAAGTCACCTGTAAATTTCATTCTTTTTTGGTGTATCGCATTGGGTCAAACAGGAAAAACGCGTAAACCAAGAAAATAGTACTGTACCAGGTTAGCGGCAATTGTTATAATAGGACTCCGCTTCTTCATTACACATTTTGAGGAGAACAAACCAATCTGTGTTGCTTGTTCGATGAAGTATAAATTTTTGCGTGTAGAATATTATATATGAACCTTACGGTTCTACTCACTATCTTAGAAAAACAGCCATTGTTGAGAATGCAAAAACTGTTTTCTCCGATGCTGCTAGATGAATCTTCAAAAGAAAAACATCAGCTTGTTTAGAAAAATGTACCAAAAATACTGATATTTCTCTTTTAAATTACTGACGTAGGACTACACAACTGTTGTCAAAATCACTGCAAAAATTGATTTGAATGTCTAGACAGCAGTTTTTTTTAGGTTCCATATAAACTCATTCATATTTATGCGGATGTATATTAGCTAGTAGTTTTATTTACTCGAATAGACGCGATCTGTATAAAATTGGTTGTGCTGAAGATGTTCAAAATCTTACCACTGTTTATACGATTTGTTCCGTATTTTAAATTCTCACTCTTTTTTAAAAGTGCATTTTTTTGCTGGTATTTTTTTTTGGCAACACTGTTTTTGAAAGATCCGCGTGAATCGTATCTTGTGTCATGAATGGGCACTGGCAAAATCGGAAGATCTACTTTTTTATTGAAACATTGTATTCAGCGACGAAGCACATTTCTAGTTGCTAAAACTGCCGCATTTGGAGTGAAGACACGATAGAAGCGTTGCAAGAGCTACCAATTCATGCCAAAAAAGTCACTGTTTGGTGTGTGGATTATGGGCATCATCAGGCCGTACTTCTTCAAAGGCGACGATGGGTAAAACGTTACTGTGAATGGCAAATCCATGGATTTTATGAAATTTTCTGTGTTTTTTGAAAATCACATCATATACGTCTTAAAAAATTACCCTTTACAAAACAAAGACGTCAAAACGCAAAGTCATCACAGCAAAACGACTAGGAAAATGACAATTAGTGATATAATACTGACCTTAAAAGAGAATACTTGCAACCGTTGGTTGAAGTGTAAGGGAGATCGAGGTGAAAATGACCGCTATTGGTCTTGCGCAGAAAACAGTGTGGAAAAAATATTTTCACTCGGTATGTTATACACTGTGTGAAAACTAAAACCTTCAGTTACAAAACGCATTTGGTTTAAGTTACATATTTCCACAAGTACGGGCACAATCTGACTCGGAGCACACCAACCTCAAAATTAAAAATCTCAAAATGGGTGAGGCGAAAAAGGCCACTTTCATTTTGACACAGGAAATAATCAGACACAACCAAATGTTGTGTATAAATGAAATTTTTCGAACTTATAACTGCTTCGTACATGAAAAACATCTTCTTATCTTAAAATAAAAGTACGAGATTTGGGGGGTTTTGGACTATTTTATTGGTACGTATTTGAAAATAGTATTGAGCTGCATAAAATTGACCAGTTTTTGTAAAAATAACATTAAATTTACAAGAAAGACTGATTCCAGTCGTACATATTGTCCCATTAAAATGTGGCAATTTTTGCTCCATCGCACAGTGGGGAAAAATGGACCAAAAAGGCGACGATTTTTTTGGAGGCGTGATACAGCTGACCACAAAGCACTTTTTTGGTGTAAAATAGTCAGTAAAATCGATTCCATGTATTTAGAAGGACCGCACGAAACGCTACCATGTTTATTTCACCCCAAGTTCCCTTTTTTACTGCTTTGTATTCAAGCTTAACTATATAACATAAAACCGAAGAACTTGCAGAAGGGCGAATAGAGTTTTTCTGATGTAGAGAAGTCTAACAAATCGATTGCATGACAGCAGCTAACTCGTTGTACCGTTTCACCCCATTCATTTTCTAGTTATAATATTCAGTTGAAATATTATCTACAATCCAAAAGCAGATCCAATACGATCTATCAATATTGGTTCATATTAGGTACAAAGCATCTGTGATTGGTCGAATTCAATTTTTTCTAGAGTTTCACAGTTAGTTTTCGAAGTAAAGTCAGAATAAAAAAGAATTGGAGCAAAACGGGCATATAGTGAATTTTGCAGATCGTTCAACTACCATAAATCGATTCTACGGGAAAAATTGCATACGAAATACTAACTTTGAAAATATTTGCGTAGGTTTTGAAAAAATTATTGAGCAAAGTCGCGTTTTTGATCGTTTTTTCCCCACTGTGCATCGTTTCATGTCGATTTTTGAAGTCATAACACAAACAAAAATTGTTTTTTCATAAAAAGTCACTAGTACTACTCGATTCAGCCCATCTTAATTAGTTAAAACCACTGACCGTATATAATTTGTTTTTAAAAATTTTTTTGCACAATATAAAATTCTAAAATTCTGGAGTTGGTAAATTTTGCTTTAGACGAAAAAATCAACACTTTCTCATTCAGCTGAGTGAACGGCATGTCAAATAAATAAAGGCAAAGACATCATATTATCAAGATATCCAGCTCTCACATTTCCCTAACAAATCATTGGCAACATCCTTTTTTGCAAGCATGGCTCCCTCAGGCGAGTCCGCATCGAATCTTGTACATAGAAGTAGGGAAGAGAAATGTCGAATTCGTGCGCGCCAAAATAGCAGCACTGCGCACCCATCCAATTGACATGATATGTTGAATGTGATGCCATGCGATAGCGTTGCTGAACTGAAGATTGGTTTCGATCCAAGCTGACAGGGTCTGATGAAGGTCAATTGTAGCTCATGCTCGAGCCCACCGATGGATTAAGACATTTTGTGTTTGAATTATTGTGACTGGTCATTTTCGCCCAGGTCTCCCCTGATGCTAATTGGCGGGGCTATTCATCTTTATTTTAAAATGCCGTTATGAAGTGGGGCGGTCCGAAATATCTACCAAAGACATTGGCTACATAACCATAATGTGTAGTCTTGTGTCGATGCCGCTAAGAAATTTGTAACTAAAATCAGTTCAATATCTCGTATCGAATCACAATCAACGGATGACAATATAGCAGTAGCACGATTGCTGGTCAGAATGGTTTAGGCAAATGAGTCATTTCGACGAAAGCCATTTTATCCTAAAATGACTATACAATAAAATTGTGTTGACTGATCACAAGTTTACTTAGACAGCTGTCATTTGTAGAGTGCTTCCGATAGGCATTGGTTCAAAGAAAACTCTTGATTTGTTGAGGCTAGAAAAGGAATCTTTTTAAACATAAAATAAACTGTTTTAATCCACCTAGTGGTGTAATTATGCCTCTCTCACATTACCTTTATAAACATTACTTTGGATTAAAAAAAAACAAACTGTTCATTGAATAGAAACGGGAAAGTTTCGGACGTAAACTAATAAAATGTACAAATCATAACACCCTGTAGCTTCGAAATCGGAAGCAGAAGCCGTAAAAATTTCAGGAATTTTGTATGAAACCGTAAGACTTTTCATTTGAATTGTGAAAATCGGTTGCGCCATCTCTGAGAGAAGGGAGTAAGTTATTTTGAAATTGAAATTTATACACTAAACACCCCGATTTCTGGAACCGGATGGTACATCAAAATGAAATTCAAGAAATTTCTCTGGCATAAACTCATCGCAACTGTTTGGTGGGACGTACAATGTGCATCGTTGTGATCGTAACAATCGGAACAGCAAAAAATCACGGTTTGGTGGAGTATTGGTTGCTGTACACAATCGTTTTATAAGCTCAATTGTCAACGTTACTATGGGAGAATCCAATGAGCAAGTGTGCGTGTCGATGTCAATGGGACGTAAGCGACTGCTGTTGTGTGGTATTTAAAATCCGTTGGATTACAATAAAATCGATTTTGATATGCTTTTTACTGCACTAACCGTAATTGATTGGGTGAATTTATTCAATGGGAAGAACACTGACGAAATGGCTGAAACTTTTTGTGCAGTGATTAATAACTGTCTGAACACTCATGTACCGATTCGTCGGCCAAGTATTTCTCCTGCCTGGAGTACATCACTATTGCGATCATTGAAACGAAAACGTAATGCCTCACTGTGACGGTTACGTAGACATCGTTCTGCTGAGAATAAACGTAGCTTTCATTTATCATCCAATGAGTATTGCAATTTGAATTCGTCGCTCTACAAATCCTACGTTTTACGTGTGCAAACTAATTTGAGACGATACCCCAAAAAGTTCTTGAACTACGTTAATTCAACGAGAAAGTGCTCTTCAGTCCCAACGAGTATATTTTTACACGATACTGAATCATCAAAAAGTACGGAGAAATGCGAATTGTTTGCCAACCATTTCTCATCAGTATTCGCCGCGCATTACGTTACCAAGCGTGCACAGCAAAAAATTATGAAATTTACAGGTGACATAAATCCATATATGACACAATTCAGAAGAACGTAATTTGTAAAATGATTGAATTTCTCAAGAATGATTTAAATGTACGTCAAACATACCCCACTTTTAAAGCAGGCATGTAAACTTACATGTTTCAGCAGTTAAAAATACATCGAAATGCATTAAACTTGTGTTCGATTACCTGTAAAATTGAGTCATTTTTGATGCTCGAATATGTCGGTCTCAGAAGACTTAAATTTACACGATTTTTTCTAGGTGTGTGAGATTGACTTGGCAGTATTGGATGTTCCTGATAATCTGGTTGATTTTGATGTATCTTATGTTACGCTTGATATGGTTAGGAAAGCTACTCGGAAACTTAGGAGTACGTTCTCGCCCGGTCCGGATGGTATACCTTCCATCGTGAATTAGGCGATTAGGAAAAAATCGTTTATAGTTACTCTTTTCAAGAGAGGAGATAAACGGAATGTGGCAAATTATCGTGGCATTATAAGTCTTTCAGCTGCATCCAAAATTTTTGAAATTATTGTTAGCAATGCGCTCCTTGCTAAAGTTAAATGCTATATTTCGAACGATCAACATGGATTTATGCCCGGACAAATCTTCTCCAATTCACAACAACTTGTTTAGAACACGGAGCGCAAGTGGACGTAATTGACTATGATATTCTGCTTGAAAAGTTATCTAAACTAGGGATTTCAGGGCGTATAACTAATTGGCTGAGATCATACTTGACTTGCAGAACTCTACGTGTTAAGCTTGCCTCAACTAAATCCTCCAGTTTCTCTAAATCGTCCGGAGTACCCCAAGGAAGCAACCTAGGTCCGTTGCTGTTCATTCTATATTTCAACGACATATTACGAATTTTGAGGCCTGGATGTAAATTAGCGTATGCCGATGATTTAAAGATTTATTTCATCGTTCGATCTACTGAGGACTGCGTTTGCCTTCAAACAATATTGGATCAATTCGTCGACTGGTGTCATCGAAACAAGCTGACCGTGAGCATTTAAAAATGCATAGTTATGTCCTACCATCGTACCAAACAGCCAATAAGATTCGACTATGTTGCTACTTGATCAAAAGCTTACGTTCAATTTGCATCGATCGGCAGTAATCGCAAAAGCTAATCGACAATTAGTTTTTATCACGAAGATATCAAAACATTTTTCTGATCCGTACTGTTTAAAAGTTCTCTACTGCCGTCTCGTTCGACCAATACTGGAGAATGTTTGGCATCCTTATCAATTGACCTGGAGCCTGAGGATCGAAAACGTGCAGCGCAAGTTCATCAGATTTGCACTGCGGTACCTTCCTTGGCGTGACTCCGTAAATCTACCACCGTATAATGCTCGCTGCAAGCTGCTAAATATGGAAACTCTTCAACGACGTCGTTGTTTCCAACAGGCTGGATTTGTTGCAAAGCTTTTGAATGGAGAAGTCGACAGCCCTAATCTATTGTCATCGTTATGCATCCGAGTGCCATCCAGATCTCTGCGTCATGGATCCTTACTTGTATCTCGCTTACATCGTACTAGCTTTGGACTTTACGAACCGTTTACATCAATGATCCGCACTTTTACATCTGTCGAAGAGATTTTCGAATTCGGAGAACCATCTTGCCGATTCATAACACGGATTAAAAATAGTTCATCGATATAATATAAGATAATATTTCATGTAGACTTCAGTCAGATGGAATCAAACAATAAAAATAAATAAAAAAAAATTTAAGACCTACCATCTGAATCTAAACTTGTGAAAATCTATTCAGCCATCTACGGGAAAAGTTAGCGGATGTATTTCAATTTTTTTCTTTGTAACTCCGGAGCCGAAAGTAGTTTTCTAGTAATATTCAGGAATTTTGTAATTTAAATAAGTTCTAAACTTCATTTTTTTAAAACAGTTATTGACAATTTGACAGACTTATTGAAGAAAGCGTGAAGGTGAAGTTTCTACCGTTATTGTTGATAGAATCCAACGTAAAAATGAACAACGAATTTTGTTTTCTTTAGATATTAGAAGGATTCGAAATGAACGATCTTTTCAGTTAAACTGGTTTGTCGATTCATTGAATGGAATGATATTGTGACACATTTCAATGCCTGTCATTGCCCACTGGACGACTGTGGCCGGGCGATTTATCAACATCAACATAATCATCATCATCAACATCATTATTATTGTTATCATCATCAACAGAAGAATCAGCACCGGTATCGACTTACAAAGATCAGGTACAGTCACTGGCACAGTTGGCCACATCAAAGCGTCTGTGAGACAATAGGCTTACCTGTAACGAAACAAAAGAGAACAACCCGTCAGCAATCTTCGAAACATTCCGGGTGGAAAATTTCAATTTAAGCATCAATTTACACACGCACACACATACACAGAGCTAGCCCCGGGGCAGGGAAGAAAACCAATTTCGCATGTCCATTAGTTTGCCTCCCCGCAGAGTGACCCCATCAGCTCTTCTCGTACACTTACATCTCCAACCCCATTCCGCCAACCCACCCGCATCCTCGAGATATCTCATTTCCCATCCCAGCAAATGTAGCGTGAAGGATTCGCTGCTGGACGATCGCTTTTCCCTTTGCTACGGTCCGGTCCGGTCGGTCAGGATTGGTTTTAGGATCCGACGATCCGATACATTCCCGTGTGTCACCGACGAGGTAAGAAACACTCCATCAACCTGTCATCAATGAAAACGCGTTGTGTCTTCAAATCTCCCCGGGCACCAAGCAACCCACCATCACCACCACCTGTCCAATCACCGTTACTTGCAGGATGAATCCGTCGTCGTCGTCGTCGTCGTGCGGTGAACCGACAATGCAATCAGCCCTACTCCACTGACAGCGACGACTAACGATGAACGCAATAATAATACTAAACTATCACTTTAATTACATTGCCGGGAGGATATTGGTCAGGATGTAACTGCCTGTACGCACATACGTAAGTCGTCAGTCAGCAGAGTGCGGATATCATACTGGATGACAGCCAGCTAATGATTCCACTGAGAGAGATAGAGCTAGACAGAGAGAGAGAGACTAGCGATGACCCATTTCGACCGATTCAAGAAAACCGGTCCATCAACGGGGAATTGAAAACGACTCAAACAAATTTATCACGTCATCAAAATAAACAGTCGCGGGAGACCGTAGAACTCGTGACGTTGAGTGCATCCAGCAAACAGCCAGCGAACGATTGGCTCTTTAATTTCCATCACCTCGTCATTCGCTCGTCTCGTTCATTTATTCGAACAGCGATTTCATCCGAAATCGTGCAGAAGAGCTGTCTCACCGAGGACTCGATCCGATGATGGGCGACTCCTTCGCTTACGATGTAAGTAGACTAACCCGGGGCTTCTCGGCACTATTTCGAAGCACTGCTGATGATAATCGAAACTCGTTGAAGCCACGTCACCCGCATTCGCATCCACACCCTCTCCGACCATCGCTGTATGTGTGTGTGTGTGTGTGTGGGTGATTGGGAGCTTGCTTAATGGAACGACGGCGTATGTGTGCTTTTACCCGATACTCGTTATCGCTCTGCTGTTTCCAGGCGGGAAGCGGCTGGTCTGCGTCCTGGAAGTCTGCGATAATGACGTGCTGTTCATTATCTATATTGAAATATTCCTCAAAGTCATCGTTTTAAAATTCATTAAAACACCGTCATCATTATTGCTGCTTGCTTGAATCTTTGCCGGTTGGTTGTGTGAAGTAGTTTAGGCACTACTCGGTGTTCCCGAAGCTGTTTGCCATTTGTCCTGGAAGGTTGGCGCAGTGACAATAGTTTTAAAGGTGGGGGGTGGTGGTGAATGGCAAGTATCACCGGAAAAAGTCATCACGCGAACCCGGCCTACCACCGGAGCTTCCGCACGATGTGTGTGTCATTGTGTGCCAGGGTGGAAAAACGGGGATTTGGCCCACTTTAGAAGGTTCAGGTAGGAGCATTGTTTAGCACGCTGTTAACAACGAATTCTGCTGGAATGACGAACCCAATTATTGCGGTTTGTCGTGGACGGATGTCTGCCTCGCTGGGAATTGTTTGCGTCAAGCCCCTCGACTCGATTCGATACGGAGAATGTGCACCAAATACCCTAAGCTTCACGGGGGTTCAAACAGCACTACGGGTTCGGAAAATTGTACTACAACTATTCGAATTTAAATACTGATTTTAAACCTCTATAAAAATAATAAATTTTCATTATAAAAGTCTCAGACAGTTGAATCGGGCAATTGTTGATTAATCGAAACACTTCATAGAAACTGGAACGCACAACGTTCTAAAAGTGGTTCATTATTATTTATCACCTAATTAGGGTGGGTTGTGTGTCTGTTCGAAACGGTTTTCCAACAAATTGGCTTATTAATTATGAAACGGTATAATACTCTTTATTAGGATGTCGATACATAATTAATACAATATCAATAGAAATCGATTGTGAAAGTTGAATAGCGAAGGATATTTCTCACAGTTGAATAATGAAGAGGCAACAATTACCACTCCATATTCTATCAATTTAATCGTTTTCTGGAATTTTGCTCAAGTAAAGGATCGTTTCATCAATGAATAAATCAAAATGTACACTCTTCAAACATAACCAATCTCTTTCGTACTTTCCAGTTATTGTTCGCGAGTTATTATTACTTTTTTCGTTTCGATTAAAGACACATGGTCGGTTTCCTATCGGATCAGAAGAACTTTCTGAGTCTGAGCGCGGGGTCGGGAATCGAACCCACGCTGTTATTTCTATTTTTACAGTGCAACGTTAAACATAATCTGTACTACAATTTACCTTCAAATTCGTTTATCAAAATCGTATGAAAATGTAAACATTTAAAATTTCTGAGCATTCTAAAACTTCGTAATATTTTATCTTTCCAAAATTTTGATGCAATTTGAGTATAGTATTTTTAACATGTAAATTTTTTGTTTGATATCAAACAATAAACTAACGTTATTATATTTTTTCCTTTTCCTTCTGTTGCAACCCTACAGAGGATAAAATGTGAAAGTTGTCGCTAGTTCTTATATCAGAAATACTACCCAAAAGTCAAAAATTATTTCAGTTTCAGTATGCTATCCGCAAATTAAGAAAATGGCAAAGCCAGCTTTCAAAAAGTTCAAATTCATATCATACCAAAAACTTATGAATTATAAAATTTGGCGAATTATATTTTTGACTTTTGTTTACTTTTTTGAATGTTTGAAATTACGAAATGCCAAATATACCAATTTATAATACGTGTGAAAGTCATCCTATGCGATTCTAGAAATTTTCAAATTCATTAGGTACGTGGGATTTCTGACAGTAGAAAAAGTATTAACCTTATAGAATTGTTTAAGTTGACATAAAATTTATAAAATATTCACAATCTGTGGTAATGGTCTAATCATGTATATTTGAAATGCCAAATATTTCGAATGTTCTTGTATCATACAATTTCTATTTTTTCAAAGCATACTCTAAATAATGAAAAACAGGGAACATTGACAAAATTCTGGAAATATCGAGTCTCAAGGTTTTAAGAACGAAAATATTTAAATCTTTCATAGTTCGTGAAACTTGGCAAATTTCGAAAAAAAAATGAATTATCAAATCAATCGATGAATGCCCAACTTCAGTACTATCGAAAAATTTAATTTAAAAAATAAAACATTTGACCGAAAACCATAAATATATATTAATAATGATCAACTCTTAATATTTCTAAGTTACCAAAGACCAAACCTAAAAACCAATTACTTAAATTCACCAAAAGCCTTAAACCTTAAAATTCTACTATTCAGAAAATTTCGAAAATTTCAATATTTTCTAAAATTAGTTAAGTTGCTTAAGCTTTTACAATTAATTAAACCTCTAAAACTTAAAAAATTACCTAAATTCTCAAGATTCCGAAAAATTTTTTAAGCAATAAAATTACGAAAATTACAAAAATTACGAAAAACGCGAAAACTTATAATATTCCTAATAATCCTAATATTACTAATATTCCTAATATTCCTAATATTCCTAATATTCCTAATATTCCTAATATTCCTAATATTCCTAATATTCCTAATATTCCTAATATTCCTAATATTCCTAATATTCCTAATATTCCTAATATTCCTAATATTCCTAATATTCCTAATATTCCTAATATTCCTAATATTCCTAATATTCCTAATATTCCTAATATTCCTAATATTCCTAATATTCCTAATATTCCTAATATTCCTAATATTCCTAATATTCCTAATATTCCTAATATTCCTAATATTCCTAATATTCCTACTATTCATAATATTCCTAATATTCCTAATATAGTTAATATTTCTAATATTCCTTAAATTCCTTAAATTTCATAAATTCCTTAAATTCCATAAATTCCTTAAATTCCTTAAATTCCTTAAATTCCTTAAATTCCTTAAATTCCTTTAATTCCTTAAATTCCTTAAATTCCTTAAATTCCTTAAATTCCTTAAATTCCCTAAATTCCTTAAATTCCTTAAATTCCCTAAATTCCTTAAATTCCTTAAATTCCTTAAATCCCTAAATTCCTTAAATTCCTTAAATTCCTTAAATTCCTTAAATTCCTTAAATTCCTTAAATTCCTTAAATCCCTAAATTCCTTAAATTCCTTAAATTCCTTAAATTCCTTAAATTCCTTAAATTCCTTAAATTCCTTAAATTCCTTAAATTCCTTAAATTCCTTAAATTCCTTAAATTCCTTAAATTCCTTAAATTCCTTAAATTCCTTAAATTCCTTAAATTCCTTAAATTCCTTAAATTCCTTAAATTCCTTAAATTCTTTAAATTCCTTAAATTCCTTAAATTCCTTAAATTCCTTAAATTCCTTAAATTCCTTAAATTCCTTAAATTCCTTAAATTCCTTAAATTCCTTAAATTCCTTAAATTCCTTAAATTCCTTAAATTCCTTAAATTCCTTAAATTTCTTAAATTCCTTAAATTCCTTAAATTCCTAAAATCCCTAAATTCGAATTACGAAAATTACGAAGTTTACGAAATTTACGAATATCACGAAAATTACGAAAATTACGAAAATTACGAAAATTACGAAAATTACGAAAATTACGAAAATTACGAAAATTACGAAAATTACGAAAATTACGAAAATTACGAAAATTACGAAAATTACGAAAATTACGAAAATTACGAAAATTACGAAAATTACGAAAATTACGAAAATTACGAAAATTACGAAAATTACGAAAATTACGAAAATTACGAAAATTACGAAAATTACGAAAATTACGAAAATTACGAAAATTACGAAAATTACGAAAATTACGAAAATTACGAAAATTACGAATATTACGAATATTACGAATATTACGAAAATTACGAAAATTACGAAAATTACGAATATTACGAATATTACGAATATTACGAAAATTACGAATATTACGAATATTACGAATATTACGAATATTATGAATATTACAAATATTACGAATATTACGAATATTACGAATATTACGAATATTACGAATATTACGAATATTACGAATATTACGAATATTACGAATATTACGAATATTACGAATATTACGAATATTACGAATATTACGAATATTACGAATATTACGAATATTACGAATATTACGAATATTACGAATATTACGAATATTACGAATATTACGAATATTACGAATATTACGAATATTACGAATATTACGAATATTACGAATATTACGAATATTACGAATATTACGAATATTACGAATATTACGAATATTACGAATATTACGAATATTACGAATATTACGAATATTACGAATATTACGAATATTACGAATATTACGAATATTACGAATATTACGAATATTACGAATATTACGAATATTACGAATATTACGAATATTAAGAATATTACGAATATTACGAATATTACGAATATTACGAATATTACGAATATTACGAATATTACGAATATTACGAATATTACGAATATTACGAATATTACGAATATTACGAATATTACGAATATTACGAATATTACGAATATTACGAATATTACGAATATTACGAATATTACGAATATTACGAATATTACGAATATTACGAATATTACGTATATTACGAATATTACGAATATTACGAATATTACGAATATTACGAATATTACGAATATTACGAATATTACGAATATTACGAATATTACGAATATTACGAATATTACGAATATTACGAATATTACGAATATTACGAATATTACGAATATTACGAATATTACGAATATTACGAATATTACGAATATTACGAATATTACGAATATTACGAATATTACGAATATTAAGAATATTATGAATATTACAAATATTACGAATATTACGAATATTACGAATATTACGAATATTACGAATATTACGAATATTACGAATATTACGAATATTACGAATATTAAGAATATTACGAATATTACGAATATTACGAATATTACGAATATTACGAATATTACGAATATTACGAATATTACGAATATTACGAATATTACGAATATTACGAATATTACGAATATTACGAATATTACGAATATTACGAATATTACGAATATTACGAATATTACGAATATTACGAATATTACGAATATTACGTATATTACGAATATTACGAATATTACGAATATTACGAATATTACGAATATTACGAATATTACGAATATTACGAATATTACGAATATTACGAATATTACGAATATTACGAATATTACGAATATTACGAATATTACGAATATTACGAATATTACGAATATGATGATCAAAACAACGGAGCAAAATACGCTTTTATAATGCTTCTTTTTCTCATCTGAAGAGAGTTTTAGCCTTTTCATGGAAGAAATATTTGCCAGATGGAAGGTCGCTCACTATTATCCTTTAAATCGGTAACTAATGCATAACTTTGGTAGCAGAATTTTCTTCTTCTTTTGAATATTTTTCCGTAAAGTTGCGAATACATCGCCTGTATTGGAACTAATTTTTGAAAAATTGGATTGGCAAAGAAGTTCGTTGGTTACATAATCAAAATCATCTTCCTCACTCTAGAAAATTACTATGGTACGAAGAACAAAAATTACAAATCAAAAAGACATTATTTATTTTTGATTATTTTTCTAGATATGATTGAACTATTACTACAAAAAAAATTTTTTTTGTACGAATGGAAGTTTGTAGAATTATGTCACCTGTAAAATTTATAATTTGTTTCTGTGATTGATCAAAGATTTGTCGAAATGGCCTTTGACGAAATGGCTCTCAACGAAAAACCTCCCAAATAATTGTAACATAACTATTTGAAAATTTGTGTTCTGTAAATCAAGTCCAAAAATGTAGTGGAATAAGTTTGCTAGTGTATCAAGTCATTCACCATTCGGTTGTAATCATGTTCTAGATCAAACGCCAATCAATTACGGCCGAAGTGTTGTTGTCCGGTAACGACCCAATCACGTGTGCAAAATCCCACTGCGCCGTCGAGTGTTCCGATGTGTGTTCTGTTTGCCGTTCAACATCCGACACGTTTGTCATTCACGTAATTCGCAAGTCGCTTTCGGTCAAGGGGAAAGCCGACCGTCCCGGCTTCGACCGTCGATTGGATGGCACAAACTTCCAAAGCATCGCATCCCAACACAGACATCGCATTCCCGGTAGATCGCACAATTTGACTCGGCATCGGCATCCTGACGTTGAGTGTGTATTGCAGTCACAGTCCAAGGAAAAGGGAATTAAATTAGAACGCCCCAGCGGGAGAGGTAATTGAATGTGTAACAGACCCACCAACGTTCAAACGCAAGGCTGGCCTGTGAACCGACAACTGAGCCAGTTCCTCGCCGTACTTCTTATGTTCATCTCTAAATAATTTATTTTCTCCACGCTAACCAACTAACAACCATTTTTTTCGTCGGATGCATCAGTCAGCTGACATCAAAGCGAGTTACCAAATCCCCCCCACCACCTCTCCACCCTTCGGGTACACGACCCTTGAGAGTTGGTTCCGCAGCAGAGATTCGTCACTTGTCGCGGGATCCATCCGATCCATGGAAACGGGAAACACACAGAGCAGGACCTCGTTGGGAATGAGCCTATGATTAAGTGGTGTACCGTTGAATGCCGACAGGGAAGCAGAAAGAGACGAATGACTTTTCTCCTCCGCCGATGTGCGTCCGTCGCCGAGCGCAAGAAAGTGACAATTCAATTTGCATGTTAATGACGGTAATTTTCCCTCCGAAACAATGTGTAAGCACCGTCGGTCGGGGAATGTGACCCATAGTCCTGGACCTGCTGGTTGATTGCTCTCTGGCAAGGGAGCTGAGCTTGTTTATTTGCCCGGTGCATGTTTTTACACTTTCCACACGTTAGCTGAGTGAGTGAGAGAGAGATGGAGAATGAGTGGAAACGGGGAAAAGCGCCACCGTGAAAGGAAGTTACATTTCGTTTGATGTACCCACGCCAAGGCCGTCGTCGTCCGGGCAGGTTCCAGGAAACAACTTTCACTCACCGCTGAAATTTCAATTCTTGCGATTTTGAGTTCTGTGCCACTTTTATGTAAATTCAATTGCAGATGTGACAGCGTACTAAGAAATCAGGTTAGGAGATAGTCAATTAGTGACTTTTTTAGACCGTTGTTAAATGTCCAAATTTTATGTCATCACAACTGTCATCGTGGGCAGCACACTTGTGTTTGACAGATGTGACTGCTGCATTTGCGACAAGCAAACGAATGTAAAGCAACTTTTTCGTCGCGTGTGTACAGAAATGGCAATTTTCATTTTCCCCTCCCACGATCATCATATGGGGAGAATCTTCCTAGCTGTCATTCTGTCAGTTTGCTTGTCAGTCGTCCATTCATGCATCCACCGTAGCAACAACAACTACAACGGAATGCGTGAGTCAACGTCTCCGGGATTGCAATCGAAAGAGAGCAGGAATTTTTCTAGGCGGTCGGGATGTCGAGCGCGAAAATAATGATAGACGAGCCCGACTTGCCGGCCTCTGAGTACCTGAGTTTCCGCTGCAGGGGATGAGACTTCGGTATTAGATTTTCAATTTAGAAATCACTTCAAGTGAACACACATAATCCATTTTGGCACACTGTGACACATAGTGATAGCGAAAAAAAAATGAAAATAAAGAGGAAATTCGCTCACATTCGGACGATGAGCTGAAGTGTGCCCATTATGATCACGACGCTGATGCTGATCCTGTCTGGCATGATGATGCGACAGATTTCGGTGTGGAAGTGCCTTTTGTCGTCGTCAGGAAATGCTTCAAATTTTTAAAAGCGCATTGCTTGATACAGTCGAATTCTTTCGGAAAAAAACCGTAACAGCACATTCTTTTCGCGATGGACTCACTTCCGTTAGGTTTTTATTTTTTTTCTGTAACCATTACTAGCCAAGTCAGTACCAAGAAGTCAATTCCTGAACCATCGATTGGCTGCAAGGACACGGGACAGTGCAAAACAGCAACAACTATATTCAAGTGAGCCCTCGTCGTGGCGAAAGCGAACAAAAAAAATCGACTTATCAGCTCGATGAAAAGCAAACAGTTCACTTTTATGTTAACGGTTGCCGCTGGTTGAATGCTCGGTTGGGCACAAACCAGAAGTTCGGAAGCGAAAAAACGAAAGCATAATAACGGAAAATTGCTGGCCGAAAGTACTTTGTTCTATCCTGTTTTCTGGTCGCCAGTCGGAGCCGGGGGATCGGTGAAAGCGCAGGGGTACAAAATCTGTTCGATAAGGAAACTGACTGACTGAGTACTCTAAAAATGAGAACCTCATTTCTTCTGTGGCCCCCCTTTCCGCACCATTCCCAGGGTGCAAGTTATACAGTCCAGTGAAATAAAACTTAACTGTGATGTGGAGGAATATTCAAAGGGAGCGCACTGCTCCGAATGTTTTGGGTCGGTCAAGATGCTGACTCACGGGCAGGGAAGGGTAAATGGAACGGGATGGACGGGGGGTTGGACTCGGAATGGTCTGCGGACGGTACTTTATTTATCGATAATAATAAAATAAAGAGTTGCTCATAAAGTTCAATGTTGGGCCGAACTCGTTTTGAAGAAAACTTGCCTATCTTGAGAAATTTGAAGTGGTGCGGGGGACGGCAGAGCGGAGGATGCTGCAGACTATTAGTTGCCTTACCGAGACGGGATTCTTGCTGCTGCCGGTGCCGACGTTTACGGAAAATCTGACACTATTGACAAAACAGTGGAGGATAGGCTTATCGGAAGACTTTTTTGTTCGTCCTGGAAGGGGGGGGGGGGGGGGGGGGGGGTAATTTCTTCACTGAAGTCGTTATTCTTTATGCCGGATCGGGTTTGTTGGCATCGATCGAACTTTTGTAACTAACAGCAACTGACACAGAATGATACAATTTCATACGGGATGAGGGTCAATGGTCAATTGGACAAATTCTGTTTGTGTTTTAATACAGAAAATTTATTTAATTTTAATTTACATGAAAGAGGCTTTTCAAACATTTCCATTTCATTATTATGAAAAAGTTTTGATCCACTTTGAAAAAATATGTTTTACCTTTCTCTCCACAAAGGTAATAGAATTGCTGAAAAAAAACAACTTATGATCGGAGCTCAGGAAACTCCTATTGTTATATGCTATGGCTGAACCAATTTCAATAAACTTAGGCTTCGGTGATGAACAGTCGTTCGCACCACACGCGCATAACTCTTGGCTCCTGGAAGTTTTTCCTGGCTACCTAGAGTTTCATTGATTCAAGGTTTCAGTCTTTTTCAAGGCTACCTGAATCACTAACAGTTTTTTTTAAAGACTAACAATTAGTCAGCCTTTCTCAAGGCTATGCAAAGAGTGATATTAGAGTGACTAAGTGATACAAATAATGATATTAGAGGAACTAAGAAATTAATCAGCCTTTTTTAAGGCTAGCTATTCAAAAAACTTTTCTTCAAACTAATCAGTCTTTATTAGGACTAGCACAAAATCAGTCTTTATCAAGACTTTTCCAAACTAGGAGTCTAATCGAATACTAATTTAGTCTAGTTAATTTAATTTAAAATTTCATTCATTAAAAAAATGCCTGCGTCCAACCGGAAAGGCAACAAGCCTAAGGCTAAAAATAATTCAATACGGAATAAATCACAATCCGTTATTCAACATTTTTTTAATAACATTCACGATCTTATAGAATCTGAATGTAAAAATAAAAGACAACGGACGGATTTCCCTTCCGTTGATTCTATGCCGTCTAACAATATTTACGAGATTCTTTCTGAATCCGATTGTAGCGACATAGAAGAAGATTCTTCAAAAATTCCCAAAATGGACGCTTGTCGTTCTGGGAAGAAACATCAATCTATGCCATCAGTGACGGTGATGGTTTCCGACTTCAAAGCATTCCGTACTGAGCTTTCTACTTTTCTCCCGGAAGTAAAAGTCTCATTTCAAATCGGACGAAGAGGAGAATGTCGAATCGTGGTTGATGGATTGGAAGATTATGAACGTCTTTTTCGATATTTGTCCGAGAAACTTTATAAATTTTATTCATATGATATAAAATCAGACAGACCCTTCAAGGCTGTCTTGAAAGGGTTATCAAACGATCAAAGTATTGATGAAATTAAAAACGAACTAAAAGAATTGCTTGGTTTTGCCGCTTCCTAAGTAATACTCATGAAAAAAAGAGCGAAAGGTACTTCTAAACCACGCTCTGTAATTTCCCATGAATTTTACCTAATACACTTCAATCGAAGTGATGTAAACAATTTGAAAACTTTAGAAAAAGTACGTTTCATTTCCCACATTAAAATTCATTGGGAACATTATAAACGGCATAATCGTGTTGCAAACTTAACGCAATGTCGTCGTTGCCAAGGCTTCGGCCATGGAACCAAAAATTTTCATATGGATATACGGTGTTGGTAAATCGCATTCGAAAGACGTTTGTCCAATGAATGAATCCACTGATAAATTTTCACGTTCAAATTGCGATGGAAATCATAAATCCAATTATTTGAAATGTCCTGTCAGGGAAAAAAAATTTAAACGCTCGTTCGCTTAGACAACAAGTCAAATCAACGACCTTAAGTTTACAGAACATACCTGAAAATCAAAAAACCGTTACAAATGCCACGCCTAATTTTTCTAAGGCACTTATTTCTTCGAATTTAAAACAAAAAACATGTACGACTTCCAATTCGTCTTCTAACGAAAACAATTTATTGACAGGTAGATCGACCTCGTCATCATCTTCTTCTAATGTCAGTAACACTAGTGTAACAGGTAGAAATCTACCACTTAATTTTTCTAATGTAAATAATCAAAAGGAACTCCTTGCAGTTCATCTTCTAACGAAAACAATTTATTAATAGGTACATCGGCCAAATCATCTTCTTCTAATGGCAGTTCTAATGGCAGTCTACCTACCAATATTCCTTCAATGCCATTCGCTTCTTTAAATGAAGTCGATTTAGGCGACATAACTGAAAATAAAATGATCTATCTACAAGATCAACTTTTTCAAATGATCATCCGAATGAATTCGACTTCATCACTTTTTGAAGCAATTCAAATCGGATGGCAATTTGCAAATAATATTATAATGAATTTAAAACTTAACAGTGATGTTAAATAATTATTAGAATATTTCAAATTCAAATGCTCGATCTTTAAAGTCGAGTGAAGATGAATTTTATAATTTTCTCAAAGTTCACAAAATTCATATTGCCATTGTGACAGAAACTTTTAAACCAAAGTTATTGTTGTTATTGAAAGCATGGGAATCGAAGTTGAAATAAATTCATGGATCATATTTGCCATTCCAATGCACCGGCGAACAATTAAATTTCCTTAAAGGCGATTTGCAAAAACTCACAAGATATCGACCGACATTTTTCGTAATAGGGGACTTAAATGCTAAGCATGTCCAGTGGAATTGTAGGCAAAATAACAGTAATGGTAAAATACTTCATAATCAACTCTCAGCTGGTTACTTCACAGTTCTTCATCCCAGTAATCCAACTTGCTCCTCTTCCGTGAAAAACTCGTCTACAATTGATCTGGTTCTAACAGATCAAAGTCACATTTGTGGTGAACCGATTACACATGCTGACTTTGACTCAGATCATCTTCCTGTAACATTCAGACTTTCCAACGCAGCTATAATTAATCCAATTAGTTCTATATTCAACTATCATAGAGCTAATTGGTTGGATAACAGATCTCACATTGAAAATCATGTGGATCATGAAACTATTTTAGAAAATTCTGCGGACATCGACACAGTAATTGACAATTTGAATCATTTTATTATCGAAGCTAGAAATCTTTCAGTTCCCAAAGCTCAAACTAAATTAAATTCTCCTATCATCGATGACAATCTTCAACTGCTCATTCGGTTAAAGAATGTTCGTCGACGACAATATCAACGTTCTCGTGATCCTGCTGTGAAAAACATAGTTAAGGATTTACAAAAAGAAATTAAGCATAGATTTACTCTTTTGCGAAATGAAAATTTCACTAATGAAGTTGAACAAATTAAACCATATTCTAAACCTATCTGGAAACTTTCTAAGGTTCTTAAGAAACCTCAGAAACCAATTACTGCTTTCAAGGAAGGAAATCAAATACTTCTTACAAATGGCGAAAAAGCTCAAAAACTTGCTCAGCAGTTCGAGAGTGTCCACAATTTTAATTTGAACGTTGTGAGTCCTATTGAAAATGAAGTCTCACTGGAATATGATCATATTTCAACCCAAGTGTTATCACAAGACATTATTGAGACGAATTTTGATGAAATAAATCAATTATTAGGAAACTTAAAAACATGAAGGCTCCTGGTAATGATGGAATTTTTAATATTCTTATTAAAAATCTTCCCGATGTTGCCTTGAGACTCCTGGTTAAAATTTTCAACAAGTGTTTTTCATTAGCTTACTTCCCAAAAAGATGGAAAAACGCTAAAGTAATTCCTATCCTTGAACCTAATAAAAACCCAGCAGAAACATCAAGTTATCGACCAATTAGCTTACTTTCTTCTATCAGTAAACTTTTTGAAAAAAATATCTTGTTGAGAATGATGTCTCATATAAATGAGAATTCAATTTTTTTACCAGAGCAGTTTGGATTTCGTCATGAACATTCAACTACTTATCAACTTGTCAGAGTAACGAACATGATAAAAGCAAATAAATCTTCTGGGTTATCCACTGGAGTTGCTATTCTAGACATAGAAAAAGCATTCGGCAGTGTTTGGCACAAAGGTTTAATAGCAAAAATGTCTGATTTCCAGTTTCCTATTTAATACTTAGGTTTAACGTATGACAAAAAACTCACTTTCAAGGATCACATTGAAGGAATCCAGGCAAAGTGAAATAAATATATTAAATGTTCATATCCTCTCATAAACAGAAATTCTAAGCTCTGTCTAAATAACAAATTGTTAATTTATAAACAAATTTTCAGACCAGCCATGCTTTATGCAGTACCAATTTGGTCAAGTTGTTGCTCCACCAGGAAGAAAACGCTTCAAAGGATTCAGAATAAAATTCTGAAAATGATTTTGAAGCGTCCTCCCTGGTTTAGTACAAATGAGTTACACAGACTCACAAATATAGAACCATTAGATGTAATGTCACATAATATTATAAGCAAATTCCGACAAAAATCGAATTTTCGAAAACTAGAGGAAACTTGAAAAATGTTTAAAACTGTCCTTCAATGGGCTTGGCTTTTTGAGAATAATAGTTTGAATACAATTTGAGACTTTCAATTATTATAACTTGCTACAAAATATTTCTTTCGCTAAAGATTTATTTTGTGTAGTCGCCTGGAGCATAGTTTAGTTGTTATCGGAAACAAATGGAAAATATATTGGAACAGGTCTGATGACAAGAATTCAGAAATAGAAAACTCTAACACAGCTGCCAAAAACCTACTTAGCCAAATTGTAAATTTACAGCTCAACACACTCACTCATCAATCTCTCTCCGCAGCTCGTTGGGTAGAGACATTTGAGGTACTGATTGAACATCTGCAATCAGCAACGCACGAAAGATGGATGCAGGAGAACATATCCCAAAAGCTTTGAACTCGACAATATTTACAGAGCCGGTCATTTGGTTTTCATGTTTCGCACAGAACAGTTGCATTTTTCTTCCCCAGCCGCATAACCAATCTTCGTAGTCAAAGCAACTTTCGTTCGTTTTGGGGGTGGTCATTAGCTGTCAACTACGTGATGTCAAGCAGGCAGCGCTAATTAACCTGTAGTGTTGTATTCTGCGCCGAGTCCGAATATTCAAGTGCTTGCCGTCGTCATAACTTTCATCATTTGTAGCATTCCGCAGCATTCAATTGCACAGAACTAACTACACTAAACTGAACGTGAAGAGCAGAGCCTAATGAACAGTGAAAATGTTTGACTTCAGCGTAAAGAATTTGCATCACTCGTCGGAGACGGGAAGCGTTTCCAACCGAACGAACTTGGTTTTGGGCTGGTCGGAAGGGTGTGAGGTTGGGACCGGAGTTTATCTGCATTCTGGAGAAAGCAGTGGCAGGGAAAAAATCTCGGTCCCCTTTTTTTTCGGTGGTGATTCCATTCAATAATTATTCCGAGTTCGAGGGGGAGAAAGTGATTCCACTGCACTCCCTCTGTTTGTTTCGTAAACCAATTAACGAAATTTTCACGATTTTTTTGTCTTTTTGTTTTTGGCAAAGCCGAGCCCCCAGGACCGCTACAGCAATTTACTCGTTGTTGTCCAACATCTCATTAAAAGTAGCTGCAAAGCGACCGGTCTTTTTTTTTCTCTCTCTCTCCCTTCTTTGATTACGCTTTGTTTCTGGTTGTTGCCACCGAGGCTGTGAGCCTCGAAATTGGCTCATTTTTCGGAACCGAAACAGCGACAAACAGCGGCCCTACCTCACAATTCCGGAAACTGTGAAATCGAAACAAAGCGACGGGACAAAATATCACCCGGGCAGGCGTAATTTGCCATTTTGAATGTAATGACGAGAAAAGTTTATTGGAAAGTTTTTCATTCTCAAGTGATTACACTCATCAGATTGGAAGTTGGATCCTTTTTCTGGTGTCCAGGCCAGGCGGGCAGCCAAGTCCAGCCCGGTTCCAGCGATTTTTTTCTTCTTCATTCTTAATTTTTAATTAGGAAAATAAAAATGAACTTTTTCCCTTGTTTCATTATTCTTGCTTATTTCGGATCAACTTGCTGCGAGGGGGTAGAAAAGGGAGGCTCGCGAAAGTCGGAGGAGGAAAATAAAGAAATTGTTATCATTTTTCCATTTCACTACTATTTCAAGCAGCATAGTGGCACCGGGAAGGCTGTACATTCTTTTATTACTGCCAGTCGTTTTCTGCAGGAGGGCGAAAGAAACAGTATCTTGCTTCAGAACTGATAAAACTCAGTTTGCGCAAAGTGAACTGAAAAAATAATGATTCTGATTCCCTCCGGGGGAGGGTGGACTCCATCCAGCTGGTGGGAAATTTACTCGAAAGACACAAATGCAGTGTTGATGAAATTTTGATTCAAACAATTAGACGTCACTTTCGGGAACGGAGGAGTCGCCTTCGCCGTCGTCGTCGCCGTCGTCGTCGCCGTCATCGGCGATGGGCGAAAAACTTTTAGTTTGAGTACTTCTGAATGGTAAACATCAGCCTATTCCTTCCCAGGTTGTGTCGTTCGTTTCGGTTCGAGGGGGGAAGACGTCTCAGGGACAAGGCAACAAAACATTTCCAGCAGCAGTGAGCCGAAGTCGGAAAAGATTTGAAAATGCAACGAAACTCTGTCGGCTGGTGGAAAAGCGGATTAAATTTTCTTCCGCTTACGACTTGGTGGGGGTTGGTAGATTGTATGGTGGCCGAAGAGCCGAGACTCGAGGGCACACACACACATCTACACAACAGTCGAGCGAGAGTCCTTTTTCGGTTTGCTACCGAGCGAGCGAAGGGTAAAACACACAGCAAAAACTAATCCTATTTATTATTGTTGTTCGGTTGTTTCCGTTGCTGCTCAGATTGCGATTGTGTCGGTGAAAGTGAAAGTGACGGAATGAGGAAGAGGGGGGGGGGGGGGAACCCGTGGCGGGGCAGCATTACAATACTCGCCAGGTTGCCTGAAAACCAACCGAACTCGGTTGGACTCTTTTTCTAATCTAATCCGCTTAAAGTGGTCTTAGAATTGCTTTCACTCCGATTATGATTTGCTGCGGATGGTCGAACGGTGCTGAGCTTGGTTGGGCATAGAAAAACTGCTCATGTGCGTGATATGATTGATTGTACGAGCATTTTGTTCTCTCTCTCTCTCCCTCCAACCATCCTCCTCCCTTCTTGCCAACCGCCAGGTATTCCGTCGGTCGGAAAATTCCATCGGTCGACTTTCGTTGATGATGGGGGCGGTAGAATGATCTGCTGAAATTTGGCAAATTGGATCAATTAGAGAACCCGATAGCTCCAGGGGAAGCATTCTTTTATTTTCTCGTTCAATCGTATTGCGATTTGATTTGAAGCATGATCGAATGGAAATGAGATTGCGAGGCTGCCTCGTGGCTGATGGGTCTGCGGAATGGCTTTTGACGGATGCGGTAGATTTTTGTGACGTGATTATTGATTTAAGTCAGTAACGTTCATTTTATTTCTAACGCTTGATACAGTGAATATATTTGCTCCTCTTAAAAATATCCGTTTTAACGAAATCTTCAAGCAGAAATTTTTCGTGATATTTTTTAATTCCAAATTTCTGGCTAGCACGGCAGAAAAAAACTACTGAGTATTTTGAATTTTTAGTTTAAATATCTCTAGGAAAAAGATCACCAAAAGCGAATTTATCCACCTTTAAAAAGACTTTTATCAAATTTTTGTCGAATATTGGGTTTAATAACTAGTTTATGATTAAAATATTGCAAAAAAATTGAAATGGCGTTCAACTTAATTTTGCAGTTGGTGACGGGTATCAGCCCGCCTGAGTTCGATTCCCAACCCCATTCATAGAGTCGGAAAGTTTTTCTGGTTCGAAGAGGCGAATGGCCTTAAAGTTGAAACAATCAAAATATGCATAATTTCGCAGATTACAGTTGTTGGAGTACGAAATTGACAAACAATTCAGCCAAATTCTGAGTTGGTTGAAGTTAATGCAACAATAATTAAATTAAATTAAAAACAAATGTTTAATTTAATAACAAGACTAAAATAGAAATATTGCAAAAAAATAAAATAGTCTTTTATACTTAAAGTTTTTGGGTAGGTTCTCTGATTCCAGAAATTGATATCATGTCATTTAATTACACACACCTACTTCGGTTTAGATGAAACTTTGTACACGTTTTCAGTATGGCAAAACATGTTTAAAATTATATTTTTGCATGCAGTTTCTTCACATCATTGTAACTCTTTTATTTCTATCAGTGAAAATTAACAATACTACTGAAACGGGTTTTATGAAGAAGCTATGGAAATTAAGCACAAACACTTATAATTGTGCTCTGAAAAAAAAACACGTTCAACGAGTTATCAGGTATCAGAAAGTTAATCAAAATAAAATATTATAACAAAACCGCGTCTCTGAGTTGTATTTTGCAATATATCTTTTTGTTTATTCATTTTAAAAGCGTTAACTTTCATGGTTTCAGGATAACCTAAGCCTGAAATGTGGTTAATATTGCCTAGAAGTGCAATTTTCGAGTAGTTTTTAGCATTTTTTGAAGAAGTTTCCAAATAGTTTTCAAAGCAGTTTTAGAGCAGATTTTAAGCAGTTTATGAAGTACTTTTCAGAGCAGATATTTGAAGCAGTTTTGATCAGTTTTATAATCAATTTTTTGCAGTTTTCGAACATTTTATTAACAATTTTATATGCAGTTTCAAGTAGTTTTTAAACAATTTCAAAATAAATTTGATAGCAGTTTTTGGAGAAGCTTTCGAGCATTATTTTTTAACAGTTTTTGAGCTGTTTTTCCAGCAATTTGTGGAGCAGAAGTTTCCAGTTTTAGAGCAGATTTCAAGCAGTTTATGAAGTACTTTTCAGAGGAGATTTTTGGAGCAGTTTTGATCAGTTTTATAAGCAGTTTTTTATGCAGTTTTCTAACATTTTATTAACAGTTTTTTATGCAGTTTAAAGTAGTTTATAAGCAGTTTCAAAATCAATTTTATAGCTGTATTTGGAGAAGCGTTCATGCATTTTTGAACAGGTTTTGAGCAGTTATTCCAGCAATTTTTGGAGCAGTTTTCGAGTTCAATATTTTCTAGAAGTGTGAATTTCGAGTAGTTTTAAGCAATTGTGAGAGCAGCTTCTAGAGCTGTTTTGTAGCAAGTTTTGGGGACGTTTTTGTAGTAGTTTTGCAAGAATTTTTATAGCAGTTTTCGACAATTTTTTAAGTTATTGAAACAGTTTCGAAAAGGTTTTAAGCAGTTTTTGGAGTCGTATTCGAGCAGTTTTCAGAGCATTTTTCCAGCAGTTTTTGCAGAATTTTTGGAGCAGTTTCCGAGCAGTTTTTGAGCAGAAGTTTTCGAGCATTTTGCCCAGCAATTTTTGGAGCAGTTTTCGAATTCAATACAATTCAAGATTGGTTTTCGAGTGTTTTGTAGCAGGTTTTGCAAAATTTTTATGGTAGTATTAGAAGGTTTTAAGCAGTTTTTTGAAAAGTTTTCGAGCAGTTTTTTGAGCAATTTTCCAGCAGTTTTTTAGGCAGTTTTTGCAGAATTTTTGAAGCAGTTTCCGAGCAGTTCTTGAGCAGATTCAGAACAGTTTTGAAGAAGCTTTCGACCAGTTTTTTAAACAGCTTTAGACCTTTTGAAGTATTTGAAGCATCTTCGAGCAGTTTTCCAGCAGTTTTAAAAACAATTTTTAGAGCAGTTTTTGGGTCAGTTTTCTAATCATTTAAGATAAATTTTGCAATTTAGGAGAAGTTTTTGAGCAATTTTTGGAGCAGTTTGCGAGCATTTTAGCCTAAAAAAATGCTCGTTTTTAGAGAAGTTTTTTATGTTTCCAAGCCGTTTTAACCAGTTTTTGGAGCAGTTCTTGCAACAATCTTCGGGTAGATTTTGAATTTTCGAAGCAGTTTTGAGCAGCTTCGAGCAATTGTTAATCAGGTTCGAAAGCAGTTTTTAGAGCAATTTGAGTAGCAATTTTCGAGCAACTTTTTAACACTAAGCATTCTTAGCGTAGTTTTTTAGCAATAATTAGAGCAGTTTTTCCAGCAATTTTTAAGCAGTTTCCAAGTAGTTTTTAGGAGTAGTCTACCGAGCAGTTTACAGAGTTTTGAGCAGCTTACAGAGCAGATTTCGATCGTTTTTAAACAGTTTTTGAAGCAGTTTCGAACAGTTTTTTAAACAGTTTTAGGACAATTTTTTGTCTGTTTCAAGCAGTTCTTAGAGCAGTTTTTAAGTTTTTTGAAGCAGTTTTCAAGCAGTTCTAATAAAATTTAATGAATCAGATTCGAGCAGTTTTTGAGCACTTTAAAAAGCAGTTTTTATGGCAGTCTTCAGAGTAGATTTTGGAGCAGTTCTCGAATCATTGTTGAGCAATTATTGAAGAAGTTGTTTTATTAATTTTTGGAGTTATGAAATAGTTTTCAAGAAGTTTTAAACAATTGTTGGAACACTTTCGTGCAGCTTTTAAACAGTTTTCAAAGCAGATGAGTAGTTTTTTAATCTGTTTTTGGAGAAGTTTTCAACAATGTTTGGAGCAGTTTCGAGCAGTTTTTAATCATTATTCGAAGAAGGTTTTCTAATCTTTAAAGATAAATTTTTGGAGCAGCCTTCCAGCAGTATTTAGAGTAGTTTTTCGATCAATTTTCTAATTACTTCACAGCAACTTTTGGACCAGCTTTCGAGCATTTTCAGGCAGTTACTATACATGGAGTAGTTTGCACTGACAAAAATTGTTTTTGTAAAAAAATTAGAACACAAAACAAAGTCTTAGCATTACATTTCTTTTGTGGAATTTGGCCTTTTTTCAACAGACTTCGCAGCCGACAGACATTAATTCAATTGATACCTTATAAAAAATAAAAAAAAAGCTGCTGAAACAATTTACAAGCATGTGCAAAACTTTCAGTTCTTCATGCGAATTGTTATTCTAACACAATAACATGATTTCACAGCTGAAGGGCAAAAAATTTGCCAATGATATATCTCTTAGAAGTAATTGTTGTCGATAAAATTATACATGAAATTCAAAAAACTTCCGTCTAAATTGTTTCAAATGTAACATCTTCATTTTTAAAAAGGTATTAATTAAATAAAGTGAAAATATTTGTTGTTGTAACACATTTTTAATAACAATATTTTTTAGATTGAAAAAGCAAAAAAAAAACCTCAAAATTTGTAGATAAGAAGAAATTTGTAGGTAAGTTTTTGGAACAGTTTTCTAAGCAGCTTTTTAAGCAGTCAAGCTTTCAAGCAGCTTTTTAAGCAGTTTTCGAGGAATTTTTGAATAATTTTTGGAACTATTTCGAGTAGTTTCGAAGCAGTTCTAATGAGTTAGCAGTCTTTTTAGCCAAAATTTAGAGCAGCTTTTGGAGCAATTTCGAGCAGTGTTTAAAGCAGTTTCTAGAACAGTTTTCGAGCAGTTTGTAACTAAATAGATTTTGGAGCAATTTCGTCAAGCAGTTTAGAAACAGATTTTAGAGCAGTTATCAAAACAGTTTTCGTAGCAGTTTTTAGAGCAGTTTTCCTGCAGTTTTTAAACAAGTCTGGAAGCAGATTTCTAACCATTTAAAAGCAATATTTGGAGCAGTTTTTGCAATTTTTGCATTAGCTTTTAAACATTTTTAGAATAGTTTTTGGAGCAGTTTTCTGATCATTTTGAAGCAATTTTTTATGTAGTTTCTAAAGCAGTTTGAAAGCTACTTTTAAGCTGTTTCAAGATCAGTTTTCAAGCAGTTCACTTTTTCTAGCAATCTTTTAATCATCTTTGTAGCTGTTTTCAAGCAGCTTTCAATTAATTTTTGGGGTAGTTTAAGAAGCAGTTTTCTAATCATTTTTAAAGCAATTTTTAAAGCAGTTTTGAGCAATTTTTGAATAATTTTTGGAGCATTTTCGAGTAATTTCGAAGCATTTCTAATGATTTAGCAGTCTTTTTTAGCCAAAATTTATATCAGTTTTTGGAGCAATTTCGAGCAGTGTTAAAAGCAGTTTCTGAAACAGTTTTCGGAGCAGTTTTCTAATCGTTTTGACGCAATTTTTTAAGCAGTTTTCAAAGCAGTTTTAAAGGTACCTTTAAGCAGTTTTCGAGCAGTTTGGTTTTTGGAGCAATTTTCTAATCATTTGTGGAGCTGTCTTCGAGCAGTTTTTTCATCAGTTTCAAGGGTAGTTTATGGAGCAGTTTTCTAATCATTGTTAGAGCAGTTTTTGGACTAGTTTTCAAGCAGTTTGAGCGTAGTGCTTGGAGCAGTTTTCGAATCATTTTAGAGAAATTTAATTTTAATCAGTTTTCAGAGTAGTTTTTGGAGCCGTTTTCTAATCATTTTTAGAGTAATTTTTCGAGAAATTTTCGAACAGTATTTCAAGTATTTTTTAAAGTAATTTCTGGAGCAATTTTTGAAGCAGCTTTTAAGCAGTTCATAAAGTAGTTTTTAGAGCAGTTTTTTAATCATTCTAGAGCATTGTTTGAAACTGAATTTGAGCAATTTTCAATCAGTTTTAAGAGCAGTTTTTGAGGAATTTTTAGTGAAGTTTATGAGTAGTTTTTCAATCATTTTTGGGCAATTTTTAAAGATGTTTTTAGGACAGTTTTCAATCAGTTTTAAAGCAGTTTTCGAGTAGTTTTTGGAGCAGTTTTAAAGTTGTTTTCGGAACAGCTTTTGAACAGATTTAGCAAGTGCTTAGAACAGTTTCTAATCAATTTTAGAGCAATTTTAGACCAGTTTCGAGCATTTTTAAGAGCGATTTGCACTAACAAAAATAAACCCTTTTGGAAAAACATTTACGTGGTCATTCGCTGTATTTGCCATACTTTTTTTTATCAGAATCAACAATCGACAATTAAAAAGATACAGCTAAAACAATTCACAACTATTTGCAAAATTAAAAATTCTTGGTGAGAATTGTTCTTCAATCACTATAACAGCTTATTTGGATTTTGGTACCGCAGCGGTAGCGATTTTGTGCCAAGTGTACAACTATTTTAGCTTTCTTTTCGTTTCTTTTAAACCGGTATCCATGCAGTATCAAAATACGAAAAACTACGAACAGTTGACGTTAGTTTCGTTTTGTCCCGGCACGTTAGTAAAAACGTGGCACTTCGGTGCAAGGAGCGTTTTGCAAATAGCATTAACTTTACGTCTGCAGAGCGGTTTATGTTGAACTGTTAGGTGGCGATAGCAGTTCAACATAAACTGCTGACGCACTGATGAGCCGAAACGCGAAACGTAAAAAGTGACTATAACATGATTTTACAGTTGAGGGGCAAATAAGTTGCCAATAATGATATTTCTCCTAGAGGTAATTGTTGTCGAAAATTTACTACTCGAATAAATTTGATCTAAATTGTTTCAATTGTAACATCTTCATTTTGAAAACGACAATGATCAAATTAAGATCAAATGTTTGTTATACCAACAAGTTTTTAATGAAAAATATTTTTAGATTCAATTTTTCCGGTGAACTCTCTGATTATTGAAAAAAACATCACCTTTTTCCTCGAAGCATAATTTGTTTAGTGTCCAATCGATTTCCTGCAAGTTTTTTCTAACACACATTTTGTGTACGAATACCAGTTCCTGAATTACAATAATTTGAAGAAAATGAATGGAAAAATTGCAGTTTTAAGTCGAATCAGTCTCTCCATTCGTGCAAAATTATTGTTTTGCCATAAGTGCTATACAAATCGGAACGAATCTATCCTTATGCTGCCCTATTTCCTGTTGTAAATTTTTGAAATTACTCTCCTAATGCTAATCTTTCCTCAGTGTATAATCCTTTGAGAAACAGTTTTTGAGTAACAACGATTTGAAGATAGCGCATATAATGAATGCACTTGTATTTTTTTTTTTGAAATTCATCTTAATTAGTTTCTTTATCTTTTTAAAATCAATGGTTTTTCATTCTGCAAACGAGTACAAAGTTTCACCCAAATCTTAGTAAGTCGTTCTTAATCTACCGTTTCTAAAATTATGGTGCTTACTGCATTATTCTTTTAAGCTTTTAGTAATTTTCATTGATTTTTTGGCGACTATAAATGATGATTTGATGAATAACAAGAGGTAGTTCACACTCCAATCAGCACAGAACGGTATGACAAATTCTGTTAAGGCGTTTCTTCCACCAGCTGCCGCATCTTATTTATAAAGACTGACATACACAAAGTATTACAAATGACATATCCTAAGCATAATGAATGCAAGTAAAATGAAGCCATAGTCTCGAATTATCTCGGATATTTATGTAAAACCACCCAAAATGCTATGAGATGCTGTTGTCGAATAATATGTCCATTTGTTACATCGGTGCACAGCCAATTTCAATATGAAGTCGTTAATAACTCTGGAATCATAACAACAAATCAGTATAAAAGGTTCGAATGTCGGTCAAGCAACCATCGTCTTGTTTGGCATTATAAGAAGAAGGGAAAAGAAAAAAAAATCCATCAATCGATGAGTGCACCCTAAGAGCTATTCTTCATCATTTTACTCCCACGCATCTTCCGTAAAACCCATTTAACTGCATTACAGGCGAATGAAAATGATATCATAACTCCGACACTCACATTTCTGAACGGCGAGCACTGCAGCGTCTGGCCCTGGCCTATTCGCGAACCCTACGCTCACTTTTCCATATATTTTCCTCGTAATGATATTACACATAAATAATCATATTATCATAAACGTGGTTATATACGATTTTTGGCAGCACTTTGCTAAAGATTTCCGTCGTTGCCAGAGCCTCTTCATCAATTTCGCTCTGCTGGTTCTGCACCCGAAACCCGCCACCAAGTCTCATATATAACATTTTTATATCGCTGCCATGTTTAGAATGCGATTTAGATAGAGCAGCTCGGCAAAGTAAAGAACGAAAAAAAAAACATCGCACCAAGCAACTTCATATATTTCACCCTTACCCCCCAAACCCAACCAATCCAACCGTCGATCACACACCCGCACCCACACATGTCACATGCCTTGTCTTTCGGCTCTTCTTGGGAGATAGCTTCAAGTCAGGTGGAATCCAGGTTGCCTTTTGACTACGACGACGACCGACAACTTCGCCGACAACGCCGACGTCGCTGCTATCGATGGCAACATAAATTCACTTTTGCCACCACTTGCTGTTGCGCGCTACTTTCCCGGGGTGTCGAGGCTGTCTCACGTTTCTGGGCTGCCACATATTTATGTCATCGGGAAATTCACTCCTTCCGCAGCCCTGGGAGCTGGGCGTTCCAAAGCTAGCTGCTAGTCATCAGTGCGCACCCAAGTGCCGGGAGTAAGAATTATTATCTTTATTAGTTTATGGCATCTATAAGTACTTTTCAGGTACCATCTCCCTGGCGTCGCCATCCTCGGTTCCGCTAGCTAGCTGGCGTCATTTTGGATTGAACGTGTAAATTGTGTTCAAACTACTCGACTTGGCGGGTTGGGCTTTGGGAGCACGATACAAGCAGCAGCCTGGTGACATCCGGGTAATGGATGTGATACAACAAGTTCACAAACACACGTGGCATCACGGTCCCGTCGTCGCCCCGACCACCTCTGACGAGGAACAGCTTATGTCGTTACTGCATAAATCAAGCAAATGGTTGAGGTTAAGATGAAATTTATGGCAGTTTGATATCAGAATTCGTGTTGTACCCTCAAGGGAACAGCTGCAGTCGTGACCAGAGGCATTTCCAATGATAATCGAGATCGAGTACTCGAGTCGACAGTCAAAAGCGGCCTCATTTTTTGGGTTGGTTTTTCACACTTTTCAAGCAAAGATAAACTGCTCGTTTAAGGGAAATGACTTCATGTTGCAATACTCAAACTCAAACAAAGTCGCTTACCATAAATAACCACTTGACGAATGGATACCATTCCTCTCATTCCATCTTAAAGTGTCACACGTGTCGGTGCAATTGGACAGTATCCAGCGAGACTAGGTTGGTTGTGCGCTACGTTCAAACGATTTATTTGACAGTTCTACTTCTTTTATCTACCTTTGCAGTCTCATAACTATTTCATGTTGCATATTGGTTTTTTAAATTAAATAAACGGAAGCAAGTTGTTTTCCCGAAAGCCATTTCATCAAAAGTCGTTTCATCTAAGGCAAAAGTCATTACAGTATTTAGAATGTGTTTATTTATGGTTTGTTTAAGGTGGTTCAGGACGACTGCATTCCATACTCGAAAGGAATCACAGATTAGCTCGTCTTAGCCCGTTATACCCAAAGCTAGATTTTATGGTTTAGTCAACTTTTTGTCCTGTTATGATAACCGAAACCGGAACCGAAAGTACCAGCCATTTGATCTTCAAACTTGGTTCACAATTCAATAGTAGCTTTTAAACAAGTCTAGACTTGTAAAAGTCGGCTCAGCCATCTCTGAGAAAATTGAGAGGTAAAAAAACCAACAGGTTTTGTCGCTTACGTTACTTATTCTACTATACCTCCAGAACCGGGAGTGCGAGCAATTTGATTTTTGTACTTGATCCAGTAGCGATTTCAAACGAGCAAAAATGAAATTTTATATACACTTTACATTGTAATTTCGAGACCAGAACATTTAATTTGAGTTTCGGTTTGTGTTGTTGTTTTATTACTATTTTCGGTACTTTAGGAAACGGAAAGCAGAGACCTGTCCAGCCAAAGCCGGTTAGTTTGGCCATCAACTTACTAGACCTTCATGTTAAAACAGGTTTTAGCACATTTTCAGAGTTCTTAAGTTCCCTGCATCGTCACTCAAATGGCGTTTGGAAATTATCGACATTCTTAACCACATTAGTCCGGAATCGGAAGTCGGATTTGGATGAAATTTCGGGGCAAAAAATGAGAAATCAAGATCAGATCCGTCTCTTTAGCAGGATTTTACGACTATTTAAACACGTTCTCAGAAGCTTAATATTGGATTTAAGATGATTCGAAAGGCCTCCTAGTGAGGCAGAAAGGATGGTAACCGATCGCCTTATTAAAATCAATAGGACAAAATATTTAATGGGTTATCATTTTGAATTCGAAGATAATGAAGAATTTCTCATATAAGGCTTACACGTCAAATCCGGTTCGTTTGGCCATCAACTTGAAATAGTTTTTCACACAGTTTTAGAGTCCTTGAGCTCTTTCCGGTTGGAGATTATAAGTCCGGAGCCGAAACCCTTCGAAATTAAGTGTTCCACTCTTATCACCCTGTATCTCCGGAACCAAAGGTGAAACTGAGGTTTTGTTAGCGAGATCCTCTGAGGTTTTGTTAGCGGGATCCTAAGCCCTATCGTTTAAACTTAGTAAAAAACGATTCAACCATCTCTGAGAAAAGTTTGTGTACATATTTTCGTTTTTTTTTTTGCTCTGATCACCTCGAATTCCGGAACCTCCGGTGGGACTACAAGACCTTCCATTTGAATCTCAGTTCGTTGAATTCGATCAAGCTATCTCGAAAATAGTTTTACCGTTCAATTTTCGCAGAGATTGCTGAACCGATTTCAACAATCTTAGGTTCGTTTGAAAGCTACTATTGAATTATAGATCATGTTCAAAGATAAAATGGCTGTCGCTTCTGGTTACGAACATATGGTAATGGTATGGGTGACGTAAACGCAATACCGCACATTTTCCATCCACTGAATTTTCTCGAAATTAGTCATTTTCGAGAAAATTCAGTGGATGGAAAATCTGCGGTATTTCGATAAACATAAGCTTAAAAAACTTAGTTAGCTTTAAAAGCTAACAATGTCAATCAAATTTAGAATGGTAATGGCAATGATTTCCGTTTCCAGGGATGCAATCCTTAGCTATGTAGATTCTATGGCTTAGTTGAATCTAAACAACACAGTTCGAAAAATTCTTTTGTTTCTATATCTTATCAGATGCACATAAATAGAGCGTCATATTTCACACAAATTTATAGTCAAAAACATGTAAAATTGGATGATTTGAAAATTACATGGCTTTAAATTAGAGATGGGCAATTCGTTCGCGAACGGTTCAAAAGGTATTAGAATTGCTGGAAAAACCGACTTTCGAACGGAGCCTCGGAGACCCGTGTATGTGTGTATGTGTGTGTGCACTTTTCGAAGATATTTATACGCGCTCAATTTTCTCAGAGATGGCTGAACCGATTTGACCATACTTAGTTCGAAGTCCAAATGGCTGTGACTTTTGGCTCCGAAGATATTATGGTATAAGTAACGTAACCGACAAAACAGTTTTTAGCGCTCTAATGCATATAAGGGTGCCTATATTTTGGGATCACCTCTAATGTCGTAAAGCGCTATCGTTCACAAGTTTAAGCACCTTAAGCAAAATTTGAGCTAAATCGGACATGGGTAAGCACTGAATTATTTCGAAATATTGTCGAGTTTTCTTGAATAATCTAGAATTTTTCAAAAGTTATTATAATAATTAAATTTATCACTAGAAAGATTGATAAAAATAATATACAAACTTGCGTAAAAATGAATAAATCTTGTCCTTTAACAAGTCTTTTAATAACGATGCGAAGTTTTTGATATTACAATTCAAAACTAGCCCGAAAAATTCATCGGCAGGTAACGATGCTGTTGCTTATTTACTTCAGTCTTTTTTAAACTCCCTAAAGACTGTCTTTCTGTGTACTCTTACAAAATGGTCAAAATTTCAGTGTTCGGCGGCCAATAAATACTCCAAACATCGAAGTGGCAGTGCACCTTCCGGAAGCGAGCTATAAACTTGTTCAGGTGACGTGAACAATATTCCAAGCTGGAATAGAGCTCTAAAACATTTGCTTAGCTAAACGCAGTCATAAAAACATCCAAGTTGGGCGGAGAAACAAGAGAGTGGCAGTCGGTCGAAAAAGATTTTCACTGATAAAGCCAATTTTTGCGGCCTTCGCTTGAGTAAAGCGTGCCTGGTTGAGAAACAGTACCAATTCTTTTCAGCACTCTGTTGGGACCTTTTCAAAGAGGCACGAAACGAATTTCGCGCTAACTCGAACTTTCCAACTTTTTTAACTTTTTTTATCATTTTGTTTTCAAATGACAATAGTCGAAAACTGACAAGACTGAGTTGTTTGAATGATTTTTACAAAATTAGTCGAGTTTTTTGAAAAAAATTAGGAAAAAACAATCGATTTTAAAAATTTGAAGTCGATCTGCACAACAAAAACCAGATTTTAATACACTGTAATATTACACTGAAAAAATCAGTTTGGACAAGGAAAAGTTTTCTTCAAATAACTTTTTTTTTCCTTGAAAATGCCCAACTTGAATTTTTGACTGAACCTATCTTGTAACAAAATTTCATCCAAATCAATAATGTTTTTTTTGCAAATCGATTTCAAATTTTTTAAATTGATTTTTTCAGTATGAAAGTCGATTAGATTTTTTTCAAAAACTTGACTAAATTTGTAAAACAACACTTTTTTGTAGGCTGTTTCATTTTTATACTTCAACCATTTGAAAAAAAAATGGAAAAAAATGTTTAATCCTTTTCAAAAGACAGTTCAGATCATTTTTGGAAAAACAAACCATACGAAGTTTCATTAAAAACTGAGAGAGTGCTGCCAACTCTGAATACGATTTAGTGCGAAATTCGTCATCAGGAAAGCTACAAATTACCAAACGGTTATAGACCGATTGAATGGTTTTTTTTCTTCAAATAACAGAAGTTGGGTCCTTCAAGATTCTGATGCACCTGCGAGGAGCAGAATTACGTAACCGCTTTCGGCTGGCCTTGTCAATCACCCGACCCAGATCCTATCCGAAACATCTAGCCCATCGTGAAAAGCATTTACTTCTGGAACAAAAAACGGTGCAATTTACATGGAAAAGTCCATTCAGGAGCATATATTGGCATTCATAAGGAAGCAGAAAGGAACAACTTTGTTTTGGTCTGATTTAGCATTCAGCCTTTACACTCGAAATGTGTTGGAGTGCTCTGAGCCAACGAAGTTAATTTGGTGTCATAAAATGTAAGCTCGCAAATTCACCGCGATTTTGCTCAGTTGAAAAATTTTGTCCAATTATGAAGGTGGAACTTTGTAGTTATCCCAAAACTATGAAAATAGAGCTGGAATTTGTTGGAGTATAAGTAAAACCAACAAAAATCATTAACGAAATCGGTAGGAGTGAAAAGGAAGGTGCGGAAATTTGGAATGGTTGATGGAATTAAATGAATTATATTTCACTTTACTATTTTTTTCGGTTTCGATACGTATTTTTTTCATTTCAATATGATACGTGAAATTTACGAGAAATGGGAATTAGAAGCTCCGCGTCCACAAAAAAGAGCCTCTTTTCAACAGCAAAGCATTCCTGTAGTGAAATTTGGCCTTCTGTTTCAACAGACTTCGCAGCCGATTCAGAGTGTACAGAAACCATTGCCTGGCCGGTGCTACGATTCTACTGACACTGCGAATCTTTCCAGGTCGGGGCTCGAACTAACGGCAACTGGTTTGTATGACCGGGGCACTCACTGCATTGAACCACCAACCCGGGACATCTTACTGACATATACTGAAAAATCTAGTAAAGTTACAAAAAATGGTCCTAGACATGGAATGTGCGTCTATTTCTTAGCTTTCAAATAAGAAAACAACCTTATTGTTTATGATGAAAAAAGTATGAAAAAAGTAAAAACTTATTAAACAAAAAATAATGTCAAACTTTAGTAGTAGTATTTAGTATTTTTCTTTTTATTTCTAGTTGAAAAAAAAATTAAGCCTTACGGGTTTGCTCAATCCTGGCAAAATTTCATGATGGAACGATAAATACTTTCGAGGCAGCGAATTTTTCAATCACGTACTGCAGCGCGACTCACTCGGACTTGTTTTCCATTCCCTAACAGTCCGACCACCAAGTCTCAAAAACAGTGGGGACGGTATTTTAAAATGCCTGTATCTTCGTTGGTACCATATTTTCGTATCTTTTTTAGATTTTTCAATAGAATCTGTTGAAAAGAGGCTCTTTTTTGTGGATGCGGAAAATTCGAAATTCCACGTATCATATTGAAATAAAAAAATACGTGTCGGATATTTTTCAGTTCTTATCCGGAAAAAAAAAATGGTGGCTGCTTTTAATCATAGCTCATTAGTAGTTTTTAATTTCCGGAAAGTTTCAATAAAATCCGATGACGTGTTAAATTCCGGCGAGTATATGTGTGTATCATTTTTTATGAAATACACTTTTTACATAGCAAACTTGCGGACGCACTATCTTTTTGTTGTTTCAAGGACAGTTTACGTTTCAGAGAGACGCCATGTCCCAGATCATGCAGGGATATGGTTTTCTGATGAAGCTGCTTATATTGAAACGTGGGTTGAAATCAACCGTCAAAATAATAAGTGTGAGATTCAATGCATTTTCTGATGTACGATGGATTGAAGCAGGGTGCTGTACTCTCACATTTGTACTATAATATTGCGTTGAAGAGCGCGATGCGAGACTCGATGCGCAGCAAAAGAGGGGCTGATACTATTGGCGTTGATCGTGGAATTGTGGTAGAGGTTTTCGTAACCTTTCAGAGGGAAGCAGCGAGTATAAGGTTGACAGTAAATTTGATCAATATTAAGTACATGATAGCATGTTACATGATAGCATCCTTCTAGATCGGGGCTCGAACATACCACAGCTGATTTGTTAGACCAGCGCCCTTTGCATTGTACCGGCATCTAGGTTGGCCGATATTTCAACCACGGCCAACTCTTTCAACAAACTACATTAGTTACAGTAAAAAATGAATCATATAAAACGACTGTAGTTTGTGATTATTTTTAGTCAAATGTGGTTCGAAGAAGTAACCGATGAGAAAAAAGACCGAAGTAGCCGGTTGTTATTTAGTCTTCAAAACTTCACAGTATTCATTAAGCGATGCGATGAACCTGTATCCGTCTTTTTGCAACAATAATTTTTACACAGAAAAAAAATCGACACCATTAGTATATAGGAAAAAAAATCCAATTAAACCCAACAAAACAAACCCAATACTTCCGCCTTTCTAGCGAACCCTACCCAGCGACCGACCCAGTCTTCTAACGGGATCCTGCTTTCATCAAATGAGTTAGAACGTGTCTTATTTTAGCTCCCCACTCCAACCGTTCTCGCGACAACCTCACTTGCCTTTCCGTTTCGGTGCCCCCGCGAGAATCACCTCCCTCCCCCCCTTCCACCTCCTCCCATTCCTCCCGGTGTCACATTTTTGCTAAAAAAGCACGAACTTTAACTTGAATTATGAGTGTACTTTGCACGGCTTCTTCTTTTGTCATTTCGCTACCCTGGCCGTCACCCCTCCGCCAGCACTCCAACATTAATGCCGACTTCGTGACGCAGTACGCTCTCCATCATACTGTTTCCTTCGACTCCTTTCTTTCCATGTTCCAGGTCGCTGCTGAACGATGAAGAAAAATGTTCCGACAAAAGAGGTACCCTCACACGCGGCCTTGTCAGGAGTAGAATAATAATTTCTGAACTTGGTCCGACGCGCGAGCTACTGTCCTGCACGAGTGGGCGGCGACAACGGCATCGGCAACGGCATCGGCACCGGAACCGGTGGAAGGTTTGCGAAAAGTCGGCAAAATAAGTGTTTATTATCGCATTTCGCCCGCAAGGGGTTGCAAGAAGCGCACCGAGACTCTCCAAAAGTGATTGCTCGTGACTCAGCAAAGGCGAAAGTCGAATTGTCGGTATCTGATGCTAGCCCTGTGGCAACTACGACAGGACACTTCCCGAAGACCCGTGGTAATGAGACCAAACAGCGAGAGCAAAAATCAATTTGAAATTTATGACTGTCATAAATTTCAATGCGATAAATCATTTAGAATGCAAGGTAATACCGGTCAGCTCCGCTTTGGGTGGGTGCGCAGCTCTACAGAAATCAAACCAATTCTCAAATAGATCAGCATATTTTATCTGTTCTCAAAACCCTCGCTCCATTGAATAATGGCAAGGGACAAAAAAAAAGGAAAGCAATCTGTTCTTTTCCCATTAATCTTTTCCTAGTTTTTCAGCAATCAGTCGTCGAACGTTTCCCTGCTCTCCCACCAACCATCGCCGGCCGCTTGGACCGTGTCGTGATCGGAACGGAAAAGTGAAAACTCCCTTTCATCGGCGGTGGTCACTTTCAAACAAGCATCTTTCGGTGAAGCGCTCTCGTAACGATCTGCCATCGGTTTGGCGCGCCTTGACTCGGTTCCGTTCGGCTCGGTTGCGAGGACGAACTGAATCGATAACCCAGCGCGACAGCGTGAGATTTAATTTTTCATTTCCTTTTTATATTTTTCAATGTCTCCTTTTATCGCTTCGAACGGATCTTTCCGAGATCAGCCGAAAGCCCGGGCCGCTCTCCGGCGCAATGGTTATTGATTTCGATAAAATTATCCCCAACAGGACGACGAGTTTTCCCTTTCAACCCGGCCCTTTTTCCTGCCACCGCATCGACCCCCACCCCGGACAAGCGACAACGGGGAAAAGATAAGGGAAAATGTAGCGAACGAAAAAAAAAAATGCGGGGAGTGACAAAACTTAAAGAGGGTTAACACGCGTTCCTGGAGGTTTCCGGCGGTGACGACTGGAACAGACAAAGGGTAGGAAGAGGGGGAGGCAGTCAGCAACTTTACGATAGTGGGAAGGATAAAAATTATGCTAAAAGCTGTTTTCTGATTGTAAATGGGGCACCATTTGTATCGTGCAGTGGCCTGCCAAGCTGCCGAGTTAGTTTTGGGGTTGATGTCTTTGTTTTCGTTTGCAATAAAGGTTCTGTTTTTTATGGTCAACTGATGGGTTTCTTTTGAGGAGGTCTCGGGGGTGGGACGGGTGAGGAAAGGAACTGGGATAGGCCGGAAAACGGACTCTAAAGCAGTGAAGTTTATGGATTTGTGAGGAGCTTGTACTTTGATCTGTATTTCATTGCTACTGATTGAATGTTTGGTTTCGACCAAAGGAAACATTTGTTTTTTTTTTTTGGTTTTCACTTGAGGTCTAGGAAAATCGTTTAGAATTAGTAAAACAGATTGAACTTTCATGCGGTTAGACGCTTTATAAGACAGTACTGTGCGATGGGGAGTTTCAGTATGACAAACCATCCAATTGGTACGGAGGAAGTGACCGATTCTACTCATGATTTTTTTTAAAGAACGAATGTATTTATGCATGAAAATTTCTTCAAATTGTTGTAGCTCGGACACTGGAAATTGAAATTGGTGTCGAAGAAGATGTTGTAGGAAATCAATCGAGCACTTCTAGAAATTTAAACTTAAAATATAAATATTAAATTTTTCATGTTTCTTTTTTATGTTGTTTTTTCCTCGGATTTCCGAAACTACGCGTTTTTCCTACGCGAAATTCCCAAGTTACGCGTTTTTCTTGTTTTATCTTATTAATGCATGAAACGTCGAGATCTGATGTTATCCCAAAATAATTTTTTGTCAACTCTGACATTTGCAAAATTTTTGATTTTTTTTCAAATATAAAAACATATTTTAGATTACACCAGATCTGGACGTTTGATGCATTTCTCAGATATTCGGCATCAAAAAAATTTTTTTTTAGTTTTACAGTTTTTTTTACGCGAATTCCCGAAGTTTGTTTTACGTGGTTTTTTACGCGGTACGTATCACCCGCGTAAAAAAAGACCTCAGTGTAGTTTAATTATTATTATTATTATTATTATTATTATTATTATTATTAATATTATTTTATTATTATTACTATTATTATTATTTTTATAACCTAAAGTAATTAATTGACGATAACTTAATTAGTGTATTTTCCAAACTTTTCAAATACAACGAATTCACATATATTACATTTGCTTTGAGTTTATAACTTAGGTTTTTGTTGAAATGCGCAGTTGTTAACAGTTTCAGGTAATTGTACATTTCATTTAATTTGTATTTGTTCAAACATGTTCGAAATAAGCAAAAACTTGAGTTCCGTGAAGTTCATGTCTCAATATCTCGAGCAGTGCGGTAAATCTTCATTTCAATCGAATATTTTTGGCTGAAAATGAATTTTATGACAGCATATCCCTTCTCATTCATTTTACTTTTGTTGCCGAAGCTCCCAGAATTCATCGTCAATTGAGTAACTGTATCTGATCACTTGAAGTTTCTCAGTTTGTGATGCCAAGTAGTCTACCTATTTCATTGTCTTCCTTGTCTTCACTACGGGTAGTGAGCAAGTACGAAAGAATAGGCATAAACATCAACTCGATTACACAAAACTCTCTCCGACCATAATGATAAATAAAGGGTAGCGGTTTTCATTTGAGATTCCAATTATCACCAGGTAGTTGAAATGGATAATTTCAACTGTTTGAAATGTATTGAGATGTGTTTCGAAATATTACAAACGAAAACTATATTTATGTTTATTTTATAACTGATGTTTCAGTTATCATGACTGGTTTACTTTTCATCCATTATCTGGAACCAATTCGAATGTTTACATGAACCTCGCCTGAAGGCCGCTCTCTTATTCGACTGTAGAAGATATTTTGTTATTTCAAAAGATAAACCGACGGTGGTTAAACTGAGCTTCGGTAGGAAGAGGAACGAATGAAGGACGGGGTGATGCCCATTCGGTGCGACAGCGAAGCTGGTGTGTTAGAATTTAAAGTTTACTGCAGTAGAGTGGTCGTCAGTGTGTGCACACATTCAGTTTCAATTGAATTGAATAAAGTTTTACAGCACTGATCTCGAGAAAGGCTACTTTTAGGAAAGGAGTCTAAATAATTTTATTCATCGATTTTGATTTGTAAAATCGTATTCCACAGTTTATATAACTAGCTCTTCAACAAAAACTATTCTTAATAAACCTAGTGGTGTCTTTCTCTTGTAACTTCAACAGTCTCATTAAAACATTTATGGTTTTGCGAGCTGATCGAATAACCTTATAGTAGCTTTCAAACGAGTCCAAGTTATTCGAAATTTACGGCGAAATTTTGGCGCATTAAAGACACTGGTATTCGTCGGTTACGTCACATATGTGATTACATCTGTTGAACCGAAAATGTTCGCCATAACTCCTCCAAACTTGATCACTGACCATATTGGAGCTTTTAAATAAGACTAAGCTTATCGAAATTCGATGTGTCACCAACAGGGAATTTAGCTCAAAAAAAAAATGTCAGTTACGTCACCTATACCATTATATTTTCGGAACCGGGAGTAACAAACGTTTAATTTTTGAGCTTGATCAACTACTTAATAGTAACTTTCAAGTGAGTTTAGGTTTGCTATAATCGGTTCAGCTAATCCAAAAAAAAAAATGAGTGGTAAAATGTGCGTTTTGTCGTTTACGTCACTTATACCGTTTTATCTCTGGAATCAGAAGTGATAGCCATTTGATCTTTGAACTTGATCAACGACTAAATAGTAGTTTTCACACGAGCTTACGCTTGTTATAATCGGTTCAGCTATATCTAAGATTTAGTGTTAAAAAGTGCCTTCGGTCGTGAATACGACTTACTTTACTATGGGGTGCCTTTTCAAAATTTACCCTCTGAGAGAGTGATAAGTTTTTGATCGTGAATATCTATTGTTGTATCTAATGAATCAACATAATTCTTGATCACAATTTTATGATAAAATTTTCAGTTTTGTGACATAGTCTCAAATAATTCAAAATTAAACTTTTCTGAAATGTTTGGTATAAACGAGTATCAAAGAGGATAATTCATAAGGCGCGTTTGCCTTTCTCGTATTTTTAAAGCTCATAGCTCAGTGATCTATGAAAGGATTTATATAATCTAACTACCAATAGAATCGAAATTGTTCAACATAAACGTGTATAGCAAAAGCATTGAAGTATTTCTACAGTACACTATTGGAAAACCTGTCTCATTTGACCCATGTCAACCCCAGCCAATCAGAACGCGTTCTGAGGAAGAGAACAAAATATCTGCTGGAAAAATGTTCCGAAGAGTGTTTAATATCGTAGTGAGTTCCACAATTTGGTCCTTCAGAAAGGCAGGAATGAATACCGTACAGCATCCTGATAGTTTTTTCAATGAAATGCAAAACCGAAATGAAATCGACATTAAAATTCTGTATGCGGCTAGTTTTGTATCCGTTAGGACCGCCCATTAGTGAACAAGCTCCAAACGAAATCACGTAAAAAGAAACCTCTTAACAAAAATTGGATCAGTTTGGATTCTATCGCCACTGCGAGCAGATGTATTGTGTGTCGTTTGCAAAGCTAGTTTCGCTTCCGACAAGAGCGATTACGTCACAGCTGCTAGTCGTTTGCATTGGTGAAAAAACAATGAAAAGGGAGCAACGGTGGAGAGCATCACACAAAATCAGCCGTTCTAATGGCTCTAAAAGTTTTCTAAAGAACTATTGGGATTTCTTCTTCGCAAATCGAAGGTAAATATTCTCAGTTTAGTGCAAATCTAGAACAGTTTGATGAGATTTGTGCACTTTTCGCTGTGTGAAATTCACAGTAATCGAGATCAAGTAAACCTTTTTTTGTTTTTGCGAAAAATGAATGCTTGCATAATTCATACAATTGATCGACTAATTGATATTCGGAAGTGGTAAGGAACATTTTAGTTGTTTTCGTATTCATGACATCCAGTTATGTCTCTGACATTACCCACTCGCCTTTTTTTTGGTTACGTCACTTATACCATTATACCCCCGTAACCAAAAATGTTAACCGTTTGATCTTCGAACTTGGTCAATAATCCAATAGTAGCTTTTAAACGCCAAAATTTGTTGAAATCGGTTTAGTTATTACCTTTTTTTATAAATATAAAAAATAGGTATAGAATTCGCTCAGAGCCGAATGGCATATACCAATCGATTCAGCTCGACGAAGTGAGCAAATGTCTGTGTGTGTGTGTGTATGTGTGTGTGTCTGTATGTGTGTTGTCAACTAAGAGGTCGAGATCTCAGAGATGACTGGACCGATTTTGATCAATCTAGTCGCAAATGGAAGGTCTCCCCGTCACCCTGAACGCTAACGGTCTCCCCGTCACCCTGAACGAGTTATACGAAGTTTTATGTCAAAATTTTCAGTTTTTTGACAGTATCTGTTACAGTTGACCTTGGAAACAGAATATATTTTCAGACTTAGATTCCGCACGGTAATACCTATCCAACAAGCCATAGATTGGTAAAATCCGTCCATTTTTAACGGAGATATCGAAATTTTTGTGTAAGCAACTTTTTTCCCTATTCCAGAAGTAGAAGTTTTGAGCTATCTGGCAAAGAAAAGCTTGGGAGCAACATAACACACGATTTTTTATACCGTTACATACATTTGCTTCTAAGTACCCAAAAGACTGTGTACAGCATGATATTTTGCCTCAGACAGATTTAAGCACGGTTCGTTTTTGGCAACATAATCGTTCGAATATGCCATATGTAAACCAGATGATGGCAGAATATTCGAGTTGAAAGCAATTCCATAATTATATTGATTCAAACTACTTACAGCAATAAATGCTGGAAGAACATAACACCCATATACCATTCGAATCAGTTCGTCGAGATTAGCAAATGCGTGTGTGACAAATAATTTCACTCAATTTTTTTCGGAGATGACTCAACCGTTTTCTACAAACTCAGTTTCGTATGAAAAGTTGTATACTCTCAAACAAGGATCCTGAATTAAGTTTAGATCCGAGCTCTGGTTCAGGAACTACAGGATGATATATGAAACGAAATTAAAACTGTGTAACTAATTTTTCTCGTAGATGGCTGAACCGATCTAAGATTCAAATGAAATCTAAGAATCATCTAAGATTCAAATGAAAAATTTTAAGATTCTATAAAACATCTTGTTTTTCAGTCAGATCCAACTTCCGGTTTCGGAGATAAAGGTTGATTTGTATGAAGATATCTATTTCACATAAATTAATCGGGTTTATCGGGATAGCAGATTTGGATAGTCGATAAAAAAAGGTATCATCTCACTTCTAGGTGGATTAAGCACGTTTTTCCTAGAAAAATAGAGTGGTAAAAAAGAAAATGTCGTTTACGTCACTTGTAACATTTTAACTGCGGAGCCAGCGGCGATAGTCAGTTGAGCAATGACCTAATAGTAGCTTTCAAACGAGTCTAAGCTTTTGAAAATCGGTTCATTCATCTCCGTGAAAACTTTTCAAATATAATTTTTAAATATAATTAATATAATATCAAATATAATTTTTGAATTATATTTGAAAGGTGTACACATTTCCACGCACAAACATTTTTCGATTCCAATCTGAGTTGAATCATATGAAACACTATGGGTCTCCGGAGTTCCGATCAAGTTGTCAAGAAAATGTTCCTAGGGTTACTATCTAATTGGTTTTAGTTTTAGTTAGTTTGGAAATACTATGTTTAAGTGAAATATATCATTTGGAGGATTGTAATCTGTTGATGCAAAAGTTTTCGGAGGTTTCATGCCTGTTGGAGAGCAAGTTTGACAGAAACTACCTCCACCGGGTTTTTCCCTGCTCCAAATAAACAAATAAACAAATAAAAGTTGACAATTCTACTACTTGTTTTAATAGAGAAAGGTAAAAAACATCAATCAAACTGTGGTAAAATGTTTGCTTTAAGGTGAAATGTAGCGGAATGCGAAAATCGCGTTTTTGATCAATTATTCAAAAACTAGACCGCTTTTCGAAATACCAAAAACACTTAAGTTTTCGAAATCAAATTTATCATAACTAAGTATTCTTAAAATTTTGAAATTTTGCTTTGCCGAGCCATAATTGGTTTTTGAAATGTATAAACGGTAACTGTTTCGTTCCACGGGGATGATTTTAGAACTGAAAAGTAGTATTTGTAGCAGAATTTCACAAAGAATCTGAAAATGCAACTCAAAATTATAAAATATTAGCTAAAACAACCGAAATTTGAAAAGTTTACATAAACTTTTCCGCATTTTTTTATTGCTTGCGCGCTGCTGTTTCGTATTGAGGTGGTGTGAGAAATGCACGGTGGACACGGTGGCATTATATCGTGAGCAAAAATTACATATAAAATTATGACGCGAATTTATGCAGCGTTGGGTTTTGTGTTGAAATAAAAACAAGTTGAATACAATAAAATGGGTATTGTAAGAAATTGTTCATTTTCTAAGTAACTGTCATTTATAATAATGTCCAATTCTGTTGAGTTCAATGCATTGATGTTGCTGAAGCAATAAAGCTTGGCTGTGTAATATCGTAAAACAAGTATTATTTTAGATTATAGCAATTTTTATAGCAAAACTGTAACTTCATCATTGACAAGCTACTGAATGAAATATAAACCAAGTATTATCGTGATACAATTAATGTGATAAACATTGAAAAACAACAGGCATATACATGGTTAGCAACATATACATATAACTTCATGTCAGTCATTCATAATTACTCATGATTTATAGCTCTAGTGTAAGAGTTATCACTAACAATAACGATTGAATTAGCATAACAATAACGATTGAATTAGCATATATTCAAAGTGTGAAGGATTCAAAAATCCATTACGTCCAGTCTTGTTTACAAGCCAATATAACGAGAGGTAAACCCACTGCGCTCAATCATTGAAAAAAGTTCTTGTTTCTATGTGTCCGTTTTTCTTGGTATGCTTTGTGCGACGGTTCGTTCAACTGAAGCGGATAAAACTTTGCGCGCATTTTATGACGCTACATTTCACCTTAATAATAAATTTGAAATAAAGAAATCTAATAGACGGTTTTTACAATGTTTGTTTTGTTTTCTGATTCTAGAAAAAGCACACTATTTTTTCAGTGTATGTTTTGTTTAAACTATTTAATCGATTTCCTACAACTTTTTCTTGGACCACAGTGTTGTTCGTTGAACTGTTTTCGAGTGACTACAAAAATACATCTGCTCTATTTTAATCAGTCTTCAGCTTCAGCAAACGTGTAAAACATGCACAGGGCACAGGGCACAGGGCACAGGGCACAGGGCACAGGGCACAGGGCACAGGGCACAGGGCACAGGGCACAGGGCATAGGGCACAGGGCACAGGGCACAGGGCACAGGGCACAGGGCACAGGGCACAGGGCACAGGGCACAGGGCACAGGGCACAGGGCACAGGGCACAGGGCACAGGGCACAGGGCACAGGGCACAGGGCACAGGGCACAGGGCACAGGGCACAGGGCACAGGGCACAGGGCACAGGGCACAGGGCACAGGGCACAGGGCACAGGGCACAGGGCACAGGGCACAGGGCACAGGGCACAGGGCACAGGGCACAGGGCACAGGGCACAGGGCACAGGGCACAGGGCACAGGGCACAGGGCACAGGGCACAGGGCACAGGGCACAGGGCACAGGGCACAGGGCACAGGGCACAGGGCACAGGGCACAGGGCACAGGGCACAGGGCACAGGGCATAGGGCACAGGGCACAGGGCACAGGGCACAGGGCACAGGGCACAGGGCACAGGGCATAGGGCACAGGGCACAGGGCACAGGGCACAGGGCACAGGGCACAGGGCACAGGGCACAGGGCACAGGGCACAGGGCACAGGGCATAGGGCACAGGGCACAGGGCACAGGGCACAGGGCACAGGGCACAGGGCACAGGGCACAGGGCACAGGGCACAGGGCACAGGGCACAGGGCACAGGGCACAGGGCACAGGGCACAGGGCACAGGGCACAGGGCACAGGGCACAGGGCACAGGGCACAGGGCACAGGGCACAGGGCACAGGGCACAGGGCACAGGGCACAGGGCACAGGGCACAGGGCACAGGGCACAGGGCACAGGGCACAGGGCACAGGGCACAGGGCACAGGGCACAGGGCACAGGGCACAGGGCACAGGGCACAGGGCACAGGGCACAGGGCACAGGGCACAGGGCACAGGGCACAGGGCACAGGGCACAGGGCACAGGGCACAGGGCACAGGGCACAGGGCACAGGGCACAGGGCACAGGGCACAGGGCACAGGGCACAGGGCACAGGGCACAGGGCACAGGGCACAGGGCACAGGGCACAGGGCACAGGGCACAGGGCACAGGGCACAGGGCACAGGGCACAGGGCACAGGGCACAGGGCACAGGGCACAGGGCACAGGGCACAGGGCACAGGGCATAGGGCACAGGGCACAGGGCACAGGGCACAGGGCACAGGGCACAGGGCACAGGGCACAGGGCACAGGGCACAGGGCACAGGGCATAGGGCACAGGGCACAGGGCACAGGGCACAGGGCACAGGGCACAGGGCACAGGGCACAGGGCACAGGGCACAGGGCACAGGGCATAGGGCACAGGGCACAGGGCACAGGGCACAGGGCACAGGGCACAGGGCACAGGGCACAGGGCACAGGGCACAGGGCACAGGGCATAGGGCACAGGGCACAGGGCACAGGGCACAGGGCATAGGGCACAGGGCACAGGGCACAGGGCACAGGGCACAGGGCACAGGGCACAGGGCACAGGGCACAGGGCACAGGGCACAGGGCACAGGGCACAGGGCACAGGGCACAGGGCACAGGGCACAGGGCACAGGGCACAGGGCACAGGGCACAGGGCACAGGGCACAGGGCACAGGGCACAGGGCACAGGGCACAGGGCACAGGGCACAGGGCACAGGGCACAGGGCACAGGGCACAGGGCACAGGGCACAGGGCACAGGTCACAGGGCACAGGCTCAAGCGAAGAAACTCATGCCTCATAAATACGAAAAACGGCCACAATCCTGACAGTTTCTAAACTAATATTTTTTCCATCTTCTTCGGCATTTGATTGTACTAATGGACCACCACCTGAAAGACACATTGCATATAATTTTGTATCTTCAAAAAACTCCAAAAACCTAAACCAAACTACAAACATTTTATTTAGTCTATATATGTTGTAGAAACACTCTGTTCGAAGAATTTCTCTGATTACTAAAAACCCAGATGAACCTCAAGGGCCGATCCGGTTCTTAAAACCACAAAACTGTGCTTCAAAGTTGCTCACAGATTCACTGCTTAAACTCTTTCTTTTTGCCTGAACAAAAGTACAGCTCCGAATCCCCAAACCCGGCAAACGTTCAAAACCGCCTCTTGATAATGATAGTTTGGTGAAGTGAAAAAAGATTTTATGATTATTAGATGAAAATGGTCCCCAACCTTTTGGAATGGCCCCACGTACGGTGGCTACTGGCAGTGCGCACACACAGACGGCCACACCAGTAGCTAGACAGTTCTCATTATGCACTCGGTGAAACTTCTTCCGGCGACCGCGGCCACTTTGCCACTACCTCTCATCGACGTTTCCCGCGGGGTGGTTTGTCGTTTCTCGGAAGCGAAACTCCGAGCGGACCGGCTGAGGGCAGGTTTTGTGGTGGCAACCGGGTCAGTTCTCATTCCGTATTCCACGCAAAGCCTGGCCAACACCGACACCGTCCGATGCTGATGCTGATGCTGGTTTCTGGTCCTTGTCCGAAAGCAAGTAGCCTCCGGTAACGTAAAAAGATCTTATTCATTGCTGTTCACCATCAAACCAGGCGAAGTCGCCGGCATTTCTTTTCGCAACGGCACACTGCACACACATCCACCACGGAGCTATTATAAGTAATTAGAAAATGGTGGAATATGGTTTTGTGCTATTAGGCGAACGGAGCAGCATAGCGACGACAACGAGGACGACGAGCAGCAGTAGCAGGACACCGTGGTAAAAACATCTTCGCTATGTTCCGGCAGAGAATCCACCACCAAGAGGAGGAACTTGTGGAAAATCATTCCAGTTTTTTTTTGTGTTGTTGCTTGCCTGCTTGCTTGCTGCACGTTTCGAATACAAATTGAGCTAATTTTTGGTTTGTGTGCATGTGAATGTGTGTGTCTGTAACGCGTTCGTACAGACAGACCGGCTGTGGTGATGCTCGGTGCATGATGGCCAGGTTCGCGAGCACGTTGAAACCTCATGAATGCCTCGCATTGTGTCAATCGGGCTGCTGGGCAGCAGGAAGAAACGAACGGGCTGCCACTCGACTCGAAGGCGGACGGACGGTGGCAGAACACAAAAAGCTTGTGTTTATTTTCATTTCCTTCTCGTTGGAGAATTAACACGGAATGATAGCTGGTGGTTCTGCCAGTGCCAGATGTAGTACCTGATAGTGGCAGAAGTGTTGGTGGTGGTGGTGATGGTGGTAGTGGTGTTGGTAGATATTATGATACCAAACAAGCAGCAAAGCAAAAAGCCGAGACGGAGATTTTTGTTCCGACGTGATTTTTACGATTGTAGTCTCGGTGGACCGGAACGATTACGGCCTCACTGGATGATACTGGCTTGCGGGAACACTGCACCGTTTCATTTAGTGGCACATGCCGATGTGTTTCTGACAAATGAAGCTTTTTGTGGCAGGTTGAAAGAGTGGTAGCAGTACTCTCCGCGCAGTTTTGAAACAAATTGTTGACATCATTCGGTTGGTTTGATTTTGATTAATTTGATTTTTTTCTTAAACAGTTTTTTGTTACATGTTACTATCGAAATATATGTAAATTAAATTTTTGCAGTTTTGATTTCGGTATAAATTGTGTTAAATTTTAGTGGCGAATTTTCGATGTCTTCTGCGTTGTTGGTTGTCATTCTCTAGTTTTAATTATCACACTTCAAACAGTTTAAAAGTCCTAGAATGTTCAAAATGCATTCGACTTTATATAAATTTTAAATTCAATAGTTTGACGTGAAGTCGTCATTATTGACATTCATTGAGAGAGTTGGCATCACTGGGAGTACGATGCGGTGCTTAAGTGTTGCTCTCGAAAATGTGTTATAAGTGTTATTTTTTAAATAATGCTGATTCATGAAACTAAAAAACGGTCAAACGAGATATTTGCTTTTTTCATTATTTAAAATGCCTTATTATACTTCTTACAAAAAAATCGGGATAGACTGAACTCCGTCGATTATTTGGGGAACGTTTGATCAATGGATCTAATTCTCTTTGTGTCAAACGCTAAGTTTAAGACGCGCGCGTGAAGTTTATAACCGTGCAGATATTTCTTGCGACCGTTATTACCTAGGACGTATGTAAAGATAGTTGAAACAACGAAAAGGATTGTGGTTCTGGCTGTCTTTGAAAAAAAAAAAACTGGTAGCGAACCTTTCGACAGTCGGCTGTCCGGAGTTTTAAGAATTTCGCTTCCTACTAGAATACGAAATAAATTCCGTATTCTAGTAGGAAGCACGTAGTATTAATACAAAACACGATCAAATTGCAACGTGCTCTCGGTAGCCGGCTACCATGAGCAATGAGCACATGATAATATTATTCGAAAATTTAACTAACAAACAACCCCTTCCTGTGATTCATGTGGAAACGCAGAGGATTCCTCGGTTTCTAGTAGCAACCTGCATTGAACTAACAATCCTTCATTTTCAAGTAGATCTGCATTCGGACGTGGCCAGACATTCGGTATTGATCAGCATGCAGAAATCGACGCAGTTCCCACAATGTGAAACTTCGTGCTACTCCCAAGAAAGTTGTTTCAGGAAAACATTTTGCAAGCTTAATTGGTTCCGATTAATAACGGAGTAGCAACACACGGGCGGTCTTTAATGTTAATGCTGATGCTAAAAGTCGTTATTACTGACTTTCATTTATTGGCGATATCTAAGCAAAAATACTTATTTTGATCCACCTTGTGCTTCAACTATGCCTTTTTCATTATTGCTAATACAAGAAATTGATGCACCTTCACTTTCATATTTTTGACAACTATTGTCGCTATCAGATTAACCCGGTAAATTTGTATAACTACTTCCGGAGTCGCTGATCAATTGATAAGATTTTGTATACTAGAATAGTTTTTGGCACAGTTTCGTAGAGTTTGACATTGCCATAGAAGTACGCGTGCATGACCTTACCCCACAGACCAGTTTGTTTGGGAAAGTATGTCGCAATACAGTGAAGTTCTTCCCATCGAAAGGGAAGTAAGGCGGATTTTTTCCCGGTAAAGCAATTCCATCTTACATAATTTGTGATCAAGATGGGATACATCCGTGTAAAACACTGATTACGTATGAAAATCAACTGGTTACATGTCAGTTTTGTGAACACACTACGACAAACCTTGCACTGAAACTACGAAAAGGACACCTTCAAACAAGGACAACCGCCCAACAAACGGAAACTAGTGAGCGCAGTACTCCTGTTGCGCCATCAAACCAACCAGAAACTGCAATTAATGTACAACAAGGCGCGTCTACAGAAACTAACAACGAGCCCAAGACTGCGAATCACAAGCAAAACGAAGAAAAAACGGAAACCAACAACGATACCACCGATGCGGCAATGGAGGACGGGACGAGCCACGAACAAAGTGCCCCTCAATCATCGTAAGATAAAAATGAAAGCTCTTCTCCCCCTAGAAAAAGGGTGACAACGAGATCCAACGGTAAAAAAATTATGTTATCTAATAAAAACATGGCTCATTCGGCCACGTAAAGTTTGTACGCGAATTGGCCTGAATAAAAATTTTTTTATAAAAATAAAACCTTTTTCACTCTTACTCTCTCGCTATCGATTTTCTAAAACTCTTTACCTTTCATATTAGGAAGAAATTTCATAGCAGTCTATGTGACTATGAGACAGCCACAGTTTGGAAAAATCGGCTCAGTGATGTTCTAAAAAATCGACTGACCTTTTTTCAATTGTTTCGAATTTCTCATTTTACCCCGTCAATCCGGAACCGAAGGTCGGATCTGGATAAAATTCATTAGCATACTGTGGAGCCATAATACTTTTACTGTGCAACAATTGTTTCAGTAGATTTTGAACAATTCATGTTTAGCACATTTTAGCCCCGTTAATTTCAAAACGAAAGTAAAATCCGGACATAAAAGACTTTAAGACCTTTTAATTTAATCGGTCAGGCGGTTTTAGAGAAAATTGAGTGAATTTTTTTATGCACATTTTCATCCCTAGATTCCAGAACCGGAAGACGGATCCGGATAACAATTCATAGCAGGGTATGGGACTTCATTTGAATTCAAGTTTTTGGAAATTGGTCTCTGCGAGAACGAGTAATTCGTTTGCAATTTATAAATTTTTGCAGGACATTTCACGCTGTCACTCCGGAACTGGATATCAGATCAGGAGAACAATCGGTAGCCACGGGACAACAAGAAGTTTCATTCGTAGCTACGGTTATTGATAACTGTATAGCGGTCTCTGAAAAAATCAAATGCACTGTTATTCATTTTTAACGTATATTTTGTCCGTTATTCCGGAACCGGGAGATCCGGATAAAATTCAAAAATTAGCTAGCTGTCAACAAAGTCCATTCAATAATACCAAGACAACAGGGCCGAATTCATTGTAATGGAATTCAATTTACCATTGATTCCTGGAGGACCAAAATGACAACTGAATTTGACTAAATGTGTTTAAAAGATCTGATGATTCTATCCACTTAAAGGCCTTGCTCGTTATCGATTATATGAAAAATTTATGGAAGTTCAATTTTAAAAGTTTTGACCAATTTTTCCGGTATCGGAACAGCCAAGATAATTTGTATGGTAATAAACTAACAAGAAGATAGTTTACGTATTTACCATCGTCATTTTAAATGAAGGTTACAACACGAATCACCTTGAAATTCCACACATAAAAATATGAGTTTTACAGGTGACGTAATTCTGAACACGTCACAATTTATAACTGCTTAACTTTTCAAAAGACGTAATATTCCACTCGTACAGAATTTTACAGGATCCGAACGAAATTTGCACTCGACTACAAAGTGCAGTTGTATGAATTTATATGTATCATTTATTCAGCTAGCAGATTCTGTGGTTCAGTCGATTAACTGACGTGCTTTGTGATCTAATAGTTCTCGGTTCAAGTCGCGCTGTTGCTGTCGATCTTTTGTTTTTTATTGCATTCGATTTCAAGCCTTGTAATGTTCAAATCAAACAGTTTAACATGGCCTGGAATATATTTTTTGTGTGAAATACAAAACTCCATTTGTGTGCATCTTATAAGATATTTTCGAACTGTGTGGACTCGGAAATCAACCTATTGAACCATAATTGCTTTTATTTTAATATAAACTTAAGAAAGTCGATTTTGTAACTTACTATGATAAATCGAATTTTATTTTATTTGGATCACAGTCAGACGTCAAAGTAATTGATGTGAGGTTCGATGAATTTTTCGACATTTTTTTTTATTTCGATTATAGTGGTTTTAACCTTAAGGTCATTCGCCTCTTCGAACCAGAAAAATTTTCCGACCCTATGTGCAGGGTTGGGAATCGAACCCAGGTGGGCTGCGTGAAAGGCATCGACTTACCCATCACGATATACCCCCCTTCACCCCTCCCCTTTTGAAATTTAGTGGATTGAAGCAGAGTGATGCACTCTCAAATGGCCTGCAGCAAAATGGAACTGTCATCAATAAGTCAGAAGGACGGAAATATTATTAAACGATACTTGGTTTTGCAGGCTATATTGGTAATATTGGCGTTGATCGTGGAACTGTGGTTAGATCCGAGTTAAAGCCACTTAGTTAGATTATAGTAAGTATGGGTTTTACAGTCGAATTAAAATAAATAAATTCTTAGAGTAATATTACACGTACTGCTTTCACTAATTCTCCTTCAGAATGTAGAGCCCAGACTTTGATTTAAAGGGGTGCCTTTACAAGAAGGGGGAGGGGGTGTTTAAGGGGTTAAAACCTACCGAAACTCAAGAAATTATTAGCGGAGACTGGGCCTAAACCGGACACGGGTTAAACCGTACATTTCAAATATGTTATAAAGCTGAAATTATTTCGATCCATAGATCGACTTTGTAAACGCGCTTTCATGTGATAGAGCGATGTCAGTTTGCTGAAAGTCGAGACGTCAGTAGGTATCTTGAGATTTGACACCCAATTGTATTCGTTCTTAATTTTTGTGTGAAGCATTATATTCGCATTTGCCCCCGTATCTAGTCCAGTTTAGCTCCGCGGTTCCAGACATATTGGATTTTAGGTTGGTTTAGGGTAAATCACAAACTGGGAATAGTAGCTGAAGGTTAAATCTACACAACGGTAAAGACAACTTGGGTAAAAACCTTGTTGTAATGGATGTTTTTTTTTCAATCAACCCCAATCTCCTCTAAGTTAGAAAAGTTTCTTCCGATATTGAAGTCAATTATAAGTGAATAATTTCCAACAAAAGACTTTCTAATCTAAAATTTTCCGAGTAATTATATACATATTTCCATACGTATGGAAATTGATAAACATATTGTAAAACTGTTTTACTGTTTTACTGTTTTACTGTTTTACTGTTTTACTGTTTTACTGTTTTACTGTTTTACTGTTTTACTGCTTTACTGTTTTACTCTTTTACTGTTTTACTGTTTTACTGTTTTACTGTTTTACTGTTTTACTGTTTTACTGTTTTACTGTTTTACTGTTTTACTGTTTTACTGTTTTACTGTTTTACTGTTTTACTGTTTTACTGTTTTACTGTTTTACTGTTTTACTGTTTTACTGTTTTACTGTTTTACTGTTTTACTGTTTTACTGTTTTACTGTTTTACTGTTTTACTGTTTTACTGTTTTACTGTTTTACTGTTTTACTGTTTTACTGTTTTACTGTTTTACTGTTTTACTGTTTTACTGTTTTACTGTTTTACTGTTTTACTGTTTTACTGTTTTACTGTTTTACTGTTTTACTGTTTTACTGTTTTACTGTTTTACTGTTTTACTGTTTTACTGTTTTACTGTTTTACTGTTTTACTGTTTTACTGTTTTACTGTTTTACTGTTTTACTGTTTTACTGTTTTACTGTTTTACTGTTTTACTGTTTTACTGTTTTACTGTTTTACTGTTTTACTGTTTTACTGTTTTACTGTTTTATACTGTTTTACTGTTTTACTGTTTTACTGTTTTACTGTTTTACTGTTTTACTGTTTTACTGTTTTACTGTTCTACTGTTTTACTGTTTTACTGTTTTACTGTTTTACTGTTTTACTGTTTTACTGTTTTACTGTTTTACTGTTTTACTGTTTTACTGTTTTACTGTTTTACTGTTTTACTGTTTTACTGTTTTACTGTTTTACTGTTTTACTGTTTTACTGTTTTACTGTTTTACTGTTTTACTGTTTTACTGTTTTACTGTTTTACTGTTTTACTGTTTTACTGTTTTACTGTTTTACTGTTTTACTGTTTTACTGTTTTACTGTTTTACTGTTTTACTGTTTTACTGTTTTACTGTTTTACTGTTTTACTGTTTTACTGTTTTACTGTTTTACTGTTTTACTGTTTTACTGTTTTACTGTTTTACTGTTTTACTGTTTTACTGTTTTACTGTTTTACTGTTTTACTGTTTTACTGTTTTACTGTTTTACTGTTTTACTGTTTTACTGTTTTACTGTTTTACTGTTTTACTGTTTTACTGTTTTACTGTTTTATACTGTTTTACTGTTTTACTGTTTTGCTGTTTTACTGTTTTACTGTTTTACTGTTTTACTGTTTTACTGTTTTACTGTTTTACTGTTTTACTGTTTTACTGTTTTACTGTTTTACTGTTTTACTGTTTTACTGTTTTACTGTTTTACTGTTTTACTGTTTTATACTGTTTTACTGTTTTACTGTTTTACTGTTTTACTGTTTTACTGTTTTACTGTTTTACTGTTTTACTGTTTTACTGTTTTACTGTTTTACTGTTTTACTGTTTTACTGTTTTACTGTTTTACTGTTTTACTGTTTTACTGTTTTACTGTTTTACTGTTTTACTGTTTTACTGTTTTACTGTTTTACTGTTTTACTGTTTTACTGTTTTACTGTTTTACTGTTTTACTGTTTTACTGTTTTACTGTTTTACTGTTTTACTGTTTTACTGTTTTACTGTTTTACTGTTTTACTGTTTTACTGTTTTACTGTTTTACTGTTTTACTGTTTTACTGTTTTACTGTTTTACTGTTTTACTGTTTTACTGTTTTACTGTTTTACTGTTTTACTGTTTTACTGTTTTACTGTTTTACTGTTTTACTGTTTTACTGTTTTACTGTTTTACTGTTTTACTGTTTTACTGTTTTACTGTTTTACTGTTTTACTGTTTTACTGTTTTACTGTTTTACTGTTTTACTGTTTTACTGTTTTACTGTTTTACTGTTTTACTGTTTTACTGTTTTACTGTTTTACTGTTTTACTGTTTTACTGTTTTACTGTTTTACTGTTTTACTGTTTTACTGTTTTACTGTTTTACTGTTTTACTGTTTTACTGTTTTACTGTTTTACTGTTTTACTGTTTTACTGTTTTACTGTTTTACTGTTTTACTGTTTTACTGTTTTACTGTTTTACTGTTTTACTGTTTTACTGTTTTACTGTTTTACTGTTTTACTGTTTTACTGTTTTACTGTTTTACTGTTTTACTGTTTTACTGTTTTACTGTTTTACTGTTTTACTGTTTTACTGTTTTACTGTTTTACTGTTTTACTGTTTTACTGTTTTACTGTTTTACTGTTTTACTGTTTTACTGTTTTACTGTTTTACTGTTTTACTGTTTTACTGTTTTACTGTTTTACTGTTTTACTGTTTTACTGTTTTACTGTTTTACTGTTTTACTGTTTTACTGTTTTACTGTTTTACTGTTTTACTGTTTTACTGTTTTACTGTTTTACTGTTTTACTGTTTTACTGTTTTACTGTTTTACTGTTTTACTGTTTTACTGTTTTACTGTTTTACTGTTTTACTGTTTTACTGTTTTACTGTTTTACTGTTTTACTGTTTTACTGTTTTACTGTTTTACTGTTTTACTGTTTTACTGTTTTACTGTTTTACTGTTTTACTGTTTTACTGTTTTACTGTTTTACTGTTTTACTGTTTTACTGTTTTACTGTTTTACTGTTTTACTGTTTTACTGTTTTACTGTTTTACTGTTTTACTGTTTTACTGTTTTACTGTTTTACTGTTTTACTGTTTTACTGTTTTACTGTTTTACTGTTTTACTGTTTTACTGTTTTACTGTTTTACTGTTTTACTGTTTTACTGTTTTACTGTTTTACTGTTTTACTGTTTTACTGTTTTACTGTTTTACTGTTTTACTGTTTTACTGTTTTACTGTTTTACTGTTTTACTGTTTTACTGTTTTACTGTTTTACTGTTTTACTGTTTTACTGTTTTACTGTTTTACTGTTTTACTGTTTTACTGTTTTACTGTTTTACTGTTTTACTGTTTTACTGTTTTACTGTTTTACTGTTTTACTGTTTTACTGTTTTACTGTTTTACTGTTTTACTGTTTTACTGTTTTACTGTTTTACTGTTTTACTGTTTTACTGTTTTACTGTTTTACTGTTTTACTGTTTTACTGTTTTACTGTTTTACTGTTTTACTGTTTTACTGTTTTACTGTTTTACTGTTTTACTGTTTTACTGTTTTACTGTTTTACTGTTTTACTGTTTTACTGTTTTACTGTTTTACTGTTTTACTGTTTTACTGTTTTACTGTTTTACTGTTTTACTGTTTTACTGTTTTACTGTTTTACTGTTTTACTGTTTTACTGTTTTACTGTTTTACTGTTTTACTGTTTTACTGTTTTACTGTTTTACTGTTTTACTGTTTTACTGTTTTACTGTTTTACTGTTTTACTGTTTTACTGTTTTACTGTTTTACTGTTTTACTGTTTTACTGTTTTACTGTTTTACTGTTTTACTGTTTTACTGTTTTACTGTTTTACTGTTTTACTGTTTTACTGTTTTACTGTTTTACTGTTTTACTGTTTTACTGTTTTACTGTTTTACTGTTTTACTGTTTTACTGTTTTACTGTTTTACTGTTTTACTGTTTTACTGTTTTACTGTTTTACTGTTTTACTGTTTTACTGTTTTACTGTTTTACTGTTTTACTGTTTTACTGTTTTACTGTTTTACTGTTTTACTGTTTTACTGTTTTACTGTTTTACTGTTTTACTGTTTTACTGTTTTACTGTTTTACTGTTTTACTGTTTTACTGTTTTACTGTTTTACTGTTTTACTGTTTTACTGTTTTACTGTTTTACTGTTTTACTGTTTTACTGTTTTACTGTTTTACTGTTTTACTGTTTTACTGTTTTACTGTTTTACTGTTTTACTGTTTTACTGTTTTACTGTTTTACTGTTTTACTGTTTTACTGTTTTACTGTTTTACTGTTTTACTGTTTTACTGTTTTACTGTTTTACTGTTTTACTGTTTTACTGTTTTACTGTTTTACTGTTTTACTGTTTTACTGTTTTACTGTTTTACTGTTTTACTGTTTTACTGTTTTACTGTTTTACTGTTTTACTGTTTTACTGTTTTACTGTTTTACTGTTTTACTGTTTTACTGTTTTACTGTTTTACTGTTTTACTGTTTTACTGTTTTACTGTTTTACTGTTTTACTGTTTTACTGTTTTACTGTTTTACTGTTTTACTGTTTTACTGTTTTACTGTTTTACTGTTTTACTGTTTTACTGTTTTACTGTTTTACTGTTTTACTGTTTTACTGTTTTACTGTTTTACTGTTTTACTGTTTTACTGTTTTACTGTTTTACTGTTTTACTGTTTTACTGTTTTACTGTTTTACTGTTTTACTGTTTTACTGTTTTACTGTTTTACTGTTTTACTGTTTTACTGTTTTACTGTTTTACTGTTTTACTGTTTTACTGTTTTACTGTTTTACTGTTTTACTGTTTTACTGTTTTACTGTTTTACTGTTTTACTGTTTTACTGTTTTACTGTTTTACTGTTTTACTGTTTTACTGTTTTACTGTTTTACTGTTTTACTGTTTTACTGTTTTACTGTTTTACTGTTTTACTGTTTTACTGTTTTACTGTTTTACTGTTTTACTGTTTTACTGTTTTACTGTTTTACTGTTTTACTGTTTTACTGTTTTACTGTTTTACTGTTTTACTGTTTTACTGTTTTACTGTTTTACTGTTTTACTGTTTTACTGTTTTACTGTTTTACTGTTTTACTGTTTTACTGTTTTACTGTTTTACTGTTTTACTGTTTTACTGTTTTACTGTTTTACTGTTTTACTGTTTTACTGTTTTACTGTTTTACTGTTTTACTGTTTTACTGTTTTACTGTTTTACTGTTTTACTGTTTTACTGTTTTACTGTTTTACTGTTTTACTGTTTTACTGTTTTACTGTTTTACTGTTTTACTGTTTTACTGTTTTACTGTTTTACTGTTTTACTGTTTTACTGTTTTACTGTTTTACTGTTTTACTGTTTTACTGTTTTACTGTTTTACTGTTTTACTGTTTTACTGTTTTACTGTTTTACTGTTTTACTGTTTTACTGTTTTACTGTTTTACTGTTTTACTGTTTTACTGTTTTACTGTTTTACTGTTTTACTGTTTTACTGTTTTACTGTTTTACTGTTTTACTGTTTTACTGTTTTACTGTTTTACTGTTTTACTGTTTTACTGTTTTACTGTTTTACTGTTTTACTGTTTTACTGTTTTACTGTTTTACTGTTTTACTGTTTTACTGTTTTACTGTTTTACTGTTTTACTGTTTTACTGTTTTACTGTTTTACTGTTTTACTGTTTTACTGTTTTACTGTTTTACTGTTTTACTGTTTTACTGTTTTACTGTTTTACTGTTTTACTGTTTTACTGTTTTACTGTTTTACTGTTTTACTGTTTTACTGTTTTACTGTTTTACTGTTTTACTGTTTTACTGTTTTACTGTTTTACTGTTTTACTGTTTTACTGTTTTACTGTTTTACTGTTTTACTGTTTTACTGTTTTACTGTTTTACTGTTTTACTGTTTTACTGTTTTACTGTTTTACTGTTTTACTGTTTTACTGTTTTACTGTTTTACTGTTTTACTGTTTTACTGTTTTACTGTTTTACTGTTTTACTGTTTTACTGTTTTACTGTTTTACTGTTTTACTGTTTTACTGTTTTTCTGTTTTACTGTTTTACTGTTTTACTGTTTTACTGTTTTACTGTTTTACTGTTTTACTGTTTTACTGTTTTACTGTTTTACTGTTTTACTGTTTTACTGTTTTACTGTTTTACTGTTTTACTGTTTTACTGTTTTACTGTTTTACTGTTTTACTGTTTTACTGTTTTACTGTTTTACTGTTTTACTGTTAGCGAAATTGAATATTCTACATCATTTGACGAATCGCTGTATTGTTGGGTTCGAGTTGATTTTCATCCTGTTTTGTGCAGATATACTTTAAAAAAAAGGACCCGGCTAAAATTTTCGCAAAATTGGAAATCCAAAATGAAATGACTCACGGTCCTCCAGATCAATTTAGACAAGTCCAAATCAGTTCAAATGAAAGTTTTTTCTTTCTATGGCAACTTTCCCTCGGAAAATCCTTTCCTTTCGAATCCGGCGGGCGGAAGCGTTGACTTGCAAATAAACCGTTTCACCAAACACCGAACCGAATGATGAGCCAACTGATAGCACTCAACAGCATCCCTCGTAGATTCAGAGACCCTTAACCCGAACACCCCTCGGAAAGGACGAAAAAAAAAACGAAGGAAGGAAAATACAAATGAAATCAACCAGCTGATGCGTACTGGACTGGACCACCATCCCGGACGGGGCCGGTCAGCCTTATTTCAACAAGATTTCGTGTCACTTGACTTGGTTGTGGGTTTTGCGGTGAAGCAGCAGCAGCAGTCCAACCGGAGAATGCTTTATGATCCTGGCGATCCTATCGGGGCTGAACAATCTACCAGCTAAGCAAAAGTTTTCGATTACGAAAACGACGAAGACGACGACGACGATGAGGATGGTGCGTTAGATACTGTCCCGGATTGCGGCCGGGCATTTTGTGTTTCGACATGCTCACCAACATAAATTTTGTGATGTGTGAGGGGTTTGCTTTCTTCCGGTTTTGCTTCGGGTTCGGGTGGAAGTGAATAAGTGATAGCCCATCGAGTGTCCTGTTACACACCGAACGAACTTGTTCTCAGCTTTTTCTTCCTCTCTCCCCTACTAGAGGGGATGCCTTCCTGAGGGGAGTAATCGACTTGCTCAAAGCGTCTATGGTAGGGTCTATGGCGCAAAGCACGTTGGCGTTCCAGGATATCTTTTAAGGTTAACTTCAATCGATAAATTCAATAAATATTTGCATTTTGTACGGCGGATGCTAGCTAGGGATGGTGGAACGATCTCGTTGCGGGCAGGCAGGTTGGCTGCTTCTATACACACACATACGCATTAGCCAAGTGAGGATAGTGCTGCTAGGATGTACAAACATTCTAACGAGCAGTTAAACATAAGTCTTTTCCTTTTCGTTGGGTGAACTGGTTTCGTACATGCTGTTTTGTTTCTGCCTGCAATCGAGTGGTAAAAAGAGATAGAACTGCTGGCTGGTTGGTTCGGGCGGATGCCTTCAGGACGCATATGTGCGTGTTTGCTGTGCTTGGGTCCGGGGTGCCTCGATGAGCACATCCATTAGCTTAACTCCGCCACTTCAGCAGCAAGAACTACACGCTTCACTGGGCCGACGAGAGTTTTCTTATCCTGCACAAACAACCTTCAAGAGTTGATAAGCGAAAATGGAGCAACAAACGGTAGCGGAGATCCTTTGCCGGATTCAGTCTGTACATGCGGACGAAAAGCGATATCAGGCAAGCACAACAGTTTCTGTTAATGATATTTATTTAGGGTTTCAAGTTGTACCTCTAAAATACCATCAGCAGTGGCTGCAGCCGTTGCGGTTATTCCGAGTAGCACTCTCAGCACGCATATCTTTCCCGGCTGATTATCCTCTAGGTTTTCGTCCGGATCTCCTAGGAAACAAAGGGCCATTGTTTATCCAGTGGCCTCCTTTCGCACCGAGCGGAGGCGACAAGACAACATCGTTCGTAGGAGAGTCTTTTCTGGCTGAGTAAACACCCAACTAGCAGAGATCGTTAATCCTTCTGGGGAAAGCTTCGTAAACATAGCCACATCGGACCCCCACTTCCCCCTGGTCCACCAGTCAGACAACAAGAATAATAACGGTTAATCGCTTTTTGCGAAAAGGTGGGCTTCATCTGCCAGAGGGGGGACTCGGCGCTAAATTTTAAAGAGAAGAAACAATGTTTAAACAATATCCAAATCAAATTCGTCACAACACGGCTCTGTTCGTCGCGTGCCTGCGTGCGATGATTTCCTCGTTTTGTCATGTAAAGGAAAACAGAATACCATTGTCCTTCCCCGCTCCGTCCCGCCCCACGCCTCGGATATCTGACATGTGCTGATTTTGGTTGTCACCTCGCTGACTTTTCCTTTCTACTAGCTGTGGAAGCAGCAGCAGCCGCATCCGAATTGAATGGATTTAGATGCGAGACAAGACCGAACTCGGGTGTGTCGAATCTCGGAAACAACCTTCTTTCGAGTTCATGTTTATGATTATTATGCAGCGAGCTCGTAGGAGGGGCGAAACTGTTGTATGTCACTTTTGTAATCTTGAGAAAAGTTTTGTTTGTTGCTGATGAAAAAAAAAATGTTGTGGTAGCGAAAGTTTACTAATGTTTTCTAAGTTAAGGACAATGAGGAAGGCAGATCCTGCATGGAATTTAATGTGAGCTTCGTTTGTGAGTGTTTTGTTCCATATTCACGGTTTATCTCCGGGGAAGACGAGAATGATATAGTGATCAGCCGTTTAAACGGCTCTCTTTCTTTTTCTAGATACCCCATACAAGTTTTCTCCAAGAATCGAAGAGTCATAATTCGAGTTTCCATGTAGCACAGAATTGGATTAGATATCTGGGTATAATTGGTCAAATACCTCCGTTACTCTTTTTAGATAAAATACACAAAAAAATCAACTCTATTTTGGTAAGATCTAGCATCGTGCCGCTTCGCTCTAAAGTTGTCGGAGCAGCGGAGTCAAAGCCAAAAGATATGAACTCATCAACTTTACCGGAGCTCCTCCCAATGAATCCCTTCTGTTTCTACCCTAGAAGGTTTTAGAAAATTGAGCCGCCGAATTTACTTCTGTTCATACATATTGCGAATCGTTCCTTCAGGAAAATAAAATGGTGCCGCTTTTGTAAAATCTCTAAATCCTCGCGAAGGTTGGAGATTTTTCTTAAATGTTCATTTTTCCACCTGCAGATCGTTCCTTTCGTGAATACAGAACAATTTATTTCTTTTTATTTTGGGCTGTTTTTCCACCTCATCTACTTCGCAATTTCCCATTCCCATGTTTCTTTTATTTTTCTCTTCCCATCAGAAAAATGATGAGAAGCCAAAGCAAGTCACAAATCTCCCAATAACTAGGGGAACGTGTTACTTGAGCCAATTGGTTCTGATTCCTGGTGATGGATGATGAAACTTACGTCCAGGCCAAGGAGGATGTTCGGAAAAAAGAATGATAGAAATTTGCAAAGAACTTCTTGATCTGGCAGACGATTTGATGATGCGGTCTTGTAACCCCACACATCCTAAATTTTATTCGAATCCAACTTCCGGTTCCGAAATTACAGAGTGATATGTGCAAAAACATGAAAATATGGCTATGCTGGTTCTCGGTTTCTAATTCCGGAAGCAACGGAAATAAAAAGTAAAATAATTTCTAAACTTGCCTCAAAACTATTTCAATCAGTAGTCATTGTCAGTAGACGGCCAAACATTATTTTGGCTTTCCTTGCTCTCGGGTTTTTAATGAATGACCGAAGATTGTAGCCATAGACTCGATTATTCCGGTTCCCAGATTCCGGTTTCGGAGGCACCTCTCTTCGTTTTCTTAGCCTAACCGACCTAAGAACTGTTTCACTCTGTAGGTTATACTAGTTTGTGGACAAACATTTTCAATCAAAGTAAATTATTTTGAAGAGTAAATTATTTTGAAGAATACCACACATTTATATGTGAAAATGTGTGAGATATGAAAAAGATATGATGACAACACTAGGTGGATTAAAACAGGTTTTGTTTCTGAGATCGCACCAAATCTGAAAGTTTTATGCATTTCTAAGACATTTGGTATTAAAAAAAATTCTTTAGTTTTGAGATTTTTTTACGCGGATTTCCTAAGTTACGCGCTTCCCTCGCTTAAAAAGAGACTCAGTGTACTTCATTTTGATTATAGCTGAATATACGACCATCTGGCCAAAATATGTGCGAGTGCTCAAAATACCTACGTTACCCCATTCATAGGATAACACACAAAAAACAAACTCTATTTTGGCAAAATCTTGAATCCTGCCACTACGCTTTAAACTTGCCGGAGCAGTACCGCATCAGCAGAGTCAAATACAAAAGATATGAACTCATTAAATTTACAGGAACTTCGCCCAATCGAAAGATGTTTTGAGTTTAACAAAATTTGATGGGTAAAGTAAAAAGCTGTTTTAATCCTCCTAGTGGTGTAATGATGCCTCTCTCGTATCAATCATACTATCATATAGAATACTGTGGTATTTTTCAAAATATTTTTTTTCGATTCATGAGAAAATAACAGAAATCGATTTGTTTGGCCGTCTACTGATAAAAACTATCAATTGGAGAAGGTTTGAGGTCGATTTAAATAAAATTGTATGTTTTTTGCACTTTCAGTGATGGTATAAAATTTTTAACACACTTTAGCCTATATTTTCGTATCCGGAGGTTGGATCCGGATGAAATTCAGTAATTCCGTGTGGGACCACAGGACCTTTCATTTGAAATTAAGTTTGTGAAAATCGGTTGCGCCATATATGAAAAAAGTTAGAACACATATTTTCATTTTTTTGCACATTTTACCCCATATCTCTGGAACCAGAAGTCGGATTCGAATATAATGCAGAAATTTTGTATGGAAGCACAAGACGTATCATTTGAATCTAAGTTTGTGAAAATCGGTTCCGCCATCTCCGAGAAAAGTTAGTGCAAAAAACGTTACATACACACATAACATACACTCACAGACATTTTGCGTACTCAACGAACTGAGTCGAATGGTATATGACACTCGGGCCTCCGAATCTCGGTTTTCACAGTGATTGCATAACCTTTCTATATGAGAAAGGCAAAAAGGGCTTATTCTCATGAAATATCAATTTTCTCGATTTAGTTCCTCATATATCTCGAATATTATTGTATAAAAAAATTGTTTTTTGAAAAAATCGTATGGTAAAATAACTGAGAATTTTGAAAAAAAAAATTTATTTTCGATTTCATGATTTGTCAGTGTATACTTTTTTAGAAAGTTCAATTGATTACCTACAACTTCTTTTTAGACATATTTTCAGTAGAAGCTATAGATTTCCAGTTATAATTGTTTGAAAATAATGTAAATAAAACATATACGCCCTTTTAAAAAAAATAGTCTTGCGTGAAAAAAACTCTAGACCAGTAAAAAACACTTAATATGCTATAACGAACACAAATTGAAAGGAATCGTGCCAACAGGCAGCCGATTCCACATGAAATTGCTCGCAAGTATTTTTGCATACACTTTCTTCAAATCGTGGTAACTTGGAAAGTGTAAATTGTTCAAAACTGGTGTCCAAGAAGAAGTTGTTGGAAATCGATTGAACTCTCTTGAAAATATATACACTGTAGAAAAAAATTTCTTCAATATTTTCATAAATACGTTTATTTGAAGCCTTATCCTCATTTTGAAGAAAATTCGATTAGTTGGAATTGAAAAATGACAAAACTTACAATATTATCAAACCAAAGACAATTTACCAATATTTGCATAACTACAAGTTTTTTATTGAAAATAGTAACTACAGATACTAGAATATGATTCTATAGATTAAAAGAGAAAAATTTGCTCATAACAACCTTTTCAAAAAACTTATGTTTTTGATGATTTGCGCTGTTTAAACAAATCAACCGAAATTCTAAGCATATGAAAACAGTTGTTACAAATGGAATATACAATGGTAGTAAGATCGTAGTACCTAACCATGCAATGATCCATGTTAAAACTCTGAAAATCTGGTTTCAGTATTTTTTTATATGTAACTTGATACAACACATACTCAAAATATCGACCTAAATTGTGACGGTAACAAAAAAAATAAAATATTAACATCTATTATTGATTCAATTGCAAACGTATCGAACTTTTGTCTGTCTCTTTTCACTAGCATTAAAAGTAATATTAAAAGCATGCAATTTTATAAGGAATCCAAATTTCTTGGATAGCCAATCATCGAATGTATTTGAACATTTCCGAATGACGTACATCCGGGCCAAATTTCAAACAATCTTCAGAACCAGTTGAAATGGTTGCAAAATATTTTACTCTATGACCAGCGAATTCACTTCTTCCGTTATCCCACCGACCCCCCCATTTCCCATCAACCCCAGCCTATGTTTTTCGGTTTAGCAAAGAACTGATAAAATGTACAGTCAAATGTGGTTTTGTACCGTTGAACCGGATTATGCAAAGCCAACATTGAATTCCGACAGGGCATTTGTGGGTTGTGTTTCTTTTCGTTTCAGGTTGCTTGCCTTACCTTACGCCCGCGCTCGTGGCTTGCCTTGTCTGTTGGTTCCCCTGCCAGGAGTTGAACAGTCACGTGTCGTGCCGTGAATTCTCCGGGTTTACCGCGGCTGGTTGCATAATAGTGCATAAGGAGGGTTTGGGAAGGTTGGGAAGATTAAAAATGCGGTGTGTGTTCGCAAGAAAATAATGAGCTTTTAGAATTTTAATGATTTTGTTAACACAATGTACTGGTGATGGCACGAGACGAGCAGGGGGGGGGGGAGTCTCCAGCAGCGACCGCCAGAAAAAAGGGGGTTGATACTCTGCTGCCAGAATGAATGGGGTTGCTGTTTTATGATGGGTGCGTGTATGATATATCAGCACATACACCGAATCACTGGCTTGGAACCCGGTCTGACTAAAATATTAATATTTTCCGGCGCTGGTGACGAGAGAAACCTGGGAATAGTAGACGACGATGATGTGCGTCTGTTTTCTGTGGTAAGCGATCGGGTTTATTGCAATGATTCACATGCGAAGATAAATGAAATCCTGGAGGAGTCGGGGTTAAATATGTTCATCAGTATTCCAAGCATGTACGCACTGAGCTTGTTGGTTTTTGTATGTTTGACTCTAATGCGAGTGATGCTGCTCAGCCGGGGCATCTCCGGATCCCGGGAAAGATGAAGGATTCACCCGTAGAAAAACTTTTCTTCATCCCGTAGGAGTGAGTGGGAAATGTGGAATCCCTCCACTCATCAAGGTTTCATTCTGTGCTGAAATGTTTCCTCACCGGTCGGAGGTGGGAAGACCGAACCACGCGCTTGCCTGTGTTCGGAGAAGAGTTGTGGAATGGAATGGAAATGGAAATAAGTTGAAGTTTCATTTGCAGCCAAGTACGTGTTATAGACTCCTTCGAATGTGGGTTGAAAATGCAACACCATGTCGTACCATGGCTTGAATTTACAATTTTTGTTTTCATACTACCAGGGCCAGGATCAACTTACGGTCTAAATAAAATTCGAATTAATTAACTGACAAAGGACTGCTCGGTCACGCCTTTACACCCATCAACTTCATCATCTGTCCAATTAGTCACAAGCTGGAGTTTCAAACACTATAATCTAGGATTGAGCATTGTACGTCTAGAGGAATCATCAATAACTTACTATGATCTTGAAGATAAATACATACCTGTAAAGAAAAAGAAAGACTATTATTAGTGAAACGATATCATCATGTTAACAGAAAAGAATAGAAATGCTATTTTCATTGAATGGAACTGACATACTTTTTTTTCATAAATACGTTTATTTCATAGGCAAAATACATAAGTTTTTCTTCGCCGTGGCATCCACAATACATAGTATTTTAAACCTAATACATTTCGAATATCATATTAGTATGTTGGTATTCATTAGTTAATCTAAACACTGTTTTTATCAAGCGAGTTGCTATTATAAATTTCACTATCTTATAACTATTTCAGGTTTGTTTGTATCAGTTCATTACTTTTATTTAATATAAGATAGCTGGCTATTGGTTGAACTCATGGAAGAGAAAACAGTCTAACATAAAATAAAATTGAAATTGGAACTCCAATGGACTTAATGAAAGAATGAAGAAGTTTCATGTAAGGAACGTCACGACAAGCAAGAATGTCGCGAACTGGGACATTGGATAGTCTACTTTGGGTACGCAAGGAATTTATTAGTTCAGATCTGACATCACGATACTCCACGCATGTCCAAACGACATGATCAATATCGCGATAACCTTCGCCACAAGCATAATGATTAGTCTCGGAAAGTCCAATTCGAAGGAGATGTGCATCTAACGTGTAGTGATTGGACACGAGTCTGGACATCACACGAATGAAATCCCTACTCACATCCAGTCCCCTGAACCATGCCTTTGTCGATATTTTAGTAATAATTGAGTGCATCCACCGACCGAAACATTATTGTTGAATATACCAAACCCAGTAGCCTCTTCGTTTCGTGATCCGTCCGTGTAAAATATTTTCTCAGAGTCAATATGCCTGAACTTACTTGTAAATATTTTTGGGATTTCCATCGCTGCATGGATGTGTCGAAAAATAAAGTTGAGTCAAGGAAATTTAGGATGCTGTCACGGATAGGAATATATCTTGAAGGGTTGATTTCCTGTAACATATGGTTAAAATATACTGTCATGAATCTTGTTTGAGATTGAAGCTCAACTGGCCTTTCGAAGTTATTAATAACTACCCCTAGTTATCTAGTATCTTACATCTTATAAGCAGTCACGATGAAAGCTCCCAAAAACGATCTTTCAATGGAAGAACTCCCGCCAGAAATTCGAGACTCATTTTATGTGTCGAGTGCATGCAGCCTAAAGCAATTCGCAAACAACGATACTGAATTCGCTCTAATTTGATAATATGAGAGTTTGCAGTGGAACGAAAGCAAACGCATCCATATTCCATCACTGAAAGTATCGTTGTCTGATACAATTTTATTAGATCTTCCGGATGAGCACCCCACCAAGATCCTGTTATTGTTCGAAGAAAATTTACTCTTTGTTGGCATTTTGTTATCAGAAACCTAATGTTTCCTCCCCACGAGCATTTGGAATCAAACCACACCCCAAGGTATTTGGAAGACAAAACCTGTTGGATCATTCTTCCCATCATATGAAGCTGAAGCTGCGCGGGATCATGCTTTCTTGAAAAGACGACCAGCTCTGTTTTCTCCGCAGAGAATTCGATACCCAGATGAACAGCCCAAACGGACAAGTTATCTAAAGCATCTTGCAATGGTTTTTGCAGATCAATAGATTTGGGTCCAGTAACTGAAACCACGCCATCATCTGCCAATTGTCTGAGTGTACATGGGGTTACTAGACAGCTGTCAATGGCGTTTACATACAAATTATACAGGAGCGGACTGAGGCATGAGCCTGGCGGTAGACCCATGTAGCTGATTCTGAATGTTTTCAAATCGCCATGTGAAAAATGCATGCGTTTCTCTGACAAAAGGTTGTGCAAATAATTATTTATAACCTCTGGAAGTCCATGTTGGTGCAGCTTGTCTGAAAGAACATCAATGGAAACTTAATCAAATGCTCCTTTAATATCTAAAAATATATATGCCATTTTATGTTTTCGAGCGAAGGCAATTTGGATGTCAGACGAAAGTAATGCAAGGCAATCATTCGTCTCTTTATTTCTACGGAAACCAAACTGAGTATCTAACAACAAACCATTTGTCTCGACCCAAGTGTCGATACATCGCAGAATAATTTTTTCGAACAATTTTCTGATGCAGAACAACATCGCATTGGGTTTATATGAGTTGTGATTGGAAGCTGGTTTCCCCGGCTTTTGAATGGCGATAACTTTCACTTGCCTCCAGTCAGGTGGAACAATATTTTGCTCAAGAAACTTGTTGAACAATTCCAACAAACGTCTTTTTACGAGGTCGGGCAGATTCTTCGCCAAGTTGATTTTAATTCTGTCCAACCCAGGAGCGTTATTGTTACAAGACATGAGTGCTATGGAAAATTCCATCATTGAAAAGGGGCTATCAATGGAACCATCATTTGGAAAAGATTCCCTAATAATGCTATGCGTAGGAACAGAATCTGGACAAACTTTCCTCGCAAAATCAAATATCCATCGGTTCGAGTATTCCTCACTCTCATTTCCTACGTTACGAATCCCTTATTCATCTGGCCGTATTCCAAAGAGTGCTCATTGAGGTTTCTCTTGACAAACCTTCGACTAAATGTCTCCAATAGCTACATTTCTTGGCCCGAAGTATGCTCTTGTAAACTTGGTTTCTAAAGTCTAAGAATTTTTCAAAATTCTAAGGAGTTCTTCCTCCTCGTTTTAAAAACGTCTTGAAAGCATTTTGTTTCGCATGTTTAGCATTTGAGTACTCTTTTCCCACCAAGGGTTTGGGGGCCGTCTGTTAGACGATGGGCCAAGAAATCGTTTGATTTGGGCTTGTTCTGCGGCCTCCAGAATCGAACAAACGAGGAAGTCATGTTCTTCAAGTGGGGGGAGCCCTTCCAGTTTATTACTTTGGTATTTAATCCAGTCAATATTTTGTCTAATCATATGGAATATTAACTGAATTAGCAATGCCTTTGTTACTGCTAATTGAGATGATGCTTGGTAAATGATCGCTACCGTGTAAATTAGGAAATACTTTCCAGGTGCAATCCAGTCGAATTGAAGTCGAGCAAAGAGATAAATCTAATGCACTTGCAGGTGCAGGAGGTCTTGGGATCCGTGTCATGCTACCCATATTTAGTACCGTCATACTAAAATTGTCGCAAATATGTTGTATTAAAGATGATCTGTTATCATTTTAAACAGAACCCCACATCATTCCGTGCGAATTGAAATCTCCTAAAATCAAACGTGGAGCAGGAAGGGCTTCAACAATTTCATTAAGCTGCCGTTGTCCAACTTGAGCTCTTCGAGGAATATATACCGAAGCAATGCTAATGTCCTTTCCTTTAATGTTTATTTGACAAGCAACAGCTTCTATACTAGAAGTCGAAGGAATGTTTAATCTATAAAAGGAACAACATTTCTTAATTCCTAGAAGCACTCCACCAAACATGGAGACTCTATCGAGACGTATAATGTTAAAATCATTAAAATTTAAGGCAATGTTTGATGTAAGCCATGTTTCGCACAAAGCAAATACATCACATTTTGACTATGAAACAAAACTTCAAATGAGTCAAGTTTTGGCATGATGCTTCGACAATTCCACTGCAGGACAGTGATTGAATCATTTGCGGCGGATGATAAATTATCCATCAAATGATACAAAACCTGAGAGAGCTGGCCATTGAGCTGATAACTGTTTCTAGCTATTGGAAGGAATGCCGTTATGATGGTTTTTAGAGGTTCAGAAATATTGAATGCTGCGAAAATCCATTATACAATTTCCGAAAACTTCAGTAATCCTGTAGGTGAATGTGAAACGGAGCCCACTGGATTATTGTCTTTTCTTGAGCTAGTTCCTGGATTGATTTGTGAATTTGACAAACCAGGAAGCACAATTTTTGGTTTTAAATTTGGCTTTTTAGCTTTAACACGGGGATCTTTTTCTCAAGGTGTAATTTTAGGTGTCTGTTTTTGGTATTTTGTGGTTTGGTAACTGACATACTGTTGAATCGCCAAAATCGTCGGTTTCCATCACGACCACACTCGGCTACCAAATTCTGTTACTTTTGCACTGCTTGTGAACTGCTCCAGCAGTTTTTGTCTACTTTTTGAGATTGTCACGGGAAAAAACACACACAAACATCACCCTTAACCGGTAACTGCCAGGGATCGGGTGTTTTTTTCTTTCCTTTATTTGTATACCGTACCCGTAATAGTCCGATTCCTTTTCCCGTTCAGTACCGGGGCCGACGGATAACGGATAACGATTGCCTCCACCGTCGCTTTTATGATGTGAAACAAACCCGGAGCACCTAAAGGTGAGCCTAAGGGTTTGGGATACATTGTTTTTACGATATTCTTTTCTTTTCGCCCACTGACGCCAACATCGGAATCGGTAGAGTGCGCGCGGGCAGGAGCTGCGAGGCATCCAGGGGAGGCAGCGACTCACTCAAGTGTAGACGCAAATCGTAGCCTCATTCCATGGGGAGGGGTTTTCTTGGTGCTGCGTGATAAGACCAAGTCCAAGTTCGTACTTTCTTTTTTTTTTTTTTGTTGTTGGTAGAATGAGAATGAGAATGAGAAAGCTCTTATTAAATTTATTTTGCGTTGGGCTCATTGCCGCAGTAGGACGAAGACGCCCCGGCACGTGTTCTGAAGTGATCAAGCAGAAGAGGAGATGTGTCGGTCGGTTGGTAAATTTTCGCTGAGTGGGGCAAAAAAACTGACTGAAATCCGGAGACCGCTTCTCTGCTGGTCGGAACGCGAATTATAATAGCGAGTGAAAAAAAAACTTAAGAGTGCGATAATTACGTAGAAGAAAATAGTAAGGATTTATTCGCATCGCTGTAGTAGATTGGATGGGTGGTGGTGGCGGTGGTGGTGGCGGTAGGAGCTGCAAATAAGATGACTGCAGTTTTACGAGCTTACGGAAGTTGGTCAGACTATAAGGTGGCTTTGCTGCGATTTATTCGTTTTCGAGGGCAGGTCACGCTGCCAGGATAAAAAGTTTCCGGCTTTATGGGTGCAATTTTAGCCGTAGTTGCGTAATTAGATGGGCTGTTCGTTATCCTTGGGTTGTTATAATTAATCTGTAATTGGCAGTAAGACGGTTTGGTGCATGACTGCTTTGTGTGTTGCAAAAATTGTGATAACTCGAAAATTAAGCGTACGTGAATTCATCCACGTCGACGAGACTGGATTTCGCAGTCGCTAAGTTTTGAGTGCAAAATCATATTGATATTCACGAATGTTCGCCCTGTTCCGTCGTAGGCGTTTAATACTGCGTAATGTTTACCGGAGGGAAAAAAATCACTTCCTGTGAAAAATCGACTACGAGTGAGTCTCCCTTTTTGCATACCCACCCGGTTTCGGCAAAAAACGAAAAGCGAAAATACAAAAATAAACGAAGCCACTTAGAGAATGTCATTGATTTTCAATTCACCTGAAGCACAGAAAAAAAGAGTAGCTTTCACCGAAGACCACATTTTTCTCGTGAAAAACACCCAACCACCCATCGGGTACTACACGCATCCCCGCACACACACACACGCACACATGCGTGCGGCTCATAAAAAACCCGAATTCATGAGAGCAGCACGTTCGACAACAAATTGATATCCCTGCGCCTCCTCCGCAAACCAACATGCATAATTTCGCACCGATATAAAATTATAATATCTTTTAATACCGCCCAACCCATGAAAAGTATTTTAGGCTACCGAGCAGCTTTCGCTTTTGTATCTATCATTCCGATTCCATATGCGGCACGATGGGTGTAAGCAAATCTGTTTGGCAGGCTCGGCTTCGTGAGCCACTCGAGCTCCAAGACGGGCTTTCGAAGGTGATTTTCACCTGCTCGTAAAAAAATACTACATCCCCTTGACAGAACGAGCGAAATTCTTCTGGGTGCCGGGCAATTGAATAACCCGACCCGCCACCACCGCACTTCCTGCATCCCTTTAGGCTGGAACCGGTGAGGCTTCGCGGCTGTGTGAAAATCTTATGATGCGAAATGGGGATTATTGATCCTTCGCATTTTTCTACTGTTCAAAAAAAAAAAAAATAAACCGGAAAACGAAAATCCCTTAATATTTCATGCATGCTTGTCGACGGAAAGCAACATCGATGCGTGGGGGTTGGGACGGAGACGAGTTCACCAGAGGAATGCGGTCGTCGAAAGCAGATAAATTGGAAGGTCGTAAAATGGATCTCCAAATAGGTGAAATGAGGGATGAAAGAATTTCAATCTGACCTACTTACAAGGGGTAGCGGCCTAAGCTTTGGGAGAAGAAAATCTCCGGACAATTTGATTGTATCGTAAATGGTTCACTGGTAAGAGGGGGGGGGGGGGGGGGGAGAGGGGGAGGTTTATGTTGACTTGAAGTGAGAAACCTTTTTGACTGCTATCGACGGGTAGCGAACAGGATCGAAATGGAATATTGTTCCATGACAATAGAACATCGGATTAAAATTTTTATTTTTTCTGTGAAGTCCATTTAATCGATTTCGTTAAAACCTTTTTCGCTTTTTTCAACGGAACCGTATGATATTTTCAGTCAGATTAATTTTAATTTGATGGTTGGTATTGCACTTCACACGCATCACAGTAATTGGTCCACGATGGTGTTAATGTTTTTATGCAATTATCAAAATTAACACTGATTGATTGAAATCAAAGTGGTGTTTTTTTTTAAATTTTTAATGTACCATCGCTTTCCCGAGTCGGTGGTTCAATGCATAGGGCGCTCGTCGTGCAAACCAGTTATCGTATGTCCGAACTCCAGCCTGGATAGAATTCCTAGCTTGAATAGAATCTCTGCACGAGACTTGCTTGATTCGGTTACTTTTGAGAAGGGCCTACGCGAAACTTCTTTGAAAATGTTCAAAAAGCTATGATTACGTTTGTGTTCCAGGAAGAATTTTGCACCCGTCAAAGTCATTTGAAAGTTTGAGCCTTGACGTAGAAGAAATCATTACATAAATATAATCATAACACAAGTTGTACAACCGCTCATATATTTCAATATTTCATACACCTCAATGTTTGTGGTAAAGAAACTATCAAAATGGTAAACGAGATTCATTTCCAGTTTACAGAAGAGTCAAGTTGTGAAATTCTTTACGATATTAATTACTTTTCGATCATTTTCCTCGAACTCGAAGCAGTCAAATACTAACTTTATTTACGCTCGTTTGGTGCGAATATCGCACAGTGAGAAGTGCACAAAGCTAGTCAAATTATTATAGATTTCCACTATACTGTTGATTTTTACTTCCGATTTGCAAAGAAGTAATCTTAATAGTTCTTTAGATAACACTTGGAGACATTAGAACGGTTTTTTTTATATATTCTTCATTGAAATGTGAGTTACAAATAAATTATTAAAAGTTAAAGTGGGTGTTCAGCCCTATTATATAACAGATCGGCTGAAAAGTTCGTATCGTTTCTATGAGAGGGCGCCACTAGAATTAAATCCATACCATTTTCAGTTAGTACCAACCTTCAAAAGATACGAGTAAAAATTTGACAGCTGTCTGATTATTAGTTTGTGAGATATTGCATTTTGAGTGAAGCTACTTTTGTTATTGTGAAAAAAATGGAAAAAAAGGAATTTCGTGTGTTGATGAAACACTACTTTTTGATGAAAAAAAGTGCCGCCGATAACAAAAAATGGCTTGATGAGTGTTATCCAGACTCTGCACCGGGCGAAGCAACAATTCGTAAGTGGTTTGCAAAATTTCGTACTGGTCATATGAGCACCGAAGACGATAAACGCAGTGGACGTCCAAAAGAGGCTGTTACCAATGAAAACGTGAAAAAAATCCACAAAATGATTTTCAATGACCGTAAAGTGAAGTTGATCGAGATAGCTGACACCCTAAAGATATCAAAGGAACGTGTTGGACATATTATCCACGAATATTTGGATATGAGAAAGCTTTGTGCAAAATGGGTGCCGCGTGAGCTCACAATCGATCAAAAACAACAACGAATTGATGATTCTGAGCAGTGTTTGGAGCTGTTATATCGAAATAAAACCGATTTTTTTCGTCGATATATAACAATGGACGAAACATGGCTCCATCACTTCACTCCGGAGTCCAATCGACAGTCAGCTGAGTGGACTGCACGCGATGAACCGAACCCAAAGCGTGGAAAGACTCAACAATCGGCCGGTAAGGTTATGGCGTTTGTATTTTGGGATTCGCATGGTATAATTTTCATCGACTACCTTGAGAAGGGATAAAACATCAACAAAAAAGGCCTCATTTGAAGAAGAAAAAGGTTTTGTTTCATCAAGACAATGCACCGTGTCACAAGTCGATGAAACCATGCTGAAATTCAACGAATTGGGCTTCGAATTGCTCCCTCATCCACCGTATTCTCCAGATTTGGCCCCCAGTGACTTTTTCCTGTTCTCAGACCTCAAGAGAATGCTCGCTGGTAAAAAATTTAGAAGCAAAGAATAGGTAATCGCTGAAACTGAGGCCTATTCTGAGGCAAAGGACAAATCGTACTACAAAAATGTTATCGAAAAGATCGCTATAATCGCTGTATCGCCTCTGATGGCAATTATGTTGAATAATAAAAACGAATTTTGGCAAAAAAATGTGTGTTTCTATTAAACGATACGAACTTTTCAGCCAAACTGTTACATGATTTGGTTATTACAATTGAGACATAATTTGCTTCAGCAATTCTGTGATTTTTGTGTAGGGAAAATTGTAAATCTACTTGTATTGTGTAATGGTGAAAAGGAACTAGTAAAATTCGTGCTAATCCAACAATAAGCCATTGCTAATAAAACTTTCCGCCGTTTGGCAAATGAAGTCATTATGAATTGCATCGTATGAGAGATTAAGTTACCTGTAAAATTGAATTTTGTATATGTGTAGGAAATTGAAACCTGGAAACCCATGTACCATATATCATCCGATACTGTTCGTCTAGAGTAACAAATGTGTGTGTGTGTGTGTGTGTGTGTGTGTGTGTTTGTTTGTTCAAAATTTGTCGGAATGGGTGGAACCGAGATGTTTAATGCATCGGTCTTTCGCAGCACGCTACAAATCGAAAATGTGTCTTTTAGGTTTGAATCCTTAGGTACATCAAAGCCAGAGTACTGTATTCCAATGTGGTACTTGATCCGTTATTAAAAAAAACATCGCAGCAGACTCAAGGTGTACAGAACGACCAAAACATGTGCGAAAATGTTGTTTGGAAAATTTGTAAGAATTTATTGTTTAGAAGAAGGTCTATCATCTAAAATACGATCTCTTGTTACACAAATTAAAAACTTTTTACTTTATTATTCATGACTTCTGGTCAGTCAGTAATTTTTACTTTTTTTGGCAAACGACCTTTGCCTTTACTTTCTGACATATCAGAGACTCGGATGACTCGTATCGTTAATATGCCTAAGTTCAACTCCTCTGGTAGAAGGTAAAAGTTTAGATACGAGAAGCCTTCTGCTTACTTAAAATGACCCTTGTCACGTCTCACTTTTCCGCACTTTATTCTTCACATCCTTGCTCTTCTTTGAGTACTATGGCTCTATGATTTCATATTCTTTCTCCTCTTATAATCTCTAGTTAGTTTAATATCGTTAAAAACCGAAAAAAGTACAAATTAAAAAGAATAACCATAAAAATCGAACGAAATTGACGCAGGAAAAATTTCGCCACTTGAAAAGTTTTTAAATTACTGTCAATTACTGTTCCTGAAATATTACTTTGAAATTTTTGTCATTAATTTATCTTTGTCTGCCAATTTTCGGCACAATGTTTTGAAATAATTTACCTATCAAATGGTTTTCCGTTTTGCAAAAACCGACAGAAACGGGTTTTTATGACAAAAGAGGATCGTTCTGGCACTAAGAATCCGTCCAAATAGAGACTATAACACTCAAGTTATGCAGTTTATTCCCGAAATGTATTTTTGACATTTTTCAATCTTTAGCATACAATAAACTGTGTTAAAATTACTGAAAAGGAATACAGTTAAACAGAGTTTATCAGGTAATTCATTCACAAAATTTTACGTTTGAAGAAATATTATGGAAAACATTTTTTTTTTCAGTTTTCGCAATGACTGAGTGGAAACATATATTGGAGAAGCCAAATGAATGAAAAACTCAACAGAAAAGATGATTGTTTTGGAAAGAAATAGGCTCAGAGACAGGACTCAAACCTGCGTTCTTATGCATTCCGTGCATACGCGCTACCATTTTGCCACCTTGAGCATTTGTGTTATACGCATGTATTTGTGATGGTTTTTTATGCTCAGATCACAGCATGCTGTGCGTTTGGCTGTCAGCTTTCGTTTGTTTACTTGTTTGTGCGGTTGAAATTCTGCTTTTTGAAAATGTCGCGTATTGAAAAGGAAACGAAAATTAAGGTTCTTGACACACGGGTAAGTGTGGAAGGTATTACTAAGCAAAAATCGGCGAAACGGTTTGGAATTCATCATACCAGTGTAAAAACCATCATAATTAAGTTTGGGGAATACTATTCTTTAGATGAGTTACCAGAAAGAGGCAGAAAACCCGGTTCTTCCGACCCGAAACTGGACCAGAAAGTGGTATCTCTAATCATGAAAAACAAATCAATGTCAATACGTGATTTGGCCAAAAAAGCAGAAACGAGTGTCGGAATGATCCACCGTATCAAGAGGAAAAATCACCTGAAGACCTACAAGAAGTAGAAAATCTCGAAACAACGTGTAGAACAGAAGATTTGCAGTGTTGGATGTATGCGTTTTGATGGACGATGAGACTTATGTAAAGGAGCACTCGAAAACCCTTCCAGGTCTACAATACTTTACTATCGTCGTTGGGGATGATGTTAGCGATGCGGACAGGTCGATTCAAGTGGAGAAATTCGGTTCCTGTGGTATGAAGTCAACCATTTTTCACACTACCGGAACTATAAATGCAGAAATCTATCGATCTGAGTGTCTGCAGAAGAGATTGCTGCCTTTATATAAGAAGCATAGCGCACTCCTACTGTTTTGGCCGGATTTAGCGTCGGCTCACTAGGCCATAACCACTCTCATTTGGCTTGCGGAAAAAGGTATAAATTTCGTTCAGAAAAATATCAATCCACCCGAATGCCCTCAGCTTCGACCCATCGAACGTTACTGGGCAATCGTGAAGAGAGTCTTCAATAAGACTGGTAAGGCAGCTGGGAACATGCAGGAGTTCAACAAAATTTAATCTCAAGCGTCCAAAAAATGCGATGCAACACTTGTCGGGAACTTGACGATCAAAAGTTCGAAAATTCGTAACATAAATTTCTACTGGTTTTCATTATGCTCAAGTTTAACCTCGTACAATAAAGGATCAATTTTTAGTTTGAATAAAATATCGGTCGTTTTCTATCATAATTTGAAAGAGAAATTTGTGGGTAGCTTATTTTCAATACACTTCTTATCCTGGCAGTCTCCCGTCCGATACCTTACATTCAAAAATCTCTTTTTTTTAAATCCATCAAAATGTTTTAAACTTGTTTAAAACACGTAGTTTGAAAGATTTTGTCATTTCGACGGTCATCATGTTTAAGAAAATTAATTTAGGGAAGATTTGATTGATTTCTGAAACATGTGTTCAGTTCATTTCATATAATCTTTTGTGAATATAAATATATAGAATTTCATCGTATAGAAAAGTCATCATTTGTAGTACCTAATCTATTCCTTGTACTTTCTAAATTAATGTGACGTTACGTGGCAGAGCTAGAAAACATGCGTATTCTTCACTATTCAGCGAAGGTTGCAGAGTTAACAGCTCGCATCATCGTCCATTATTCTGTCGTAACTAATTATAATTATTATAGGCGTTTCGTCTATAGGCGAATTTTGATTGGTTTTGATATTATTTGTTTTAAACTTAGATTTTATCCTCGCAAAGCATACCGGACGAAGTTGTTCCGTAATTCTGATCATGCTTATGTGAGTCTTTCGTTCTTAGATTAGAACTAATTTGTTCAAGATTAATTAACCTTACGCTTATATCATAGTTTGCGATTCTCTCAATAAATATTTACCGCCAATGCTCAACTTAGTCGGCGAATAAAACTAAATGAAATAAGTAAGTTATCTGCTGACCTTCGTAGGTTACGCATATGCGTACACGCTCATGCAATGCTACTCTCAAGTGAGTAATTTGTACTCACTTTTGCTTATTTAGTTCAAATGAGTAATTTCGACTAAGTTCCTAAATTGACAACAAGTTTTACTGACAGAGCTTTGAAAACGTTGTGTGAAAATTTACGTTCATTGAACTTTTTTCCTTTGTCGGTGGCGGAATTTTTCCCCTTGTCGGAGGTGGAACGGAGGAAGGCAGACAGATCCTTTCCAATGACCGATGAACAGGTAGCGGCTTCCTTCATTCGTTGGATAGAAGTAAGTCAGTATTTGTTTAAAGCAAAGAATTCCTTATTCGTATCCCTTACTCAATTCGAATGATATTGAGTAATATTTACTCACTCGAGCTAATTTCACCATTTGTAGCACTGAGTAAATGTTACTCAGAATTTGACAATTACCATATTTACTCCAAAGTGAGTAAACAAGCTTTACTCACTATAGAGTAGTTCCACTTTTAACGAAAGTGAGTGAAATTGTACTCACTTTAGTGGGGAGCGGGTCATTTCGCCGAAAGCCATTTCGCCGAAAGTCGTTTCGCCGAAAGGGTCATTTCACCGAAAGGATCATTTCGAATACATAAAATTATTTTTTTGTGTTATTGTGCCTCGTGTATAATTGATGTGGCGCAGCCACATAACCGAAGCCAAGATGGCTCGACGGCATAAAGCCGCCGAGGCGACGCCGGCTGAGTTGGCCGCCGACCCGCCGTCGGAAGCGGCGGCCTCTTGCATACAAACCTGTAATCGCCTCGTTTGCCCGGTCTACTCAAAGCTAGGTTTCTTTGCTTTAGTTAGGTCCGAACGAGCGGTAGCGAGGTCGGACAGCACACGAAGCAAATCAATTGTAGGTCAACAAAACGTGCGTTAACGTTATCCTCTTTAATTTGTCTTTATTTTAATACGATTCTCATTACGATTTTAAGACAATTGCAGGAATCGGAGAAATGACCCTTTTGGAGAAATGGCTTTCGGCGAAATGACATTAGGCGAAGTGGCCCATTCGGCGAAATGACATTCGGCGAAATGACATTCGGCGAAATGACCCTTTCGGCGAAATGACTTTCGGCGAAACGGCTTTCGGCGAAATGGCTTTCGGCGACATGACCCTGCTCCACTTTAGAGTAACATTGAACGAGCGTGTACGAAGGAATTGACTTGATTAGGCATTCAACTACGTAAGACACATTCACCTCTCCAGGTACTTCGAATCCTGATTTCGTGGGCTGTTTTTTTTATAAACGGTATTTTTTCAGGAAAATGTGCATAATTTTATTCCAAAAATTGTTTTGTCTGTGTATAATGTCAAACTGAAGATTGTATTGTATTGAGTAAGCGATAAAGATAAAAAGTTGAAATGATCTATTGGCTATTTGATTGTTTCGCTACCTAAAATGAACGTTTTGCTTAAATTTTTAGTAAATATAGTTTTAATGGGTTATATGAAATAGACTACAAATATAGATATTAACCTTAAGGCCATCGTTCAAGTATCATGCGCGCGGGTGGTTTTAGGAAATTTTCGATGGAAAATTTGAAAAATTTGTCGAAACCAAAAACATACAGACCATTGAAAAACTTTTATCTATCTGCAGGGCGAAAATGGCTGAAAAAATCGGTGGATTTTCTGAGTGTTATCAAAAATAGCTCTGAACAATGAGTGTTTTTTTAGGGGACGAGTATAGCGTGACGGGTAAGTCGATGCCTTTCACACAGCCCACCTGGGTTCGATTCCCAACCCCGTACGTAGGATCAGAAAGTTTTTGTGGTCCGAAGAGGCAAATGACCTTAAGGTTTAAACTTCTATAACTGAAATAAAAAAAAATCTATTTTAATCCACCTAGTGGTGTAATTCTCATTGTCAGCAGCAGAAATTGTCCAAAAAACTAAATTTAAAAAAAAGTTTAGAAAATAGTTTTGAAGATTTCGATTTCATAATACTGCTACATTGATATACCACATTTCAATTTAAGTTAGTAAAAATCTATTTAATCATATGTGAGAAAAAAATGTACCGGTAGTCGGACTTGAATAACATTCAGCAGATCGTGTATGGGATTATCAATGGTTTATTTGGTTACAGACTCTCATGGTCTGCAAACTAGAGAAATTAACTAGCGAATATAAATAGGGAGCTTATGAGAAAAAAAAATCTTGGAATTGACATTTTTACACTAAGCACTCTATCTCCGGAAGTAGGGGTTTGAGCCGATAGAAAATTGGAATATTCTTATGGTATCTTACGATCTTTCATTTGAACCTAAGTTTGTGGAAATCGGTTCGGTCTTGTACGAGAAAAGTGAGTGACATTATTTCACATTTTTTGTGCATATCACCCTGTAATACCGGAACCCGAAGTCGAATTTAATGGAAATTCAGAGACTTTCTATGGGACCGTAAAGCCTTTCATTGAAATTTGAGTTTGTGAAAATCGATTCAACGGGAATTTGAGTGACATTATTTTCAAAGTTTCGGTGTATTATTTCCACAATTTTGTTGCATATCACCCTGGCATTACGGAACTGGAAGTCGGATCCAAATAAAATACAGGAACTTTGTATGGGACCATAAGACCTTTCATTAGAATCTTGTAAAAATGTAAGTTTGTAAAAATCGCTAAACCCATCTCCGAGAAAAATGAGTGACGAAATTTGTGACACACACACAATTGCTCAGTTTTGATAGTACTAGGGAAATCCTCCATTTTTTGTCTGTTTTAGCCCCGCATAGACAATTCATTTTCGAGGCGCAATAATAATTTCATTATTCTTTACGTTTAGTCTTCGACTCTTTAGTGCAGATCAGTTGAAATCGAGCTGCTTAGTGCAAAAACTTAGACGGTTCAATTTCAACCGCGTATAGTTTCTGACGTCCCGAAGGAAACGAAGAAGCGACTGAACTGGCCGACCACGTCTGCTAAGCGGTTTAAATTAAAATGTCTAAGTTTTGGCACCTAGCAGTTTAATTTGAACTGCTCTGCACTGACGAGTCGAAGACGAAACGTAAAGAAAAGTGAAATCGGTTATGTGCCCAAAGCATAAAAACGGCTTTCAGTCAAACTCCCAAATAACCAATAATTTCTTTTTTTAAGCAGTACTGAATAATAACTGGATTCAGCACGAAATAAACTTTTAAATGCACTAACAAATCAGAATTAATCAGATTGAGCACCTGACTGAGTTCATACTAAATGTCTAATTAATTTGGAATTTTATTCAGTCCATGTCCATTTAGTCCATGTACGCTTAGCAGCAAAATTTTGTAGTGAGTTCGACTAGTAAATACTAGCAAAAGATGTATTTAAAAACCTGTTTTAATCCACCTAGTGGTGCAATGATGCCTTTCTCATATCAATCATACTATCATATATAATACTGAAATTTTTTTTTTGGAAAAGATTTGAGGTCGATTTGGAATTTTTTTTAAGGTTTTTCCCCATTTTCAGTGATGGTATACAAGTTAGTTAGTTTTCTTTATTAAAGAGACTTTCACCCGGTGGCTGGTTCGTCTCTGAAATGGTATACAATTTTTAACCCACTTTACCCTATATTTCCGGAACCGAAAGTCGGACCCGCAAGAAATTCAGGAATTACGCATGGGACCACAGGACCTTTCATTTGAACCTAAGTTTGTGAAAATCGGTCGCGCCATCTATGAGAAAAGTTAGAACACATATTTTTTTTTGTGTGTACATTTTACCCCATAACTCCCGAACCGGAAGTCAGATCCAAATATATATTCAGGATTTTTCTATGGGACCTCAAGACCTTTGATTTGAATCTAAGTTTGTGAAAATCGGTTTAGCCATCTCCGAGAAAAGTTAGTGCAAAAAAACGTTACATACACACACACGCACATACACACACACACTCATTTTGCGTACTCGACGAACTGAGTCGAATGGTATATGACACTCGGCCCTCCGGGCCATGGTTCAAAAGTCGGTTTTCACAGAGAGTGTATAACCTTTCTATATGAGAAAGGCAAAAAATCAATGATGACGACTTAAACACTTGAAAACTATTGAAACGGGATTCACAGTACGGCCTTTTTATTAACATAAAAATGCAACGAATGATGATTCAGAATTCAAGCTGACGACCTTAGGTTCATCGTTTTTTTTTCGAAAACCGTAACATTTTTAAAGTTTGTTTGCCAAATTTGTTCAAAAACTAGCTATATTGTCTTCAGTGAAAAGATCAAACGTTTTACATTTCTTTTATAGGAAATTCTAGCGAAAAATTTGTGCTTGATGAGTTTGTGAAATGTAATGCAAATACTAACGATGAAAAACAAAGAAAACTATATCTCGTTTACCATGGTTTCCATATTTTTCGTTCATCTTGTTACAGAATGGATCGAGAAATGTGAGTTTTAAGTTGATTCCCGATATTCACTTGCTTATAGTACAGATTTAAGAGTTTCATTACCTGACATTCGCGATTACATTTTGCACTGATCTTAGCAAATTCAATTTGATCAGTTTATCGACAGAATTTTTCAAATTAAAAACAGGCAGAATATTTGATATGCATTAAAAACAATTCATCATTTCACCGACGGTGACTACAGTCCAAATTAGCGACAATCCATCAACAATCATACCACATTTGGGTGCCTCCTGAAAACACATAAACACCTCCCTCCGATTCGACTGTCAGGAACAAGCCTCGTTGATTACAATGCTTATGAATTTCCGGCAATTCGTTCAACCGGCACGCGTTGACGGACGTCCGTCTCCCGTCCATAACCGATTTGTTTAGACGGTTGTCATATCTCCAATCTCGTTCGTGTTTATCGCTCCTGTCGAATACTAATTTCGTTGGGTGTCGAAATTCACCGACAATTTTGTTTGGTTGTTTTTTTTTTTATTGGTTCACGGTTTCCAAAAGCCACTCACTACCGATAGCACCCATTTTCCGAGGCGCCTTTTGTTTATGCTGTTCCGGTATCATCGGAAACACACAAAAAAAAACAGGCCAAATTGTCTATCACTCGACTCGACTAGCCTTCGCTTGCGAGAAGAAAATCTACCCGATAGTATCGCTCATGAATAACCAAGCGGCTCGATGATGTTCGATTTCATTTCCGCCGACGAAGGGTGACACCACCGCGACAAACAAACAATGACACAGTCTTCGGGAACGGGACGGCTCTAATGAAATAAGTATATTGTAAAGTGGCCTGCCCGGTTCCGATAAATGAAACTCCGGTAGGAAAGTGGAATTTGTTGCTTTTTTTTTCGTTCTTCGGAAGTATTTCTTGCTTCGTCATCAAAAAAAAAAAGAAACAATTCCAGACTGATTTTGCGCGAAAACTGTTGCTGGCGAAAATTTGACAGCGATCGTAAAAATAAAACCCTCCACTTCACATATGCTGACTGGCTGCTAAACTCGGTGATTGTTATTTTCATTAGATCCGAGACTGACTGACTGTCGGGGAACAGCAACAGTCCTGGCTCATTTCAGTGCCATTATGCTGTTTATAAATGTACACAAATAAAACGATAAATTTATTTCCACCCCACTGATATGACAGGGAACGGGAATCAATAATAAAACAGAACGAATCCAACCTCGATGCTTCGACATTGATTGTGTGCATCGTAAAAAAAAAGTTATCTTATAAAAATGTAAATGGCACTCACTTGTTTGTCACTGTTGTGTTCGGTTTCTTTGCGCACCGAAGTGACGCGCACGGTTTGTCTAGGGAATTGCTCTCGATTGTGGAATCGCTTTTCGCGCAGTTTTGGGGACACAAAATTGCACATGTCGCCTTCTGTTCGAGCCTAGGAAATCCACCCAAGGATCAAATGTTAGTCCTTCATTAGAACCATGGCAGTTGGTAATTAAAAGGTTTAATGTCTCAGACCTCCCCCAAGACCGGCGGGATCACAGAAGGTTGGCAAATAAAAACGGATGGAATATTAAATTTTTCCAGTTTTTCGTTCGTCGCCATCCCTGGGTCAGTTGACGGACAGGATGGTTGAGTTGAAGTAAATGCTACTTAAATGTAAGGAAACATGATATTAATTAGTGAAAAAATATCGAAATCAGTTCTCCCTATGAACTCTGCTCGTACCTTTTTATCGTAACAAAACGATCGCATCGTGAGTTGTCAGATGGTTCATACTCTCAGCTCTGATCTGTAATTGCCCTTTCCATTAAGCTAGTACTGCATTTATGGAGTGAGTGCGAGTCTCATTATTTAACTGTGTTAACGACACTCAAATCGCTTGATTATAAAGATCCTTTTGACGTTGAATGTGCTGAAAAGCCTAATAAATTCAAGTTCCTAATGCCATGTCTGTACGACTTGATAACTGTCTGTCAGTCTGTCTGTCTGTCTGTCTCTGTATGCCTCGGACTACGGTCCAATCAAATGCTGCAAAAATAGATTCTGGCTGCGATAAAAATCATGAATGTATGCAAAAAAAAAACAAGAGCGAACCCGTGAAGCCACCGACGAAACGCTGGGGCTCACAAAAGTGATGATCTCACCCGACTTGCACTGAATATTCATATCTACTGTGTCTGTGTCACCACAGCCATCCGCAAGTCGTGCTATCCTGCAAAGAGTCATTACCCATATTGAACCAACTTGCGAACGAGCCACTCGTTGTTTGTGCAGAAAACATACAGTATGGTGGCCAGTCGAGCAGAATAAAAAAAAAAACCCGAGAGCCTCTCAGCGCTGCTGTGTGTGGTCTGTATGTTTATCGTTTTGTTACTCATAAACCAACATACAGACTGTGCTGTGCAGACATCCAGTGGCAAGCACGTATGTGTGTGTGTGTCTGGAGCCACTCCTCGTACAATCCGAACCCTCGGGCCATAGCGGAAAATGATAAAATTATGAATAGGCCATAATCATAAAGCTAATAAAAATAATCATCATTGTACCGAGAGTCACCCCGAAACGGGCTCTGGCCCAGCCAAGTCGGCCAACCAGCGAAGGCAGTAATTCCGAATGCCATTGGTCATAGTCCAGGAAAATAATTCGACATTTTCCGGCCCCCCCCTTCTAGGAGCGCACTTCAATGCGAACGTAACAAACACACCACCCACACACACATACTAATAAACACTAATACATCACTCTTGAATTCCGTTGCAGCGGAACTCACATAAAAAAAAACCATCCCCTCGATGCGAGTATCCACCAGCAAACCAGCACACACACACACACTTCAATAGAATAAAAAACTTTATTGGTCACTGTCCACTCAATTCAAAACCCCAAAAACTACAACACAACTTTTATATTTGCCTGCCTCCGTCCGTAGAGTCCCAATGGCTGCAGTGGCGGGTCCTCCCCGAAACTCTGACCAACTCGGTAAGCCAACAGTCGGAAAACTCTCGAACTCCGGAACATCACTCCATCCTATCTGGTTGCCTGGTTGGTGTTTTCTGCTGCCAAGGTTCTATTTTTTTGCTCCTGTTTTTCCATCTCATTCTACTCTTGAAATGCCAAAATTTTATTGCATTGGAAATTCCGGCTAATCCAGTCCAGTCCAGCTCGGTCCAGTCCAGTCCGGTCCAGTCCTGTCCACAGAAGCACGACGAGTTCCTCCGCCGAACCGAATGTTAGTTTGTTTGACAGAGTGTCTGTGCGGGAGTTCGCTGGGAAAGGGCGGCAAATTTAGACATACCAGTACTAGTCAGTAGGCTCGGGAGGCTGGAGGAAAAACAGATCTGCTTGCCCAGCTGACAGCAGCGAGGATCGTGTCTGAGCCGGTGACAAGGTCAGATTGCGGTGCTTGAAATTGTCAAAATGAGTTTATACAGGGACAGGTCGTGTCACTCTGAAGAAGTATTTTGTTGGCTATCATTTCTCGCAACTCGCACAAAACTGGCTTGTTTTGCATCATTTTATGCGTATTTCGGTAGAATTGCTTTGCATCTCGTCAAACGAGCTAATGCGCCCAATTCTTTGGATTCCGTTTATCAAATTTTTCAAAAATAAATGGTTTCTATTAAATCATCGGAGAATGGTCTACCAAGTTCCAGCACTGTTTCTCAAACAGGCACGCTTCACTCGAACGCACTTTCAAAAAGTTGTTTCATTCCGATTTTCGATCATTCGCGATACTTATGTTTTTTCCTCTCTGTTAAGAAATTTTCTCATATAGATTACTTCGACCAGAGGATTCGGTCTGTAGATCAGAATTCCAGCTTAGCTTGTTGAAAAAAAAACTACAAGGATCAGCCTCATAGGGTTGTTCGAGCCATTGATGTGGAACAAGGCAACCAAAATTTCTAATGGTCTACAATCAAACAGTTCAATCAATCGTCACACTTTTGAATCCGCAATTGCACGAGAGTCTGCTTAGATTGATCTTGATTAGGAACCTACACCAAACATTGTTTGTCTTGATTTGTATTTGTTTTAAGGCCGACGAATTTACAGCGATATCCCAAATGTATGCAATTATATCTTTGGACATACTTGCCATATGGACTACGTTATTTGGGCATCTCTTCGCCAAGCTTGTATTCAAGTTTTGTATGCAAGCAGTTATTTTTATAGCGTTAAGTTTCTCTACCATTCTGCGATTTCGGTTGAAGCGATAAACTTTTTCTCATTATCAATCGAGTTCATTTTATATAAATTAGAAATTAATCTTACGCACTCAACATTTACCGGGTAGTTGTCAATTTCTGAGGCGAAATGACATAACATGGAATTTCACCCGAGCTTGCATGACACAAGATCAGAGCATACCAATTTGTATGACACTTTTTCTTGCTGTCTAGCAACAACCTATCTCTAGCATGCTACGCGTAGGACTGAAACGTTTGCTATAATTTCGCTTCTGTTTATAGATTGACCAATCGCAGCGATGCTCTCTCTTTGATACATCGCTTACTCCTTCAAACCGTCGTCTATGGCAGGGAAATCCGATATGCCGGAGATTTTTAGCAGACAAAATAGGACACTACTCACTACTAATTAAAATATCAAATTTATAATTGATAATGCGATTGATAAATTGATAAATCGAAACTTAGAAATATTTCCAATCAAATGGTGACATAATTTTAATAATTCATACAAAATTGACTAAACTGTAATTGTTCAAAACCTGACCACATTTCTAAGTGCATTTTTCATTGCGTATCTGATTTGCACCCCTATATAGAAAATAAAGATGTGTTCCACATCAAAACGTTGCTCGATCATTACTCTTTCTGACAAGTTTTATTTTTCAGTCGTTCGGAACGAATCAAGCTAATATTTTAATCCGTGGACTGAAGTGAAGCTTATTTCGGTAAAAGTGGTAGTCAGATGGGGCCAAGACCGAAGGCCTAAATCGGGTGGAGATGAAAAGTCGTTCATTACATCCAATTTATATACAATATAATTCCAGAAAACTTTAATTTTGAGATATTTGTTATTGTCAAAATTGCTTTCAATTATTTCCATGGCATAGAGTAAAAACTATTTTGGTTCTTCGAGAATAATAAAAACAATGCATCGGACAAATGTCGGGATCAGTGCTGTAAAACTTCATTCAATTCAAATGTGTGCACACACTGACGATCACTCTACTGCAGTAACACACAAACTTCGCTGTCGCACCGAATGGGTATAATCCCGTCCTTCATTCGTTTCTCTTTCTACCGAAGCTCAGTTTAACCACGGACAGTTTATCTCTTGAAGTAACAAAATGTCTCTTACAATGGCCTTCAAGTGAGGTTCATGTAAACATTCGAGTTGGTTCAAGATAATAGATGAAAGGTAAACCAGTCATGATAACTGAAATATCAGTTACAAAATAAACATAAATTAATAATTTCCTCTTTCAGTTTACATTTTTAATATTTTAAAACACACCTCAACACTTTTCAAACAGTCGAAATTATCTATTTTAACTTGCTGGTGATAATAGAAAACTCAAATGAGAACCGCCACCCTCTATTTATCATTTTGGTCGGAGAGAGTTTTGTGTAATCGAGTTTGTTTTTATGCCTATTCATTCGCACTTGCTCACTACCCACAGTGAGTACAAGGAAGATAATGATACAGGTACTACTTGGCACTACAAACTGACCAAACAAAACTTCAAGTGACTATATACGGTTATTAAATTGACAGAGTGGGAAAAATCCATTCAAATTGGGCAATCGACATGTCATGATCAGACGAGTGCAAAAAAAAGACAGTCTTTTACACAACAATAACATATCATAAAATGAACATCATACATATTAAATCTAGTGAGATAATATCACATAAAAATTCTCTTTACACTAGGTTAGATGGTTTGATTTTTCCTACGAAGTGACGTGAAGATCATCAAAGTCAAATATTTATTATCTTTAATTCAAGTTCAGATGATTAGTTGTCGAAAATTCATTTGATTCTGATTTGGATTGAGCTTCTATGTCATGTATACTTTACTGCAAAAAACTGTCAATGTCAATAATTTGTTTTTCCAAAATTCATCTAGACTATCTTTTGAAAAACGCCAAACATTGTTTACAATTTTTGCCTTACTCTTATAGAAAGGTTATGCAATCACTGTGAAAAACCGACTTTTGAACTACTCGACTCAGTTCGTCGAGTACGTAAAAAACCTGTTTTAATCCACCTAGTGGTGTAATTATGCCTTTCTCATGTATAATGTTGTGGTATTCTATTCAAAAATTTTTTCTTCGATTTTTGAAAGAAACCAAAAGATTGTTTGTGCATTAACTAGTATAACATACAGAATAAAACAGTACTTTGATTGCGTAGGTCATCCTTAAGAAAACGAAGTGGGTTCACTATTATATATACTTCAAACTTCACTAGTTTTTATACGATTTGCCATCGTACTCCAAACGACGGTTTAAATTTTTGTTGAACCCAAAAATATGCAGTAATTTTTGGTAGGACCATAAGACCTTTCATTTGGCCCTGAGATTGGGAATAACGGTTTAAAGTCCAGTTTATAACATTTTTTACGGTTTTTAATTCGCCGGTTTAAGTGACGGTGTACAATATTGAACACACTTTACCCTATAACTCCGGAACCGGAGGTCGGACTCGGATGAAATTCCGGAATATCGTATGGGACCGGAAGACCTTTCATATGATTCCAAGTTTGTGGAAATCGGTCAAACCATCGCTGAGAAAAGTGAGTGAGATCCATTTTGGTATATATGACCACTATTTCCGGTACTTTCGGAGCCGGATACCGGCAACCAGGATAGCCGGAATCGGTTTGTTTAGTTGCCTACTGATAATGACTATCGATTTGTGTAGTTTTGAGACCAGTTTAGAACACTTTTTACGTTTTTTGTTTCGCCGGTTTAAGTGACGGTGTACAATATTGTACACACTTTATACTATAACTCCGGAATCGAAAGTCGGATCCGGATGAAATTCAAGAATTCCGTATGGGACCACGAGACCTTTCATTTGAATCTAAGTTTGTCAAAATCGGTTCAGCCATCTCCGAGAAAACCTAGTGAGATTATTTGACACATACACACACACATACATACACACACACAGACATTGCTCAGCTCGATGAACTGAGTCGAATGGTATATGACACTTGGACCTCCGGGCCAATTTTCACTAGTCGGTTTTTCAAGTAATTGCATAACCTTTCTGTATGAGAAAGGCAAAAACGATAAAACAACCTTCAGAGAAATAGCATTCGGTGAAATGACCCAGGTACTTTAGTCACAATTGCGTGAGCTATCGATTTTCAATTCAAATAAGAAGTGTGTCGAGCGTTTTCTTTATTAGCATAATAGCTATATACTATTTTACCACTATAGTTTTGATATGTTCTTTCACAAAAATTATGGCCGGATTGAGAAACTAAAACTTTACTAAAACAAGTGAAGTTAATCATTGGAGAAGGTTTCATGCTTCGAGGTTCCACCTGATCGCGTGACAAATATCACTAGCCACCAGGCACGATTGATTTCAGATCGCAGTTCAACGTCCCAATGCGTTGTGGATGAATGTTATAAACGGACTGGAAGAAAGTTTCCACGATTGCGATGTGTTATTACCCAGTCGAAAGCTTCACAGAACCTTCTTATTGCCTTGGGTGTCTCAACCTCGAACCAAAACCAACTGAAAGTAAATCGCTTTTGCATTCAAGGTTAGCACCGCTGATGGTCTTTCGGCACGCAAAATTCTTCTTCGACATGCCCCAATAAACAATTCCAACATGTGTATTTTTTCCTTGAACCATAACCATTCGGAGAGCCTGTTCAAATATAGGACCAGCAAATAAATTACCTCAATATAGGCTCAATGAATATTAATATCCTATTGGTTTCCCACCCTTCCAAAGCCCGTCTGCTTTTCGCCATAATCCACCACGTGATTGTCAACCACACCCGCTTCTCACCACCCTTGCCACCGTTCCATTCGGGAGGCTTAAATGACAAATGATTCTCTGGGCCAGGCCGGAGTGCGCCTCCACTGGCCCCACCAAAACCCGAAGCACTTACAGGCGCAATCACAACAATCCGCACCCGAAAACTGCGGCAAGGAGCTTGTATAAATATAAATTGATAAATTAGCCTTTCTGCCGGGTTAGAAGTACCCTTCAGAAGGGAAGACTAATGCCGATTACCGGAGCTCGACGTAAAATTCGTTAGAAGTAGGCCGGTAGGTCTTTGCCTGTGCTTCTTTATTCGGGAAAAGTAAGAAAAATTATCCAAATCGAGCCGAGACAGTGTCGCTAAGCTCGAGATCGTTCGAGGTTGTGTGATCGATGCCAAGCGTGAAGGTCCGGGGGGGGGGGGGGGGGGGGGGTATGTGGGAGAAATTCTATTACACCGACTGATGAGGAGCCATCAATAGCCTTAGCGCCCGATCAAATCACATTTGGTACCAGCGCTTTCAAGCCGTTGAAATTCCAGCTGGCAACGATGGGTTCGTGGAATGAATCGGAAAACCGAACCGGAAAGCAAAAGGCGGCCCTCGGTTCGGTTCGGTTCCAATTGGAAACACAATCAACCGAAGGCGATATGGAAATGTTGCTGCTGTGGAATGTCGAAGCTGTTTGAGTTTCCCGTTGACAGTGGGAGTCAAACGCTAGTACGAACTGGTAACATAAATATTTGCAGTTTATTGCTTTATTTTGCGCCAGTTGGGGAATAATATTTGCAAAGATTACACATTTAGGTGATAGGGTTTGGGGGAGGGGAAGTTTTACCGGTGAAGTTTGATGATAATGTCTCGTAAGCTGTCAAGTTCTGCGTAGTTGTGTCAATTGAAAAAAATTCATTCAGCTCATCCGGAATCCATGCGGTACCAAACCCCTAAATTACTTCATTCATAAGTTCGGATAATTCGGACGAGAATTTCGGATCGGACTTGGACTTGGACGTGGAATTTGAATTAGGGTTTTAGAATTGAAGATTTAAGGATTGAAAATCTGAACTTGAGACTAGGAATCTAAAGATCTAGGATTTGGGATCTGGAACTTGAGACCTGAGACTTGGGACTTGGGACTTGGGACTTGGGACTTGGGACTTGGGACTTGGGACTTGGGACTTGGGACTTGGGACTTGGGACTTGGGACTTGGGACTTGGGACTTGGGACTTGGGACTTGGGACTTGGGACTTGGGACTTGGGACTTGGGACTTGGGACTTGGGACTTGGGACTTGGGACTTGGGACTTGGGACTTGGGACTTGGGACTTGGGACTTGGGAATTTCGAGGAACCGCTGAAGCCGTCTGTTTCGATGTTCAACAAAATGATGTCTTTAAAAACTAAAGAAAAACGAACCGCTACTTCCCATCTTGCACTGGAAACCAAATGCCACAATCGATAATCTTTCATCCCGACGACAAATCTTTCCCTGTCCCGGAAGCTGCCAAGCTGTGTGTATTTTCCGTTCGTTGCGGTCACATGCCCAGCCCACACAATTGACCCACAATCACTCATTTTAAACAAACATCAAGATCCGGACAACTGCTGCAGTAGCAGCAGCCGGCCAGCAAAGTACGACGAAATCAACCTGGTCTAGGAAAAACCAGGAATAAAAAAAAAATAAAGGATCCGAAAGCCAAAACCGAAACCTACCCCCAACGACAGACGTGTTCTGCATAATAAATTTCACAACTTTAGAACCGTTGCCTGCTGGCCGGTACACAGGAGGGAGGACACCGCAGTTTGTCTGCGTTGATGGGACTGTCAGTTTCCGTGACAGCCGGCAAACGCGCAAGACTTCGCAAGTCCCCTTGGCGTAGAGTTCTACTTCTTCTTCTTCTTGCTGCAGGCAAGCAAGGCACGCGCAGGCCAAATCAATCAAAATTTTTACGATCACTGTATTTTTTGTTGCTGTTGTTGTTGATGTTCGTTGTCTCTCTTTCGGGCGGTTAGTTGCTTCCAATATGATGTTGGCAGCAAAATGGGGTTAAATTCTGCTCGGTTGACCCACTGTCACTGCGACCAGCAGCAGGAATCAACCGAACGAACGGACGAAGAAAGCTGAAATTGATGTGCTGCAAATTTTATGACTTACAAATTGAGTTGTTACAGAGTGAAATTGATGTGCTGTGGTGCTGTAGCTGAAGGAAGAATGCTGTCAGATGTGGGATTCACCCATTGGGTGAAAAGAAGGATATCGCTGCTCGGTTGCCATGCTTATCTACTGAATGTGATTCAAGGTCGCCTCGGATTGGAGGTCATTAAATTGGTCGTAAAACGGAGATTTCTTTTTTTCGGTGGAAAAAAATAACGTTGAAATGATTACTTTTTTCGAAGCCGGGGTTGGACCCTCCCTGCAACCGGCTACCGGCCAGTCACAACCGAGTTCCATTAATAAATTGCAGTCCTTTTAGTTGATGCAATTTCCCGTAGCAATTCCCCTTTGTCTTGCCGACTTGACAAACTCAAAAAACAAAAAAAAAAACGGGGAGATTCATCACAACACGACAAAGTGAAATTTTCCCGGAGAAAAGCATGACAGCAAAGTACCTGCTGCAACCCACCTTGTTCCTTCGAGTGTGGCAAAGCCAGCAACAAAACTAACACAAATCCGGAATCACCGTTTGAAAGGATACAATCATCTCGAGCGTGAGTCGCCAGGCACAAACAACAGCAACAACAACAACAACAAAAAAAGCATTTCTTTGAAATATTTCCACTCGGATGCTGCGGGACAAAACTATTCCGAGGACAGCGACATGGGATGAAGAAGAAGAAGTAAACGGGATAAAAAAAAAATCTCCAACTGCTGCGCTAAGCGGCTTGGCTTTGGCTTGGCTCGGCTTGGCGTGGGATCTCTGGGCTGCCTACCCAGAAGACCGGAAACAGCAACACAACACAATACAAAAGCTGTGAGAACGGTGTTTCGCGTTGACACAAATATATGTGTAGTCATTATCATTATTACATGTCGCTGTCCTGCGACGATCCAGTCAACGGTCCCCGTCCGTCTGTAGATGTTTGTGTGTGTTCGTGTTCGTGTGTGTGTGTGTGAGTACAAGTGAAGCACAACATTCTTCTTTTTTTCGTCATCGGGGCCGCCGGATGCCAACATTTTAGATAAATATACGAGCACCATTCTGTTAAATAGAAAAGAAGAGATTTTGCTCTGCTTTCATTCACCAAATTGATGCTGGACTGATTTGTGGAGGGGGTCCGGGGCAACGGGGTTGACCAAGGGGTTTGAGGTTGATAGGAGAGATATAGTGATATTTTTTCCTGTCTGATGAATGGAACACACTCGGTGTCATTCATTCGGATGCAATGATAGCACACGCGCTCTGTTGTTGAATAAATTTAGCATATTTTGATACATGAGAAACCAGAACCAGAAAGTAGAATTCATATTAAGAGCTATTTGATGTTGCAAAAAACTAGATATAAACTATATAATAGCAACAGAACTTTTGAAACAGCTCAATAACTGGGAAAACATGAGAAAACTTTTGACGTGAGTATGTCTTGCTATACTATGAGCTGCCTTTTTCCAATTTGCCATGTGCGAGAATGTTAAGTTTTTGACACAATAAAATAAAATATTGTATATCTATTTGACTAACTTACCAACTAGTGAATTTTTCGAACTATACCAAAAATTGCGTATCATTCTTTCTCTATGCAATGGAATATAAGATAGGAAATTTATGAATAAACTTTCCTCGGAATCAGATAAATAACTCAAAGCAAACTATTAGTCTCAATGAATAAATCCAATTACGCTTATTTGTTTCTTTCGCACTCAGAAACTGTGGGAATGAAACTGTATTTGAACATCCTCTGCAAAAAGAATTTCCCACTTCTTGATCACGTTCTAAATCTGAATGGTCTGAAAAATGCTCCTTCGTTGCGCTGATGATTTGCTTGGAAGAGAAGAATTTTCTCACGGTAAGTCATTTTTGAATATTTGAAAACAGAAAATAGTTTGTAAGGGTATATTCGAGCGAATAAAGTGAATGGGTAAGCATTAGGATCTTTGAATGGAGCATTGTCTCGTTGCCTTTCTCTATAGAAGTGTAACGACATTTGAACGGAACTTCGAAGAACCACAGTGTTCTGTTCCATTCTACTCGAGATCTGAAAAATGTCTGTGTCTGTATGTGTATGTATGGAAGTTTAATCGAATTTCATTGAATTTAGGTTCTTTTAGGGATGGTTCCGGTGATATAATAGTCAAAACTCATTAACAGATCGGCTGAAAAGTTCGTATCGTTTCTATGAGAGGGCGCCACTAGAATTAAATCCATACCATTTTCAGTTAGTACCAACCTTCAAAAGATGACAGCTGTCTGATTATTAGTTTGTGAGATATTGCATTTTGAGTGAAGCTACTTTTGTTATTGTGAAAAAAATGGAAAAAAAGGAATTTCGTGTGTTGATGAAACACTACTTTTTGATGAAAAAAAGTGCCGCCGATAAAAAAAATGCCTTGATGAGTGTTATCCAGACTCTGCACCGGGCAAAGCAACAATTCGTAAGTGGTTTGCAAAATTTCGTACTGGTCATATGCGCACCGAAGACGATGAACGCAGTGGACGTCCAAAAGAGGCTGTTACCGATGAAAACGTGAAAAAAATCCACAAAATGATTTTCAATGACCGTAAAGTGAAGTTGATTGAGATAGCTGACACCCTAAAGATATCAAAGGAACGTGTTGGACATATTATTCACGAATATTTGGATATGAGAAAGCTTTGTGGAAAATGAGTGCCGCGTGAGCTCACAATCGATCAAAAACAACAACGAATTGATGATTCTGAGCGGTGTTTGGAGCTGTTATATCGAAATAAAACCGATTTTTTTCGTCGATATATAACAATGGACGAAACATGGCTCCATCACTTCACTCCGGAGTCCAATCGACAGTCAGCTGAGTGGACTGCACGCGATGAACCGAACCCAAAGCGTGAAAAGACTCAACAATCGGCCGGTAAGGTTATGGCGTCTGTATTTTGGGATTCGCATGGTATAATTTTCATCGACTACCTTGAAAAGGGAAAAACCATCAACAGTGACTATTATATATCGTTATTAGAGCGTTTGAAGGACGAAATTTAAAAAAAAAAAAAAACGGCCTCATTTGAAGAAGAAAAAAGTTTTGTTTCATCAAGATAATGCACCGTGTCACAAGTCGATGAAAACCATGCTGAAATTGAACGAATTGGGCTTCGAATTGCTCCCTCATCCACCATATTCTCCAGATTTGGCCCCCAGTGACTTTTTCCTGTTCTTAGACCTCAAGAGAATGTTCGCTGGTAAAAAATTTAAGAGCAATGAAGAGGTAATCGCTGAAACTGAGGCCTATTTTGAGGCAAAGGACAAATCGTACTACAAAAATGTTATCGAAAAGATCGCTATAATCGCTGTATCGCCTCTGATGGCAATTATGTTGAATAATAAAAACGAATTTTGGCAAAAAAATGTGTGTTTCTATTAAACGATACGAACTTTTTAGCCGAACTGTTACCTCTTAGTTTTGCCGAACTAACCGAATCAATCGGATTAATTTGGTGCAACAACTAAGCTTAAATCATAGTTGTAAATTATTTCTTCATAAAGTAAAATATTTAACTGATACTACGTCCATGAAAGAGAAAGACATTAACACTCCGCTAGGTGGGTTAAGAATAGGATTTTTTTCTGTGATAATCTTTTCGCAACGAGTTCGACCTTCAAGTGCTCCTATAATGCACAATAATGCTCATTGTTGACGGTTTATCTTTTGACGAGGTAATTTTTGAAACATATGCAATGAAAATTACAGAAAACTGACACCAAGATTTTTCCGATCCATTTAGCGTTTCTTGGCCACCTACCCAATCATTGACTAGCAACAGGACTTTAAATATTTTACTCAGTTTGTACATTTTATAATCTAATATTTTGATGAATATCACACCAAATTCGAGTATTTCTTGAATTTTCCCAAAAAAAACCCTAAAACTTCTCTAGAAGTTATCAAAATTTTATGACACATTAAATGCGTTGGTTTTACAAATACATAACTTAACATAATTGTTTTACAAATACATAACTTAGCATAATTGCGGAATAATAGCAAAATAAGCCATTATACCTAATTGCGGTATCATTTTGCCATTTCAATAATAAGATGATACCTATTAACCAATGATTGAGAAATGATGCGAGTTTTCCATCACTTTATATTCGGGATAGGACCACCCATTAATCATCGATGCAAAAAGTTCACCCAATTCCACATCAGCATAGCCAAACACGCATTCGAAGTGTGCTAGCGCTCTTGTTTTTGGTCCGTAAACTGCATAAGCGGTACTATTGAAATACTGAAATGAACGTCTCCGTACATGATTAAGTTTAATGTTTCCGAATCGATTGGTAGCAATATTACATAAATTCATCGACAGAACACTAAATTATTAGCATTCAAAATTATGACAAAAAATCTAACGCGGCTAGTTTTCTAATTTTTAATTGATCCCCGCATATAATTAAGAATAAGGCATTTTTAATGCCGAAATCCCAAAGCGTTGAGCTATGGATAAACGAAAGAAGTTTGGTAATTGGGAGGGGTTGGTTCACCAAGAGATTGCGAAATGATTTCGTGAAATTAAGTAGATCGTCTTTCCGAAAAGGGGAAGGGTGAACATTCGAGTCCTTCCTCTGAGCAACAAATTTATGCAAAATTTTCATTTTCAACTTTTTACTCTGTTTGTTGCTCATTAGTAGCTCATATTTTTTATGTTCTGACTGCATCGAAAGGCCTACCGGAATTTCATCGGCGAAACAATGTTTACCGTTCAATGATTTGTTTGAGTCTTGTTAGGACGCTGATCCGCCTTAAGCTAGTTATAAATTTGATCAGTATCTAACGAGAAAAACATATTGGAAATATGACACGAGAAGAAAAGTATATAATAAAAATCGCTCACCCTCCTCACATTCCTTTACTAACTCTAGGGGAGTATGCCGCCCCATTAATACGGCATCCCTTCTTCTCTTATAACAACAAGACAATCGACCACGTTAAGCTAAAGAAAATGAGCCAAATAAAAAATTTATGAAAAAAAATATAAATCGCGAAAAAGCTACCGCAAAGACGGGACTCGAACACGTAGCTAGCTCCTATGAGGAAAAATCGTTTTTCCAATTAAACTGCCATGCACGCAGTGTTGGAAAAATTATGATCAGAAACTCGTGAGAAAATCAATTCATTAGATTTTCTAGAAAACTCAGCGAGTGAAAAGATCACTTCATCATCACTTCAGTGACTGAAAAGATTATTTCCATTTATGAAACAAGCATCCACGAAACTCTGAATTTCGAAGTTTACAAGTGATTTTTTGTGCCAGCGAAATCTAATGAAGAATTTGATTTATAGAAGTAACAGGAGCGCAGTATTGTAAGCATGTCTCGAACACACAGCAGACGCTTCGTTTGAATGGCACTTTTGGGCTTAGCGATAGTCTGCGTTCCTTTTATTTCAGTGTACGCTATTAAACCTAATTTGGCTAAAATTGTTTAATCAGTTGCAGAACCTGCTTTGTGTTTGTTTTTAATTAACGTTCTGATTATCTTTATGACAATTATTAATCAATGCGCTTGCTACTTCTATTGCTGATTTTACTCCAACAAAACGGCATTGCTTGATAAATTTCGAATACATTACCACAATTGTTGCACTTATCAACCACCTTACTCGCTGTAAGTTGCACTTATCAATCACCTTACTTACTGTAAGACACACATGAAGAAACAGCCTAATTTAACAGAAGTACCGAGCATGCTTTGCTGTGCTCGGACGCTACGCCGTCCAATCATAGTAATATCTCTTTGGCAACCCCTCCGCCAGCAATCAAGTACACGTGGTATCGCAAGTCTATCTTCTCTCTCTGCGTTGCCGTTAGATGCTGAATCGAGATTTTGTTTTAGTGTCTTTCGGTGATTGTCGTTTTTTTGGTTCCTAGGACCGTTTTTTCTTTAAAAAATAATGTTTTTAAAGTGAACGAATATCGTTTATCTTATACTCAAAATGGAGCCTAAAACATAATAAAACGTACTGCGCAGGACATTCACATGTCTGCCTAAATTAGATTGAACTATTAGGCAACATCGTCGTTTTTGGCAACTGCAAGGCCTTTTGTCGGTCGAAGAAGCTTTATCGCCGAAATTGCAAATTTCTCCAATACTACGATTCACGAGAAATCAAAAACATACGATTGTAGACAAATGATTTTACTATGCATTTGGTGAAAAGTATAAGTTAGAAAGCATTTCTTACAAGTTTTGTTAAACATTTTGTTTTCTGGTGTGTTGACATTGTGTGTGTGCGAAAGAATAAAGAAAAACTCATTTATTGTTCCAACTCGCACGAAATCTTTCGATAAAAACGTTTATCAGGCACAATTTATATACGAATCGAAAAAAAAATTAATTGTCTATAATCGTATGTTCTTGGAATTTTTGTTTTCTTCCCCGTTCTCTCGCAATTTTGGGTAAAGTGCGTGAAACCCTGCTACCTTAATTGTGAATTTAGTTTAGTTAGAATTTAGTTTCAGAATTTAGTTCAATAAAACAGGCTCAAAAGTTAAAACTTAGACTCTGGAACCGAATCCTTATTTTAGATTCTCAAACTAGATTTTTGGAACTGGTTTCTTAATTAGATTTTGGAACTATGTTTAATGCTTTAATTTAAAGGCGAAATTCTTACCCTGATCCAATAATTTAACTTCAGAATTCTGGATCAAAATTCAAGATATGAATTCTAGATCTGGATTCTGAAATGTAATTACAGATCTGAGCTCCAAACCAGAATTCCAGAACTGACTTCCTAACCATAATTTTATTCGTGAATTCAGTTTCATGATTTACCTCCTGAATCCAGTTTCAGAAGTTAATTACTAACATTAGTTCAAGAATTCATTTCCAGAATTCTGGTTCAGAATTCAATTTTAGAATTTGGGTTCAGAGTTCAGAGTCAATTGAATTCGAAACATTTGTTCAATAACTGAGTTCGGAATTCTGTTCTGGAATAAAATCCGGAATGTAGTTTTCAAAAAGGAGCTCAGCTCCAGTCTTCTAGAACTAAATTTCAGATCTGAGTTCTTGATTTGGATTCCGAACCTAAATTTTGCAACTGAATTCAGGGTCAATCCTTTTAATTCAGTTCCAGTTTGAGAATCCTGGTTCAGAATTTAGGCTCTTGTTTAGATAAACCAAAGCTGTCGAATTTCATGACAATCTGTCCACCGTTGTTTGATTAACAGCTGATCGTGCCAGACGACTTCCAGTTTTTACCAAGCTATAGAAAAAGATGCATAAAAGCAACGGTGAAAATGAATGATTAGCGGTTTTGATTGGTCTACCATCCCCCGTATTCTCAAGACCTGGCCCCCAGCGACTACTATCTATTTTCAAACCTGAAAAGATGGTCATTGCGGAAACAAAAGCCCATTTTAAAGATCTTGACAAATCTTCTATATTTTTAAAGGACATAAAAATGTTGGAGGACCGATGGGTCAAGTATGGCTCTAGATGAAGATTGTTCTGAAAAAATAAAAAAGTTTTCACAGCAAAAAATCGAAATTTTTCTCTGTTAGGCCCGAGACTGCTCATTCCATGTAGAAAATGCAACGTTTCAATTCTGAAAAGGGAAGCAGTAAAGGTTACAAAACTCACACAATCAATCAAATAATACCAACAATTATGGATATTCGGAAGTGTGGAAGAATCATATCAGTTTTAGTCGTATTCGTTTTCTTCAGTTATGTCTCTGACATTACCCACCCGCCATTTTCGTGGTTTTGAGCTGATCTGGAGTGAAATTTTTTTCGACAAAGAGATCCAAAAGAGAGATTCTCGTTCGATACAGTCATAAACTGTCGACAATCGAGATATAAGAAATCGAAACAATAAAGCGAAGTGAGTAATAGGATACTGAAATGAGCAGATCGGTTGAACAAAATTCGACATTTTATCTTGGCTTATTTAGGGAATAGTCTACTTTTGGGCTCAGAGACCGAATCAAATTATTTTTTTTTTCTTTACGTTACGTTTCATTTTTGACTCTTCGGTGCATAAAAGTTAATGTTGAGTTGTTATGCCACTTAGCAGTTCACCAAAAACTGCTAAGCGGACTTCAAAATCAAACTGTACTCGAGTAGAAACTATTGAAAATGTACATCGTACCTAAAGTGCATCGTTATTTTTGACGGGCACTGGTCTTACTGCAGTAGTCGTTTGTTCGAGCCTCGAAATGGAAGGACTCTTACTGTCAGTTGGATCGTAGTACTAGCCATGTAATGATTCTGTACGCTATGAATCGGCTGCAAAGCCAAATTTGACTTTGGCTCTTTTCGAAATTTGCTTTGCAGTTTATGTTGAACTGTTAGGTGGCATAACGGTTCAATATAACCTGTTTTGCACTGGCGAGTCGAAGACGAAACGTAACGAAAAAATAAAATAAAACTTAATTGAAGCATTGTTAAAGGATGAAATGCTCATCAACGTCAAAAAGTATTGGATTCAATTTTACAAGGCTTGAGAATGAATCCCTTCCAAATAAGAGAAATCAATTATAAAATGTACGAATTTACTTACAGACAATGGGATACAATAAATCGGTTTTATTATATTTTTTAAAAACTTGTACTGTGTTCAAAAGTAAATTTCAATCTTTTTGACACGAATATTAAATTGAAACGTGGTTATGAAATGCGTCGAAATGCGGTTATGAAATTCGATCGAGATGAGTTGTTTTAAAAAAAAAATCTCCATTAACTAAGTAAATATTTTATATAAAATTATTTATTATGCTCACGTTGTCAAATTTTTCAAAGCTATCTTGATTCCGATAAGAATCCGGGTCCAAGATCCGAAACACCCGGAGTCCTGGCGAACGTTTGTCAGTAGTACCAAGAATCCAATTCATCAGCCAACTGACCATCTTTCCCACTCCCACTCCCCCCACCGTCGCCCGTCGTTCACGTTTACAAAACGTCACAAACGAGCTCCACAGAATAGTAAATTGCTTTCACCTTCACACACAGCTTATTAGATTGCTGCCACCCGCGTCTTCGCCAGAACAGCGCGTGTTCGTTTGACCGCTGAGATCTGTTCGGAACCTGTGCTGAAGAAGAGCGGAACCTGTTACAATATAACCCATTTCGATGCACAATTTGACCGCAAATGAAATCAGTCACACACGGTGAAGCAATTTTTACCACTCTGCAATAAAACACACATAAAAGCAGCAGGGAGGAAGCGGCCATCTTCCCCCCTCTCATTCAACCCCATCGATCCGAGCCAGCAGGATTCTCGGTTTTGATGACGAGGAAGGGTGCAGATGGTTGGACAATCTCCAAGCTGCCGGAAAGTTCGGGTACTCTTTGGTGTTTGGGAACCCGTAAAAGTGAACTGATTGAATTCAATTGAAGCAACAATTGCATTTCAGCATTGCTTTCGAATCGGGTTGCGGGTTTACCGTACAAACTTTGATCCTTTGCTCTGCTCGAAAAGGGATGAATCTTATAGAAGACGAAAAAAAAAAAGATTTCGCTAGCTGCATTGCGCGGCTAAATTGGATCAGTGTTCCGGGAAAAATGTAGTTCATTTCGAAAGTAAATTGCTCGTTTGGTAATTTTTTGTTTGTTTTTGGTCCAGACAAAATTTCATTAGACAAATAAATAAAAGAATCTCAAGTGTGACTTACTGTTGTGATGAACACGAATGATAGCCCAATGACTTACCTGAAAAGAAAAGAAAACAAAGATAGATTAGAATGGTTACAACACTTGAAAATCTATGGAATAATTATCAAGCATGGCTCCTGTTCGGGTATTTGCAGAATACCTCAACTCGAACCATCATCCCATTTCGGTCTGTGTTCGGTCGATAGTAAATCCCACTGGAGGCTGATGATAAAGTTCTCCGACACAATGCGGGCTGACCACTGACGAAGGTGAACTTAAATCCCACAAAGCACATTCTGCCTAATCCACTTCCGAGCAACTTCTTTCGGCATTATTCCGACATGAAGTGGATCGACACTCCCGACAGTGGCCCCACCCGGAGCTGTGTTCGGAAAACCAATGTTTAATATTTAATCAAGCATCAAAATTCAATTCTCATTTCGAACGGAAAATCAATTCTAGCTTTGTTTCAGTCCTGGCGCTACGATGAAGTTCGGTGCCGGTGCCGGAGAGCGGATTTTGTGGCTTTACCTGTTCCGAAGGGACCGAGACGACCCCTTTTGTCTTACGCTCGAGGAGCTCACCGAAACCACACATACTCAAATACACCCACACAGACGTACGTACCGTTCTGGGAGTTAGTTCTGCTTCAAACACAGCTTCATCAAAAGCAGCTGAAATCTTCTTACGATAATCCATTAGTGTTATGCCATGCTTTTGTGGGGGGCGTGGAGACGAATCCTGGCCAGCATTCTGGTGCTCTAATACACTCGTCATAATCGGAAAGCCATTCCCCTTCCGCACGTTCCGGTCCGGTCCGGTCCGGTGTGATGGACGGACGGAATCGAAATAGAGCCGATTCCCCATCATATCTCCTATCTGACGTTTATCAGAAGCAGCAGCAGCAGCAGTCGTAGTATTGGCAGTCTGATTGAGGTGTGGGCTCATTTACTCTCACAGTCGGCAGGAGCAGAAGCAGGAGCGTTAACACGAATCCGATACTGCATTACGTATATCTGCACACGCCACAATCCAATCAGTGAATTGATTCCATTCCACTAATATGCTATTCTCGACCACCTCCGCCCTTTTCTCCATGTTCATCCATTGCTTCCGCTGCCGGTGCAGTTCCGATAGCAACTTTGCTTAAGCCGCGTGAGCATGTGTGTGTGTGTATGAATGAACGTAAGCGCACTCAACTTTGTTCGTAATCATAATATTATCCTGCGATTTACTCCCGAGATGCTGCTACCGCTGCCTTTGCACTGGCGAGATCATAATGTTTGCTTAGGTAAATGGGATGCTGCCGATATTGATGCCGTTCCGGTTAGCCGTGCCGGGGAATGGCGAACTTGTAATGTAATAATCGTTGCGCAATGTGATGTGAAACACCAATTTAGCTGAGCTGGGGAATAGCGAAATTTTGCCACACTAGTCGAGAAGTAGCGCTGGTTCGGTGAAACGGTCGGATAATGTCCGAACACGCAACTAATTATTCGACATTGAATGCACGGTGCATTATTCATTTTCGCTGCATCCGAATGGCCGTTCCCAATGACGTTAGTGGTGTAAACCAAACATTGATCGGTCGCCTGGTTTACGGTGCTTCCCCAAATGGGTAACCTTGAGAACTAAGCGTACGATGAAGTTGATTTTCTGTGTCAAGTAGGACTAAACCCCGCGTGTTAGTTCCGATAGTTCCGAAAGCTACACAGTTTGTTAGCGCGAGCTTAATTCAATCAAATCAGCTTCCCATTTGTTTCCATTGAATAGAGTGAAGTTATTTTTCGTAAATGCCTTTAAACACTTATGTAAAATTGATACCGAATTGATTTCATGTGATACCGAATAAAGTGGAACAGAGATTGGAATACAAAGACGATTTGAAAGGGGACGGGTATAGCGTGATGGTATAGTCGATGTCTTTCACGCAGCACAACTGGGTTCGATTCCCGACCCCGCACATAGAGTCAGAAAGTTTTCCTGGCCTGATACACAGATAAAAATATGTCGTCAATTTACATCAATTTTCATGCACATATTTGAAGCAATTAAATGGAAAGTTACCTTTCCAGTTTTGATCTCTTTAAAACGATTTACCCACTTACTCACAAACTGTTTCGACTTTTTCATGTATTTCGCCGTGGCAGCTTGGGTCCATTTGGGACTTTCCGGGTGCGAACACAAAGAAACGGCTTCGAAACGCGAAGCGTACGCGGTACTAGTTTTGGAAGAATACTGAGATCGTATTTTAAGGAATAGTCAGTTGATTGATTTTTGCATTGCATGAAGGACCCTTCTGCTCTCTGTGTTAAAAAAATCACAACATTCCACTTTTATTTATTTATTTATTTCGTCAATTGGATTATCTCTGATGCGGTTTCTGTAAGCGTCAAGGATAGCTCAATAGATAGAGCAGTACTACGGATGGTAGACAAATTGGTGTCTCTGGAAGATATTGTTGTCCAGACAAAATTGATATAGAAAAAATCTCATTCCCAACCACGCTCGCAAATCCTAAAAACAAAAACCTCTATTCGATCGACAACTCAAGTGGAGAGCAATAACGTTCGAACTTATATGAAGTTAACAAAGTACTTGTAATTTGCAGCTAGATAAAAACCACCTATTCACTAGATTTTGATTTGCTTTCAAGCTTATTTAGGAGGAGAAATTTGTTAACTTCATATGAACTTAGTGAAGTATACGAAAACATGAAATAAATTTGATCGGCAAATTCCAACCCACCGTAACTAATTTGCAACTAATAAGCAACAAATTATCCACTGGGTTTTGAATTGTTTTCAAACTTATTAAGGAGAGGTACTTCGTTAACTTCATATAAACTTATCGAATCCGTAACTAATTAGCAAATAATAAACAACAAATTCTCAACTGGGTTTCGAGTTGTTTTCAAGCTTATTTAGGAGGCTCGTTATTTATTTATTTATTTATTTAATTATTTCGTCAAGCAAATATAGACTACATATAAATAGTTTACAATATTCACTTACATACTACGCATTATTTCTACGACAAAGCTGAGATTTTATTTGATTTTCTGACATAGTAAGGTAAAGATGTTCGCAGTATTGATTGCAATGGCGCATTATACGATTGACTGGACTGTATTTTGCATAATTTGTTCTAGCATGTTTTTCTAAAAATAATTTCCTGGTTCGTAATTGACGGCTAGGTGTATAAAAATTAAATTGCGATAATAATGGAGCTGAATGAATGCGTTGAGAAATAATGCCGCTGATAAAATAAAGCATTGAAAAGTCGCGGCGTTCTTTAAGTGTTTGTATATTGATGAGCATGCAGCGTGTTTCGTATGGTGGTAGAGGAAATGCTGTCCAGTTTAATTTACGAAGTGCTTATGAAAGAAATAGTTTTTGTATCGTTCTTCATGAATAATGTTATATGGATTCCATACTAGGCTGCAATATTCCAAATTAGGTCTGATATATGTACTATATAGCAATTTTGGTATACAGGGTCCGGCACTCGAAGTGTAACCAATTAAAAAGGCCATAAATTCAGTTTGGAAAATTACTTTTACTTAATTCAAAGTACAAAATGTGTAAAAATAATACAAAATTCAGAATCAATTCACTTTTGCTCGATATGACCACCTTTTGCCTTGACTATGGCCTTGAGACGGTCAAAAAACGAATGGCAAGCTGCCCGAATGTGACTTGCAGGTATTTTGGCCCACTCGCGGACAATAACTTTTTTCAGCGCCTCGAGACTGGTGTATCTTTTAGTTCGGACTTTGCTCTCCAAAATGGCCCAAAGAGAATAATCCATTGGATTCGCATCTGGTGAATTCGAGAGCCATTGTGTGGACGTGATGAGGTTCGGAACGTTGTTTTTCAGCCATTCTTGGTTCACTCGAGCTTTGTGAGACGGTGCTGAGTCCTGCTGAAACGTCCATCAAAGTTTGCAAATTGTTTGCAGATTTCTGTACTATTTTTTCCTACATGTCCGTCGAGATTCATTTGAGATGGAAAAATGTTGCTTTTTATTTCATCATAAGTTACCGTTTTAATCATTTTCATTTCATCAGTCATTTTTCAGATTGTCTTACTTATGGTATGTTACATACAAATTGCTAAATTTTCAAAAGATTACACATAGTTTCAATCAGCGATGGCCCAGCACACGTTCCACCACATGAGTCGATTCTCATAGATCGAGAGTCGTGTGCTTCGTAGAACCAGCTCGCGAGTCGACTCGTGTGCTGGCCCATGTACTGACTTGAGTGTCCGCTCTTGTGTTGTCTCTTGTCACTAGCGGGACTACACAAATCAATAAAACCGAACCATAAGCCGTCAATAGGGTTCTTGTCAAAACTTGTATTTTGCGTCAATAGCTGGTGAAATAATCCACGGGTGAACACGTCATGTCATGTGAACCCTTGCACGACCATAAGATGTGCAGAACGCAATATGCCAGTACAAGACAATATTTTAGCTATTGTGTTTGTAAAGTAAGAGAATATCACCAGAAAAACATATCAGGGTGCATAGGTTTCCTAAAATTATTTTTCCCTATGATCCTCAAAAATAAATAAACGATGGGTTGGGTTTATTATATCGTAATTTAATGTATTGCTTTAATTGCTTTAATTATCAGAATAGTAAAATAAATAGTTAGTTATGGTACTCTACGAAACGATTTCGTGTACTTGCTTAACATAAGTGGACGTTGCACATAACACATTTATTATGTGTTCTATTTTCTATACGTCGTTTTGCACAAACTTTTTTAGTGCCCGTTCTTTTTTTTATTCGTTCAGAAAGCCTAGAAAATAAGTTTTTTTAACATTCAGTAAAAAATATCGATTTAATAATAATTGAAGAATCGATAACGATTTTTATAGAAGGGAAAAGTGACAGATGACATTTATTAAGTTTTGTATCAGTTTCGATGTCAAATAGCGATAAATTAATTGCAAAGTAAATAACGCGATGAGATTTTACATGCTTTGGGTTGTAAACTTGTAAACCGTTTGTTTGAAACTACACACTTGAAAAATGTTACATCTTTATAGATGCACATAAGAGGAGCGTCGCGATTCACTTACATTCACAATACAAAGCATTTAAAGATAAGTCATATCATTAACTTCACAGCTGTTTTAGCTGAAACTCACATCGATACAGACGCAAATTTTATGTTTACATGTTAGTAGATGTAATATTGTGTCATCACCGAATAAATTACGGCATACTTGAATTTACGTCAAGCGTAAATTTCATTTTTTCTAAGAGTGTAGTTTCGAACCTAATTTCAACGTAATTGAACTGAAATACGAGTGTTTGGTACAACCGTTCTCCATCAAGAAATATTTAGCTCGCATAGTTTAATTCTACCGTTTAGTCGAAATCGAAGTCTGAATTTTCAACTAACAAAACTATATAAAAACATGTAGCACGTTATATCTACAAACCACTAACATCGTTTGAAGTTATACATCCAGCGGCTTAAATTTTTATTAGAAAATATAAACTTTTCTAAATGATTTTGAAGAATACCACAGTACTATATATGATAGTATGATCGATGTGAGAAAGGCATCATTACGCCACTAGGTGGATTAAAACAGGTTTTTCAAAGTTAAGTCTATAATATTTATCAAAGTAAGAGTTGGATTGCAAATATAAAATTCAAAATATTCTTATCCTTAAAGATTTAGAAATTCGGCAAGCTATTTGAGCCTGTGGGAAGTACAACAGTAAATGTCTCATAAAACATCTTTTGTCGTGTTTTGGGACAGTACAATTTTTAACCACATTTTTATATGTTTTTTTTTCAAACGACTATTCTGAAAACAGGTCAGACTGGTACGAGGTTATTTATGGTTGTAAATCTAAGTGAATTTAGATGCTCCTTCTGTGGGCATCTATCGATATGTAAATTCACATGATTTTTTCTAACTCACTCACACTCACTCACGTACACATATGAGTTTCTTTTGAATTCACCGAGCTAAATCGCAATATATTGTAAGTTGAACTGAGGTTCCGAAGTGAAACGAAGAGTTTTAGGAAAGAAAATGAAAATATGTGATTTATGCACAAACAGGTTAACCTTAAACACATTCAGCGGGTACCGGAAATTCGTCATACGTTTGGTAGTTGAATTTGAGCTGCTAAAGTACTGATTGGTAGAAGGCACAAATCAATCAATTTTTCTATATCTCTGATATAACAACATGAATCAAAGTATAGATGACAAGAACAACGTATGGTAAGAAGTGTATAGAAAATAAGCTATACACATACATTTGTGTTGTATGCATGTATTTGTGATGGTTTTTTATTGCTCAGATCGCAGCATGCAATGCGTTTGTTTACTTGTTTGTGCGGTTTAAATTCTGCGTTTTCAAAATGTCGCGTATTGAAAAGGAAGTGAAAATTAAGCTTCTGGACACATGGCTAAGTGAGAAGGGTATTACTATGCAAGAATTGACGAAGCGCTTTGGAATTCATCATGCCAGTGTTAAAACCATCATTAATAACTTTGGAGAACATTATTCTTTGGATGAGCTACCAGGAAGAGGCAGCAAACCCGGTTCTTCCAACCCGAAACTGGACCAGAAAGTGGTATCTCTAATTATGAAGAACAAATCAATGTCAATACATGATTTGGCCAAAAAAGCAGGAACGAGTGTCGGAATGATCCAGCGTATCAAAAGGCGAAATCACCTGAAGACCTACAAGAAGCAGACAAAGTGTAGAACAGAAGAAGCGAACTGCAACAAGGGTCTGGAAATTGTATTCGCGTCTTTTGCAGTTTCCGGATGCATGCGTTTTGATGGACGATGAGACTTATGTAAAGGAGGACTCAAAAACCCTTTCAGGTCCACAATACTTTACTGTCGTCTTTGAGGAGGATATGAGCGATGCGGACAGGTCGATTCAAGTGGAGATATTCGGTCGAAAGGTACTGGTATGGCAAGCAATATGTTCCTGTGGTTTGAAATTAACAATTTTTTACACTACCGGAACTATAAATGCAGAAATCTATCGATCTGAGTGTCTTCAGAAGAGATTGCTGCCTTTATATAAGAAGCATAGTACATCTCCACTGTTTTGGCCGGATTTAGCGTCGGCTCACTATGCCAAAACCACTCTCAATTGGTTTGCGGAAAAGGGGATAAATTTCATTGAGAAAAATATCAATCCACCAAATTACCTCCAGCTTCGACCCATCTAACGTTATTGGGCAATCGTGAAGTGGGTCTTCAAGAAGACTGGTATCGCAGCTGGGAACATGCAGGAGTTCATAAAAATCTATGCTCAAGCGTCCAAAACATGCGATGCCACACTTCTCCGGAACTTGATGAAGAATGTTCGATTGAAAGATCGAAAATTCGTGAAGGAATAACTTAAATTTCATCCGGTTATCAGTATGCTCAAGTTCAACCTCGTACAAGAAATGATCAATTTTTAGTTTGAATAAAATATCGTTTTTTATCATAATTTGAAAGAAAATTTGTGGATTGTTTATTTTCGATACACTCCTTACGAAACGTATGTGATTCGGATGCTTATGAAGGCATAAAAAATGAGCTTTATTGAACTGCCAAAAATATCGAAGATTTGTTTTGTTGTCAGAATGCAGAAGTAATCTAACATATTGATAGTAAACTACAAGAATTGAATAACAAAGTGTTTAACATGTTCTTCGTATCTATCCAATGTGATTAACAAGCACTCGAAACTCGATCACGCTACCGCCCATGGAAACGAGGTTTCCATCACAAAGGCACTCGCCGCAGTAACGAACCACTTTTTGTATGTCAATTTTCACCGACTTTCACACAGAAGTGTAAGGTGAATTCGACGGGAAACAACTTGTGGCTTGTACTGATGGCCGATGGTTCTACTCTCCAATTCCACATCCCCCAAAATGCTCCGAATCATGTCAAGATTAACAAGTCCGGTGAAATACTGCTGCAACAACCAGATCTTATTCAAGGGTTTCTCTTCAGTTTCCGGGGCGATTGCCCCGAGCATGACAATGTTGTTACGAGAGCCGCCACCATCACTCAACTCAACTCTTGAACCGGTGGACAATAGCTTGCTGACGAAAGCGCATGGCTCAACCACATGCAGCTGGAAGGATCTACGGAACGGAACACGTTGTAATAATGTTTGGCGGACGTAAAAATGCTCACTTTCATTCGTACGCCAACGAACCGAGAACTGGGATAGGGTTCCCACCTATCATCAATCGCCCCGGTCTTCAACTTCGGCTACATTTCAGCAGGCAAATGTTACGGAATTCACATGAATTTCAGCTTCCTGTCATCCTTGTTAGTTCGGGTGCTTCGTCGCACTTCCGAAAACATCGTTCTCGTTCGTTAGCTTTTATCTTTTACGGTGGAAAACCTTCTTATTTTCCCATTTTATCGTTACCGACAGCTGTGTATGGGTGTGTGTGTGTGTTTATGTGCGCGTGCATGAGTTTGCTTCAGCTTCTTGTTCGCCTCCGCCTGGGAAGGTATTTAAAACGGCAGTTTTACGATGTAATTAAAACTAAAATGCATCATGAAACATCTCTCTTGTTAACAATTTAAGGAAGTATTAAATAAAATTTTAATGAGATCAAGCGAGATGGCACCGGTACCCGAATGGATCCTGATGGGTTTCTTTTGTCCTGCGACTGGCAGTAGGTAATATCCGGCGATAGCTCACGTGAAAACTGCCAACCAGGATGATATGAAATCGAGCTTTATGGACTTTTGACAGAAAGAAAAAAACATAGACTTGAGTTGGTTGAGATGCAGGCGGAGCTTGCAGGGGTAGAGGAAAGGTACTGTATATACATAAATTAACTTTCATTCCGACTCGAATTTTCCGGCTGTTGGACACAGGGCGCCCGAGAGGTAAATCAAAGCGAAAGCATTCAATCTAGTTTATTGCGGTGCAGTAAAAAAAAAGCAGTGCCCGTACTCCCGGTAATGGATTACTCGCAACTTGTCTGGATGAGCCGGGAATGACGATGACGGCTATAAGGATGATGATGATAATGATGATGATGATGAAAACTATGAGTACGGAATTTGCACTAGCCGCAAGGTGTAAACTTTCTATAGAACATGATTTTCTGTGCCGTCAAAGATTGGATCGTTTCCTGGAAGCTCTCGACGATGTTCGAAGGTAAAGCGAATCGGCTTCCTTCTCATTAGGATAATCTGTTCTGTCAATGGCTTTCGGCTGTTCGATGGAAATTTCGTAATCGATGTAACTTTCCTATCATTGGTTTGAGTCATCCCGCAATGGCTGTCGAGTAGTTGTAATCAGCAAATCAGAGTAGGAAGCGATTCCATGGAATGAAATAATCACCCCGATTGCCTTGTAAGGGCCTTTTATATTACTCACAAAGATGGTAGAGTTAAATTCATCTTTAAAATTTCACAATTAGTGGTATTAGATTGAGTTTCTATGAAGATCAAAAATTATGCTTCATAGTATAAAACGAATAGTGTTCACAGACTTAGGTTTGGTCTGTGAACTTGGGTTACGATTTCTATACAATACGTCACTTCCCAGTTATCCAGACTCTTTCTGTTTCACTTCATACTTAGCCTGTCGTCATGATAATGCAACAACAATTTTTTAGCTTTCCGCCAATACCAACGACAATTGTCTTTACCCGGCGAAGGATAGAAAAGAATTGCATCGTCCGTGGATGGCCGTTTTCCGAGTCAACTCTTAACATATGAGTAACTAGGGCCCCATTTGCCAGTAAACCGAGATAACGAAAGAATACTTTTACATGCCATGACAAAATCGGAAAACTCCAGGCAGCCGGCTGTCAAGAGATCGCCATCCTCATCATTCATTCATTATTTTTTTTACTTTTACGACAAATAAAATAAACGAAACATAAATATACTATTTATTGCATATCAAACGATTCATTATAGAAATGAACAATATAGTGCAATGAAAAATTATTCCAAGCTTCACTTTTGAATTAATATTTTCAAGTTAGTTCATTAAGGCAGCTGGCTACCGAGACAAAAAATGATTGGATGTTCTAGTAATTGTTTGGAGTGTGGCACGTAACCTATCAGAATCAGGAATCAGAATAAATTGGCTCAAATGGCACGCCCCTCTTGATATTTGGAGATTTGTGCCTTGTCATCAATTTGTTTTTAGCATCATTTTCCGATATATAAGAGGGAAGGATTGAAGGGAAATGGTAAGGGTTGGACTAGGAGGATGAGAAAAATTGACAACACAAAAATACATAAAAGCAGAGGTAAATTCTGCACCCCTAAGGGATGCTGAACAATCTGCTGGGGATCACATTTAGTGGAAGCAGAAGTAAATTCTGAACCTCTACGAGGCCCCGAACAGTCTGCTGTTTATAAAACCTCCAACCCCCGATAGGATTTAGAGATCTTACAAAAGCGACACCATTCTGCACTCCCGGAAGAATGCAGAACGATTCGCAGTATGTACGAGCAGAAGTAAATTCGGTACCCCCTAAAGGATGCCAAACAATCTGCTAAACCCTATTCAAGGTGAATACAGAAAGGATTCATTCACTCCAGGAAGAACGATGAACCATTCTGACTACAGCTCCTTACCACATTGGGTGAGAAACAAATTCTTTAATTTTAGCTCCGCATACACAGAATCAACCATGTATGGAGAACCAAAAACCCGGATTCGTAGTTGCGTCAATGGGGGACAGTTACATATCAGATGATCGCATTCACACAAATCACACGAATTATACTCAGCACGTTGAATAGTAGCCATGTGATAATTGAGTTTGCAATGCCCAGCCAGAGCTTTTGAATTAATATTTTCAAGTAAGTTCATTAAAGCAGCAGGCTACCGAGAGAAAGACTGAATGCTCTTGTAATAGTTTGCATTGTGGCACGTAACCTAACTGAAGATCTACGGTTTGTAATCAGGAATGTGATAATCAATCATATCTAGTATTTCCCATTTATTTATTCAACATCTCACAAAAGCTGTTAGTCAGATTCGTTATGAGCAATGCTATTCCAATGGATTTTCGCGAAAGATGATTTTCATCATTCTAATCATAATCGTAAAATACGAGAACTCAAACGAAAAAAGAAAACGAATTTTTCCAGATAGAATTCATTCAGGGGCTAACCAAATTTTGTGCTACGGCACATAATCGTTTTTAATTATGTTTACGTTTCGTATTAGACTCATCAGTGCATAGCAGTTCAAATTGAACTGTTTAATGCAAAACTTGTCAGTTCAATTTGAACCGAATTTGATAGAACTATTCTTCGAAGCTCGAAGAAATAAATGAAGGACTCTTCCGAGAAATAGAGAATAAATATTTTTATTTTTGAATTGTATGTTGAACGAAAATATAGTTTAGTGAAAAAGAGACACTAAATTTGAAATAATGAGAAATTTGGTAGCTGAATTTTGGAAAAGAGAAACTCCTGCAGTTGAAGCTTTCCACGACATGGAAGTCTAGTCTTGTTTTTTTTCGTCGGATTTAACACGGCTTCAAATCGGAAAAATATAGTAGCTACTATCAACCTCCTAGTGAACTCCAGTTTTTTTTTCACAATGATGTATATTGTGGGTTTAACACTTAAACATTCCAAATTCAATTTTAAATTGAGCGACATAAGGCTATTTCATCAATAGTAATCTCATTGATAGAGTCAATATACAATTTTGCCAATTACTTGACATTCAATCAACGAATTTGTGATAAGTTCGGATACATTATTTTATGATTCGGCTTTAAAAAGGTGATGCCGCAGAAAAAAAGCTCGAAAATTGTTCAATACTGCTGTTTTAGCGACGCAATAATTCGAAGCGAAATCACCTATAGCCATCTTACCCATAAGGTCAATCTATCGAGCAGACACGGCAGGTTTCACCTTTACTAATTGTTTTCATATATTAGATAACTACTGGTGCTAGGATGACTTCTGAAAGTGTTACCCTATTTACAACAGCATTTGCCATCACAAAATATTGTTTAGGTTTGTCTACCCCTGGAGCTGTATTGTTGCATGCCAGAAGTGTACAGAAAAGTTTGAACAACAGAGAAGACGAATCATATGATACTGTGATGCAATATATACTGCGTAAAGCCGCACTTGAAGCAGTAAAACTCAAATTATCTCGCAAGAGCTAATTCTACTCTACTCTCAATTCTGACTAGACGATTGACTAACTGGGGAACGGGTATACTGGGATCTCTTCTTGTCCGTTTTTTATGCGGTTTCTTTTCACGCGGATTTCCGAAGTCACGCGTATTTTTTTCACGCGGATTCCCGAAACTACGCGGGTTTTTTTTGGGCTAATTTCCCAAGTTACGCGGTTTTCTTGTTTTGTCTTAAAAATGCATGAAACTTTGAGATCTGGTGTTTTCCCAATTTCTTTTTGTAAATCAACTTTTTGACACAAAAATTATGTACAGAATACATCAGAAAAAAATTTTTGTTCTTTAGTTTCGTAATGTTTTTTTACGGGGATTTCCGAAGTTACGCGTTTTTTAAGCGTTTTCTTTACCCGTACGTATCCTCCGCGTGAAAAGTGACCTCAGTGTATAGCGTGATGAGTAAGTCGATATCTTTCACACATCCCGCGTGGGTTCGATTCCCAACCCCGCACATAGGATCAGAAAGCTTTTCTGATTAAATTTAGGAACTTTTGTTTTTAGGTATCAGACTCCAAGAATCTTATATCCCAAATCCATTTGGAATCTTGCATATTACATGGAATGAAAAGTCCCGGGCCTAACAAAGAAAAAGTCGATTTTTCACAGTGAAAACTTAAATCTTTAGTTTAATCTCGACGATACACTTGACCAATCGGTCCTCCAATATTTTGATGTCTTTTGCAAAAAAAAAAGATTTGTCAAGGCCTTCAAAATAGACTTCCGTATCTGCAATGGACTCAGTACTCGACGAAAATTTCTTTCCCTGAAGTAACCATTTCAGGTTTGGAAATAGCTTGTCCCGGGTTGGCGGTTCAATGCATAGGGCGCTGGTCTTACAAACCAGTTGTCGTATGTTCGAGCCTCGACCTGGAAGGATTCGTAGTGTCAGTAGAATCCTACCACCAGCCATGCACTGGTTCTGTACACTCTGAATCGACTGCGAAGTCTGTTGAAACAGAAGGTCAAATTCCACTACAGGAATGTAATACCAAGGCGCAAATAGCTAATAGTCGCTGTGGGGGCTGAAGAATACGGGGGATGGTGGAGTAATTCTTAATTTCACCGTTGCTAATGCATAAGAATGCGCTGGTTCGTCTTTTTCCATAGGTTGATGAAAACTAGAACTCGTCTGACTCTATCAGCTATTATATAAACACTAGTAGATAGATAGTCATGAAATTTGATATTGGGTCACCTAGAAGGTTGTTCCTACAAAAATATACATGATTTGATACCATTCACGTTTTTTTCTGTGAGAGACCCGGTACTTTTCATTCCATGTAGTATGAAACCAGATGATTCAAGTGATGGATTTAATGTAAGGAAAATTTATTTAAATAAGTTCAATAAGTTCTTGTGTTTTCATTGAAAGAAATTGGCAAAACTTTGAGCCGTCTACGTCATGGACATTTTTTCTTACATCCTGATTTGCCCCTGAACTTTGCTTTAACTTCCTGCTGAATGCTTTTCAATTTGGCGCAGTCACTCTCATTTGAGCGTATTGATTATCTCATATTTACCTCATTGTCCATGGTCATATGGGATCATTATTTTGATGTTTATGAAAGTATCTTGCCATATCATCAGTTTTTTATATTTTTTTTAGATTACATGCATTTCTAAGACATACAAAATAGTGGATTTCCGAAGTTGCGCGGTCTCAAATTCCCTAAGTCTCAGTCTTTTTTTGCAATGTCAAATTACCGTCAAAACGAATTTCTTCAATTTCGGAAATCTTGAATTCCATTTTTTAGAAGAATTTTTTTTATGATTACTCCAGATCTGGATGTTTCATGTATTTCTTAGATATTTGGCATACAAAAAAAATCCCCGCGTAAAACGAGACGTCAGTATACTTAAGCAGGACAATTTTGGACATAGAGCTATAATTATGCTTTCTATGTAAAACACATGAAAATAAAACCGTACAAACAGTGATTAGTTTTTGGACATCATCAGCTCAACCAATATTGGACAGATTTTGCATATTATTGCACATAACTGTTGAAAATATTTTACCACATCAATCAGATCAAGCGAATACTATCTAGTTTAAATAATTGGTGTTCGAAAATATTTAAAAACTGTTTGGAAAATTGACATGCGACATGAAAGCCGCGAAAACGTTACCCCAGAGACGGGACTCGAACCCGTAGCAAACTCATAACCGAAGAACTGAACTGAACGCATCGATAAAACAATATAGAGCTATTGTAACAATGGTTATCTCATTGATAAAGTAGAGATGGTCGGTTTCGGGAATTTGCATTCGAAACCCGAACTCGAATCCGACTGATATTGGTAGGGCTCGGGTACAGAAAGAGATAAGTTTGTGAGGTTCGGCTCGGGTACTGGTGCCAATTTTTTCATTGTCTCGAATACGACTTACTTTACTATGGGACGCCTTTCCAAAAGTTACTCTGTACAAGAATGGGCAGAACTTTATCGCGAATATCTCTTGATGTACTTAACCCAACAACATAATTTTTTCCTACAAGCTATCAGATATATGATCAGGAACTCGTGATTAAATTTTCAACGTGTCGAGGAGAGGTTCTCCTACCAACATCAGTAAGAACAAACCAAGTATAAAGCGTGAAACGCTAAGGTCGTGCTTTCATTTGGACTTCGATCTTCGGGAGCAGCAGTCGTCATGAGAGCAAATCTTTTTTATGGTACAAAACCTCAAACGCACAGGTCGCCAAACCAGTTTCCCTTCAAAGAAGACCGATTGCATCATCCTGCTGCTGGTCGTTTGCATTGGAGCAAAATGCAACGAAAAATGAACAACAATGGAGAATATTATGCAAAATCAGCCCTCCAATGGCTCCATATTTTATCTAAAGGACTATAAAGATTATTTTTTTGCAAATCGGTAATTAAAGCCGTCAGTGTAGTGCAAATCTGGGACAGTTTGATTAGCTTTGTGCATTTTTGCAGTGCAAAATTCGCAACAGTGTTTAATATCTTAGAGGATTACATAATTAGGTCCTTCTGAATGCCAGAAATTAATCCGGTACTGCCCTTTGATAGTTTCCTACACTGTAATATTCAAATCCAAAATTCTGCATGTTGTTATTCAGAACCATAATTGTATACCCACAAAATTATGCGAAATTTTCCTCCATTATGCTGTATACGGCCTATTTTTCAACCAGTTGTAGTTTGTAGTAGAATTTTCTGCTGATTTGTTATACGAAATGTATAACACCGACTCAGAATAGTTTCGAACCCAACTCGTCACTTTCCATCATAAAAAGTTTTTCTAAGAACCACTATTAGTTTATCATAAAGAACTATACTATTTAATGTCGGAATGTTCAATGTCGAATCAAAACTTTAGTTTATGTGCATCGTTTGAAATTCTAGAAGTGAAAAGGGGAAAGTTTGCACAATTCACATAATCGATCAACTAATTGATATTCGGAAGTATAAAGAAAGAGTTTTATTCGTATTCACGATATCCTGTTATGACTCTGACATTACACACCCACATTTTTTTTCAACGGCTACGGGTCGTGTTCGTGTTAAAAAATTTGGTCGAGTTTCAACTTTTTTTTCGCGTTTCGGAACATTTCTCGGGTTCTAGTCGGGTACGGGTAAAGATTGTTTTTTTTTATCGGGTATGGATCAGGTTCAAGTTTGAAGGAAAAATAAATCTCGGGCTAACAAATTTTGTCGGGGTTTCAGATTTTTTTTCGGGTTTCGGGACTTTTCTCGGATTCAGGTCGGGTACGGGTAAAGATTGTTTATTTTTTTCATCGAGAACGAGTTTGAAAGGAAAATTAAACTCAGGTACGGGTCGGGTTCGGGTTGGGCTTTGGAACGTTTTTCGGGTTCGAGTCGGTTACGCATAAAGATTTTTATTTTTATCGGGTTCGGGTTTGAAAGAAAAATAAATCTCGGGTTAAAAATTTTTGTTGGGTTCAAGATTTTTTTTCGGATTTCGGAACTTTTTTTGGATTCAGGTCGGGTACGGGTACAGTGTTTTTATTTTTTCATCGCGTACGGGTTTGAAAGGAAAATTAATCCCGGGTAAGGGTCGTGTTCGGGTTAAAAAATTTGGTTGAGATTCAGATTTTTTTCGGGTTTCGGAACGTTTCTCGGGTTCTAGTCGGTTACGGGTAAAGATTTTTATTTTTTATCGGGTATGGATCGGGTTCAGATTTGAAAGAAAAGTAAATCTCGGGTTGACGAATTTTTTCGGGTTTCAGATTTTTTTTTCGGATTTCGGAACTTTTTTCGGATTTAGGTCGGGTACGGGTAAAGATTGTTTATTTTTTCATCGGGTACGGATTTGAAAGGAAAATTAATCTCAGGTACGCTATATATAATAGGGCTGAAAAGTCACCACTTGTCACCCAATTTAAATCTTAAAAATTTAATTTTAACTCATATTCCAATAAATAGTTATTAAAAAAAATCTCAGGTACGGGTCGGGTTTGGGTTGAAAAATTTGGTGTGGTTTTAGATTTTTTTTCGGGTTTTAGAACGTTTTTTGGGTTCAAGTCGGTTACGGATAAATATTTTTACTTTTATCGGGTATGGATCGGGTTCGGGTTTGAAAGAAAAATAAATCTCGGGTTAAATAGTTTTGTCGGATTTCGGGTTTTTTTCGAGTTTCGGAACTTTTTTCGGGTTCGGGTCGGGTACGGGTAAAGATTTTTATTTTTTTTGAGTACTGGTCGGTTTCGGGTTTCTAAAAATGTTTACCCATCAATCTCAATAATAAAGTCGCCTTACTACTTTGACTATTACTCGACTTTCAATCAACGAATTGTGATAAAATCGGTTACAATAACTTTTCTTGGGCTCTGAAAGCGATACCGCAGATAAATCGAAATTGTTCAATTCTTCTATTACAGAGATGATCGGGTTATTTGAATCCGAAATTCGTTCCGAACCCGACGGGTATTGGTCATGTTCGGGCACAGCACAATACATTTTCTACAATTCAAAAATTGTTCAATACTGCTGTTGAGGTCAATCAGAGTCAATTTTGATCAGTACCTCTTATAACTAACACCTACAAACAAAATGGCCCTTTTCAAGGCAATTCTTAAGGAACTATTTTACTGAATACGACCACTTTTGTCGTGAATACGGCTTAGTTTACTATGGGGCGCCTTTTCAAAATTTACCCTCTGAGAGAGTTATAAGTTTTTGATCGTGAATATCTCCTGTTGTATCTAATGAATCAACATAATTCTTGCGACATGCCATCGGAAATATGATCACAACTTTATGATAAAATTTTCAGTTGTGTGACATAATCTCAAATAGTAAAATTAAACTTTTCTGAAATGTTTGGTATAAGAGTATCAAAGAGCATAATTCATAAGGCGCGTTTGCCTTTCTCGTATTTTGAAAGCTCATAGCTCAATGATCTGTAGAAAGATTTATATAATCTAACTACCAATATAATCGAAAATTTTTAACTTGAACGTGTATTGCAACAACATTGAAGTTTTTCGACAGTACACTATTGAAAAACCTGTTTGATTTGACGCTTGACAGCACCAGCCAATCAGAACGCGAGAAGTCTGCTTCTGTACAAGAGCATCCATATAAAAGTTGAGTGGTTCATTTTTCCTACCATTTTCGGAGCAACTGTTGCCGAAACAAGACACACACGAGAAGTTTAAATAATTTGCACCGTCACTAACACATTCAATTACGAACGGCAATGCGAAAGTGGAAGTGATGATGTTGAACACATCTTTCTACTAGTATACAAATATGCCGTGCGAAACAGAGTTGCCACGTATACAGATAAATATGTATTTTTGTCGTGAATTCTTTAGTATGCGGCCGAAAACGGCTGTTCTGCGAATAGGAAAGGAATTTCAGCAAAGGGGCTGTCCGTACACCGCTACCAGTAGCAGGTATAATATGAAATGTGATGTGAAAAATAGCGTCATTAAAGTTAACGCAGCTACTCTGAACGCACGAGACACCGTCAGCACGACGGCACCGAAAACCGGTAGAAAGGCAGCCAAAAAGTCCATTCAAAACACTTTTAAGAGCTTAATATCATTCCAAAGAACCAGTTGAATTTTGTCGCTTTCCCACCATTTTTTGAGCAACTGTTACCGAAACAAGACACACACGAGAACCATCTCAGATATCAATATTTCCTACCAAAAGATTCATCAAGATGGAAATTAAAATAATTTGTACCGTCACTAACACATTCAATTACGAACGGCAATGCGAAAGCGAAAGTAATGATGTTGAACACATCTTTATACTAGTATAGGGTCTTGTGAAAATATGCCATGCGAAACAGGGTTGCCATATATATAGATTAATCTGTATTATTATTATTATTATATTATTATTATTATTATTATTATTATTATTATTATTATTATTATTATTATTATTATTATTATTATTATTATTATTATTATTATTATTATTATCATTATTAGTATTAAAATTACTCTTGCATACCGAAGATCGTCGATACATTTCAGACCAGGCCATCGCTATTGTCTCGTACTGAAATTTCGAGAAAAATCAGATATCTTCGAACTTCATAGCTTCAATAAAAATAAACTACAAATTTGTCGTACCTAGCCTCCTATATTGGCAAATTAAACAGGAATTGTTTCAAGTTTGGAATATATAGTTGTAGAATAGTAGCTGTTTAATGTAACTAATCTGTACTTTAATGTAGGTGCATCGCTTCAAACTCTATTAGTGAAAAAGGAGAAAGGTTGCACAATTCATACAATCAATCAACTAACTGATATTCGGAAAAGTGATGGAAGCGTGTCAGTTTTTTTCGTATTCACGACATCCAGTTATGTCTCTGACATTACCCACCCGCCCTTTTTTTTCATTGAATTTAGTGACCAAAAAGTTTTCTTATAATTCAATCCAGAAATCATTTCAAAATTTTATTATGTAAATGTGAAACACAAATAAAAGCTGGCTAAATATTCAAACCAATATTTTCAGTGATTTTGTTAGTTGTCTTTTGTAGTCCTACGTCAATCGTTCGAACAATCTTTTACGCCTGACTCTTGTAGTTTTTATTCTATGAATCAATATCAATATCAATAAACTGTGATTTATGTCAAAAGTGGCACACACAATTTTTGTTTGAATTTTAAAATTACCTCTTTCGTGAGTTATATAAAATATGAGCTTATTACAACAAGCTAAAGCTCTGACTTATATCACAACAAATTTGAATGTCAACTTCAGGAAAGTTAACAGATTTCTTGTAACGAGAAAAAAAACAAATTAAAGGACCAGTCAATTCCACTGCTCAAATTCGCCAAACTTACGGAGAGGCGGCTGTTAAAAGTCTGCCAACGATTACAATCAGTTGCAGGCAAAATCTTTCTTCTTTCAACTAACTGACAAATTTACTTCTGCAGTGTGCAATTTTGCCGACGTTTCTTCTCCCCGATTTCCCCCACGGAAACGGTTTCAAGTACTTTTGCACAGCCGAGGCCGAGGACAGACAAATCGCCGAAAATTAACATTTTCATCAAATTAAATTTTAATTTACTTTTTCCACCTTCTGGCTGCCATCGGGCAGTTGCTGGAATGATCGGCTGGTTGGCAATTCTACTTCCACTGCCAGCTTAGGCAGTTGGAAACTTGGACTGTGTGAGTTCCGATTGAATTAAACGGAACGATTGGACTACTCGAAGAAACGTGCCCGAAGCTTTGCCCCCCCCCCTCCATGTATGCAACCGTGCGATTGAAATTCGGTGTGACCTGGGCTCCGATTTGGAGTGTTAAAATTTTAATGAACTTCGTGGAGGCTGCCGTGCCGGCTGCCGCGGGCAGGTTGCCGAACGTCAAAGCCCGGAATCCCGTACCCGAATGGTGGCTTTTGTTTTCGTTAAATATTAAATTCAGTTCGGCCAGGATAAAGCGCCAGCCGTGCAGTGTCTGATATGGATCGTTTGGATTTTAATTTCACGCACTTGGTGCTGGGATATTTTTTTTTTCTTGTCGCTTCACTTTCTTTTTCTTCACGGGTACCGGCCTGTTGCGGTTCTTCCAGGAAAAATGGATTATGGACAGCTGCCAGCCTACTGGGGAAAAACGAGAGGCAGGAAATTAAAACCACTTGCTATTCGTCTTACGACGAAGTTCGCAGTTTTTTTTTCTCCCTGCGGTGGAAGAATATTATACCGTTTCATTTCAGCATCAAGTTCAGTCTTTTCGAGCATGGCCTGGGGCATCGAGTCGAGAACGAATGGCCAAGAGCAGAAATTAAAGTTTTGCTCATTAATTAACTTAGCCGTATACCTTTTGTTTGCCTGCTGTCAGCCAACTCTTTTATCAACTCTAACTCAATCAGCTACCTTCCTGGCGGTTGGAGTTGGAGGAGTTGGACGCCGGTGGAGAGAAAATTTCGCTCCAGTTGCCATTAGATTGAATAATTCTGGCATTCTTTCTGGCGCTACAATAGAAAATTCTTTTCTTTTCCTTCCACAACTCTCGGCGGGGAAGCTGGCAAACACTTCGTACATGACCTTCTTCGTGCAGCGCCGGAAACCAGTGGCAATGAAAGTGAAAGTGAAACCAAAATGACGCAGACCGAAGTTAGCTGTTCTTTGCGTCCCCGGGGAAGTGGTTGAATTAATTATAACTTTTTCCCATTCGAAGGGGTGAGCTTTTTTCACCTGTTACGGACATTTATTTTGGCTGACTTCTCCGGTTTCGGTTCAGAGCATGCAGTTCCGTTCCGATTGTGGCTTTACCGCATTGGGTTATCAATTTACGTTAATTGGCTTTACTGTTTCGCCCTTTTGGAATCAGTGTCAATGGTTGTGATTTTTCACTTTTGATTGACGACGTTAGAATATAAAATGAACGGAGGATTCTGGGAAAACCGGCAGGTCACGTTCGACCTCGTAATGTAGCACAAAAACTTGGATCGGGAGAGACTGATTAGTTCCAATGGTTAATCAACATCAAAGGCCAACAGCGTCTAGTCTCATTTCATCGGAAAACTTTGGCCCATCCGAATCCAGCCGAAACTAGTTACTTGATTCGTCGTCACTCGCTTGATCGGCCATCCGAAGAAACTCTGCCGTTCGTGTCAAACGACGGAACCGACTCCGGCTCACAGCGGAACCACCGAAATGGCTCATCCTAATTAGATTTCCCCCATAATATTTCAAGGAAATCGATTTACATCTCTGCTTTGGCTGAGCCCATCTGGCCTCCTCCTCACCGTTCGAGCATCTACCCTCTCCCTTCCCCCCGGCCGAACTAAACGATTCTGCCACCGGTTAAAATACTGTAATTTACGCACAGCATGATTCTCACACTTTTCCTACTTCCGGGGCGGATCTTCCCTACTCTACCACCATCTGTTATTCCGTTTCATCATCGGTTGATCGACCCACCGAGCGACCTGTGCTGGAGGAGGCAGGGTCAGTCACCAACGAGGAAATGAAAAATATGAAACCGTCAGCTCGCTCATCCTCTTCGGCCATCCACGTTTGGGACCGTGCTCCGTAGCACACTTCCCGTGGATCGTCCCGAAAATGACACGATAAACAACAACAAAGTCTGTTCCCGTTCGTTGCGCTCAAAGGCAGGAATTTATGAAAATCTATCCTTCCCAGTGCTTACTCCAAAATCACCGACGATGATGCTGATGCTCGCAACAATGGTCTGTGGGTGGGTGGGTGTCTGGGTGAAAGCAGACAACTGGCAGCACAAGTTGAAAGCGATTTGTAACACTTGCTTTAAAAGGCACTAATCCTCGTGGTATTCGTCCTCGTTGTCCTCATTGTCGTCATCGTGTTGGCATCGCCTTTACAGTATGGCCATTCGGTACCGGGCTCGGCGAGACACGTCGTCATAAACATATGAACTTGGAACACCCAATGCCCCATGCTTTCGGGCCAGCTCTTCACCGTTTGCCGAGGACACTCGGTTCCACGGATCGGCAATGAAATGTCAGAAATGAATGGCAGTCGGAATGCTCCACGGGATGCGGGGCAGTCATTTATTTTAATGGTAATCGATGTTCAGTTGATGATTTCGTGCGAATAACGAACCGGTCGCGTTTCGGAATTTATCGGTACACGGCACAGAACAACTGGCTTCGCAGCTTACCGGTGCCGGTAGTAGAGATAAATCCGTAGTCTTTGAATTGGGAATTGATTCGTTGAGTGCTCGACGGTGGTTGGACGTATAGATATTCGTATCCAATTTTGTAATTTCACTAAATGGCTATAAGCCGAATCTCCATGCCTAACTAGAAAATCTTTATTTTGTTGTGGAACTGCTCTGCCATTGAACTACTCTGAAGATGCTGGAAAGCCAGTTTTCAGCTAAGGCAGTCAATTCATGTCAATTCACTTTCCGAGCAAGTTTCAGACCAGTTCATGATTGGTTCAAAATGACATAAGCAAGTACAAGTTGTTAAAATTATTATTACAGCAGGGTAGCCTAAAAAGTGTTGTTAAAGTAACGTCGCTAATAATCTTTATGAATGGGTCCGTAAAATTACCCCAGCAGGAGTGAAGACCAGCCAGAAGCTTTGTAAGAGCTACCAAGGGAACGTTACAGTGAATGAAAGAAATGAACATGCCTGATATGTGGTTTGAACAAGACGGTGCCACATCCCACACGGCACGCGAAGCAATGACCAAATTGAGAGCCACCTTCGGTGAACAGTTTATCACCAGTTTTAAACCATCTTCATACATTAAATTATATTGATCGTTCTATCAATTCCAATGAAGATTTCATTAATTTTCCCAATTTTTTGTCGTGAATACGACTTATTTTACTATGGGGTGCCTTTTCAAAATTACCCATATGGAAGAATGGGCAGAACTTAATCGTAAATATCTCGACTTGTATTAAAGGTAGCAACATAGTTCTTTTACAATTTCATCAAAATTATGATCAGGAATTTAGGATAATATTTTGAACAGTGTGAGATATCCACAAACAACTCAAAAATTAAGTTTTCTCAAAATTTAAAAACAACGCGGAAACTCTTTACTTTCGCTAGGGTTTTTCGCGCAAGGACGACGATTTCGAGGTAGTCAGGCACATATCTTCAACTGACTACGTATAAAAGGGGAACCGTGGTCAAAAATCGATCATTTCTTCTTGTGCGTTGGACGGAAACAGACGTCGTGGGACCAGCAGCTTCGGAGAGTGCACCTTCTACGTGGTTAAAAACCTCAAACGCTCAGGTTGCAACTCTCATTTGGACTTCACTCGTCCGGTGGGGCAGTCGTCAATGAACGCAGATGTTTTGCGTGGTATAAAGCCTCAAACGCTTAGGTAGTGCTTTCATTTGAACTTCAATCGTCGGGAGCAGCGGTCGTCAATAATGAGAGCAGACCTTTTTCGTGGTATCAAACCTCAAACGCTCAGATCGCAGTGCCAGTTTCCCTACGAAGAAGATCGATTACATCATCCTGTTGGTGGTCGTTTGCGTTGGAGCAAAATACAACGGGACTTGGACAACAACGTGGAACATTATGCAAAATCAGCCTTTCTAATGGCTCTAAATGTTACCTAAAGAACTATAAAGATTGCTCCTTTGTAAATCGAAATTTAAAATTAGCAGTGCAGTGCAAATCTAAGATAATATGATCAGTTTTTTTTTGCAATTTTCACAGTTCTAAATTCGCAACAGTGTTCAAAATCGTTTATATCCAATCAGTGTTTGACATCTTAGAAAATTATACAATTTGGCTTTTCACGCACGCCTTCATAAAAGGTTCTTTCCAAAAACACCAATATCATAAAGAACTATACTGATTATTTTGTAATATTTGTGTGTCAGAATGTTTGATGTAACTAATCTGTACTGTAGTTTGGGTGTATCGTTTCAAATTCTAGTAGTGAAAAATGGGAAAGCTTGCACAATTCACACAATCGATCAACTAATTGATATTCGGAAGTATGAAAAAAGAGTGTCAGTTTTATTCGTATTCACGACATCCAGTTATGTCTCTGACATTACACACCTGTACTTTTTTTTTTGTAAATCAAATCCTGTACTTCTTAAAAAATCACCCTTTACTAGCCATTTGGGGGTTTGAAACCTCTTGGATTCCAGTTTGTGCTAAAGTGCACATGACTCAATTGAATTATTTCCGTTTCGCATTCAGCTCATCAGTGCATTAGCAGATTATGTTGATCTACTAATGCCACCTCACGGATCAACATAATCCGCTAAGCAGACGTACAGTCATTGCTATTTACAATGCACTTATTTTACACTAAATGTGCATTGTCTATTCTGACGTGCCGAAAGTAACGAAACCATCCACCCTTTACTAATTCGTACATTGACAGGATTACATTCGTTCCACGTTGAGTTTTCTCCTGTTCGTTCGCTTGTCTTCAGTGCAATAATAACACGATCCGAGATAAAACCCTTAACAATTTTCATTAACAGTTTTCATTCAATATAACAGTAGATTCGACTCACCTAACTGGTTTACCACCGATACATAATTTTTTCAATGCAGTTTCAATACGGCTGAAACGTTTTACTTTATTATAAATTTATAGCTCAATTCTGTGCAAATGTGTAATACTCATATCAATTTATCAATACTTGAACGGTACCCAACTTGAGCCTATCTCAAATTCATTACGTGATAAGGAATAGAAGAGTCCTGAGTGTTAATAATTATAATCAATAAATCTCACAATTTCAAGCCTACGACCACTTTTATCATAACTCTATCGACAAGAATGACATTTTTTATCACTTCCTTCGAAGGATTAGAGCTGAGGTTGTCCGGGTGCGGTGCTTTACAGATGTTATCTTAATTGTTGTCTCATATCTTCTTGCCCTCTAGTGATTGGAGACGGATAGTGATGTTCAAGATTTGGCTTTGGTCCGTTTTCGGTCAGTGACGGTTTGTATTTGAATCACGTCACAGAATGCGAAATCGCCAGTACAGGTATATTTCAAACCGATTTGTGTTTTATTTAAAAGATATTTTATTCAGGCCTATTTGCGTACAAGCTTTACGTGGCCAATTTAGCAGAGTTTTTAGATAATTTTTTTTTTGAATTGGATCTCGTTGTCACCCTTTTTCTAGCTTCCATTTTCCTCCTGCGAGGATTGAGGGGCACTTCGTTCGTGGTTCGTCTCGTCATCCATTGCCGTGGTATTTTTGTTGATTTCGTTGCTAGTTGCTGTAGATGCGCCTTGTTGTACATTGTTTGCGGTTGCTGGTTGGTTGGATGGTAAGCTGTTAACTGCAGCTGGTGTACTTTGTTATATAGGGGATACGTTGTATGGTTTCGTTGAAGGGGATACTTCCCTGTTGTTGGTGACTGTCACAGGTGTACTGGGGTTGCTTGGGGTTGATGTGAAGGAAGCACCGTTGTCTCTTGGTATAGTTGTCTCCTTGCCCGGTTTATCACATGGCTTACCGTAGTGAACAGCTTTTTGGCAATATTTAATTGTGGCCATCTGATTGTCGTAGGTAACAAGTGATTTACACGGTATTCTTGTATCCTGACCGAATGTCACATAAGAAGGTATAGGCCTCCTCAAGTGCATGCGTAACAAACGTACGCCATTTAGAATACCGGGGAAAAAACTCTTCAACTTTTCTTTTTCGATAGAGAGAATCTCTCCGTATTGGGACATAGTTTTGCGAATATATGAATCGGTGACGCTTGAGGGAAGATCATGCACACGCACTTCTATAGCTATCTTCTATACATACTGGAATATTGTACTTGATATTTTCATGCTCCACATAGTGCACATTGTTATTCTCTTTTGGTAATTGAATTGCATCCAACTCTTTATAAAACTGGATGTAAATAACATTATTTGTCTTATTGCATTGAAGTAAATGCACACGTTTAATGTCAAGATGCATTTGCTCCTTAAGCAAACCTTCAAGTTCTCGTATCGAAGGTCGAATTTTGCACTGTCTGAAGTCAACTATAATTGTATTCTTTCGTACCGGCGGTAGCTTTTGTTCGTTTGGTTCACTCATTTTTGAGGTCGTTCTATTGTACACTACACAATACTGTACTTGGTTTTTTCTGTCCCGAACGTAAGCGGTTTTGTTTTATCGACTGATTTTTTATAATTTCTTATAATTTCTACGGTTTTGTGTTATGCTCTTTTTTTTTGCTTTTTCATAAGAAACGGTTTTGCAATCACTGTGAAAATTGAGTTTTCAGTCAAGGCCCAGAGTGCCAAGTATCACATACCAATCGGCTCAGTTCATCGAGATCAGCAATTGTCTATGTGTATATGTGTATGTGTATGGGATTTCAGCCATTTCACCAAAATCCATTTCACCGAAAGGGCCATTTCACCAAATTGTTAATACCGTAATAGAAATTGATGTAAAATAAAGACAAATTTTTTCTTTTTGCGATATTCTCCTAACCAGAGATCATTTTTTTGTAGAAACAGACAATGAAAATTATAGAATGATAGTACTCAAGGGAGAGCAAGGATGTGAAAATACAGCACGGAATCTTGTAGTAACTTAACTTTTACCTTCTACCAGAGGAGTTGGGCTTAGGCATCTGAACAATGCGAATCACCCAAGTCTCTGGTATGTCGGAAAGTAAGAATAAAGGTCTTTTACCATTTACTATCCGAACCGGCAAAACGAAAGTTACCAGAAGTTGTCACTTTCTACTTGCGACGGCATTCTCACACACAATGAGTTCTTCACTACATGGATGTTTTTTCTTTATCTCTATACGGTTAGTTGAATATCGGAATGGAAGGTTTGTGCGAACTATTGCTTATGTGCCCAGAGTAACAGCGTGTTGGCTGTTTAGCCCAAGTTGTAAGCGGCGTTCAGTAGCGCTCCATTCATCGCTACCCCGATGGAAACCCATCATGTTTATTTTTACTCTTTTTCTTTTTTAACGACTAAGTTTAGTAGTCAATATTTCTTTTTTCCTTTTGCGATATTCTCCTAACCAGAGATCATTTTTTTGTAGAAACATACAATGAAAATTATAGAATGATAGTACTCAAGGGAGAGCAAGGATGTGAAAATACAGCACGGAAAAGTGAGACGTGACAGAGGGTTAAATGAGATTTTTGAAGGTATTTTTAAAACTACTTTGAATAAGTTAAAAAAATAACACCCTTCCAATTTTCTTTTAAATTTTTACTTATATTATGACCTTTCAGGAACCGCATAGGATACATTTTTATCGATTTGGCATCTAATGAATATTGGTATTTGAAGCTTGACTAGTTTTCGATGAAAAAACAATCATAAATTTTTACTGGAAGCTCATATAAAAAAGCTTGCTTAAGCAAAATTGTGCGCAATGATTAGTTCAACAACTCTTCTGAAGACAACTTTTCCGTAGAACGTTTCACAAAAAAGTTAGAACAAAAAAAGTGATTTTTCAGGAGCCACCCTACTTTTACTCGGGAAAATTGATGTAACTTGATCAAATGAAGAGCTAGAGAGGTGATAAACGAAGTTACTCAAAATAAGATTTCCTACAACTTTATTGTACAATAAAATCATTTTCGAATTCAATTAAGAAAGTTAGATTTCAGATTTCAATCTAAATGAAGACCACCCTAGTAAATTTTTTCATCAAAAGGAGCGCCATTTGATTACAAACAACTTTTGTGAAGACACTAACTACAAAAAACTAATATTTAATAGTGAAAATATTTTTGACACGCTAATCTCTCGTTTCAGACCACTGTGCAGTGGTTGCTTAACCTTTCTATATGAGAAAAGCAATAAAAGCTGTCATTTAAAGTGGCGATTCAATGACCGTAGAAACTACGAAAACGTTTTAAAAATAGTTCCTACACACAGATTTTGTTTGATAGATGGTCAAATAAATCCGTTTTAGATTTACATGTCTCCGGTTCCCGGTTTCGGAAATACCAAAAATAATGACCAAAAACTCCAAAAAAGGGAGCTCACCTCTATTTCTCCGAAATTGTTGAGCCGATTTTTACAAAATCCTACCCAATCAAAAATTTTATGGCGATTACTACAAAATTTTATCCAGGTCCAGTTTCTGGTTCCTGCATCACAGAGTAAAGAATATATAAAAGTCCTAATGCAAAATAGCGAGACAAGAAAGTAACAAAAAATCGGTAAAACTAATATAATGTACTCGTTTTGGTATCTGATGGCTGTATATAAATTTACTTTGCTATGCTGATACTAGAAAAATCTGAATTACTTACATAAATCTACCAAGCGAGATTTATGAGAACAGCACTACAAGATGAATGAAAATTGGTTTTTACAATATTATTTTTTATTCAGTAAAGCTTTTCATTCAAACATTTTGAGAATCTATGTGAAGCTTAGAAACGCAAAACTATAACTCAGATTTTTGTTCCCTCAAATGAACTGCAAAATCGGGTCGAATAAAAAAGAACCTAATTGGATTTGAAGGCATGCAGTAGGAAAACGCATTGTTATGCCGGAGTGGTCTAGCGTATGAATTGAAACTAATCTTTTTAATAATCCAGTTTCTGATACTAACAATGTTTAGATGATCTTCTGGGTACAATTTTTTGTGTGACTTCAGAAAAAAAAACAATATTTCGAAAAAGCTCTAACCACTAACTGGAACATTCATTATGCACCAGCAGGCACCCATTTTGTCAATGCAATAGCACATTAACTCCAATCGATTAAACCGAAATAAAATTCCGCCAATAGCGTTTGTCCGCATCGGCGACTAGCGAACCCATCGTGATCCGATTTGCAGTTTCGAACGTACCCCGATTCCGTCCAATGCATCCAAAATTCACGCACGCACTCGACTAAAACTGCGGGAAATCGGTAAGTTGAGCGTACTTAAGAGGATTTCACTGTCCAGCCCGAAATCGAAACCACTAACATCCCATCTCATCCTCTTCTTTCTCTCTCTCTTTCGCACACACAGACTCTCGCTTGAGGTGTTTCAATTCCACCGAGTTGTCGAAAAAGAAACCCAACTGTTTAAAATTAATCCGACATTTGTCACTTCCGCCCAGTTGGAAATCGCATTCCCATTCGGTGGCGTCGATTCGCCGAACGAACCAGGCTCCGATCGATTCGCATCTGTCCGCAATCAGTCCGAGCTTTCGATTGTGAAGGGTTAATTTCGATGGTACTGCAGCCGGACAGGCGTTCGTCAGACTCGTTTGGTTTTTTTTTTTGCTTCTCTACTTCCTACTGTTGTTGCAGCTGTCTCTGGTCCTCCATTTTGTTTCGCTCGTTGACAGCTGGAGGGAGGAAGGTGAACTTCGGTTTCCGCTCTCTGCTGGCTACGGCCGGTTAGTTGCAGTCAGTGAATGACATCTGGCAGATATCAACCGCGATACAACAATGTAGGGAATCTACCAGCCTCCTACTCTGCTGGACATCGGGCCGCTATCGGCAAATGAGTAAAGAGCAATAGACGAAACCAAAAAATGAAGTAAAAAAAAAACTTCACTGGATGGATTACCTGCACTTGACACATTTCAGTTGTGATAACGAGTCTGAAATTGGATTTAATTTATGGATTATTATTTCAGCGACCAGAAGGCAGTTTCGAAACCGGTGGAATGTGACTCGATTGAAAATGCATTCCCTGTTCATCGATCAACGTCTGGCTTGGTTTTAGGGGTTTTTCCGAGCCAGTAATTTCGGTTTGCAATTAATGGGCAATTTATCGGCAGTATGCGGGTTTGTTGTATCTCCAAAAATGAAAAAAAATACATGCATAATGCGTTTCTGAGTTTGGGGGCGTTATTTTTTTTTGCCAATGTTCGGGAAATTGATTAGCCTGATATAATTGACAGCGTGGATTAACGCTCTGCCAGTGTGGTCCTGAATGACCCGATGTTTACTGAGCTGTCATTTCACCGGGCTGCTGTGGTTTGCTGATGTGACGTTCAAATATTTATACAGATGTGCAGACAGGCTGAAAAAAAAATTCTAGCCAAAAACATCAATCCTCGTGCGGGCTCGTCGTTGCATCACTATCTCAACTCGGTTCTTCAGAATATAATATCATTTCGCATTGAAATCTGCCAGCACTGGTTGTCATTGGCTACTAGGATTGCTACATAATCAGAAGCATATTAAATTTGGTTAGAAATCCGTTTTTTTTTTTCAAAGTTTCCGGTTTACTGTGCTGTGGTTTTAAATAGAAAAACCACAAAATTTGCAGTTCTGCTAAATTTAACTTAGAGCTTATGTTGAGCCCATTTCAAATGAGTGACAGTATTGGGAAACATTTACAGTATTTTTCAAAACAGAAAATCAAACTATCTATTCACCACAATCGAAACAACCGAAAATCAACCCCACGATAATCCGCTTGAACATCCGAACTGAAACTGAAATGAGTCCCACCTCAGTCCAGATCATGTCAAAATAATTGAACCGAATCGAAAGCCGGTTTGCTTCCGAAATGTCGCGATTGAAATGTGGTTGCGTGTAGCCGCTGCCACGGAGATGGAAAACACCGAATAGAGGTAGAAAAGAGCAGATGCCCTGTCTGCTAATCCTTCTCTCCGACGTTCCCTGCTCGGTATGCATTCGCACAAAACACTACCCTCGGTGGTGACGTTGCTTCCGGAATTGACTGGTTCACTATCCATTACTGCCGTTGCCTGACGACACTTCCAAAACCAAACCACCCACCCGTTCCAAATCCTATGCAGAAAGTCAAATTTAATTTCAATCTATAGCGTATCAAATAGTATGATATAACCTCAAAATTGATTGAATAATATAGTAGGTATTATGGCTCATTCCATTGGCCCGATGGCATCGACTTTCCCCAATCACCAGTCAGTGCCACATCCTGTGCGCCCGTGGCAGCTTCGATGTTGCCACCATCGATGCTTTCCGCCAGGATGCGATGCCACGAATACCGGGATCATATATTATGTATAGGATTTTCTCCACTTCCGCTGTTGTGTTGCCTCCCCGGGTCCGGATTCAATCTGATGATACCTGGATCGGGACGTTGATTCCCAACTATCCACAAGCTACTCCTTTGCAAACACACACACACCTGCAAACAGTCAACGAGGCCTGTGATGGTCTGGCCTTTTTCGATATTTCCCTATAACCCACTTGTCTGGCACTTGGACTGACGCGGGAAGGTGGTGCCTGTCGTTAGAAGTTTAGAATTCGTCGGCAGATTAAACCCAGTTCCCCGTTGAGCCCAGGTTTCCAGTTCAAAACTGTGGGAAGTAACTCGCATTCCACCGTTCAAACTAAACTATCGTTCCTCTTTTTTTTTTTTTTTTTTTATTTTGCATTCCCAAATCGAATCGAGGCTATCGCCTCCCAACGATCGAATACCGACCGAACTTTTCGACTATTCGCTGAACTAATATAAAAGTTAAAACAGCAGCGTGCTTTCAAAGCCATCCAACAACACACGGAAATCTATTAATATCTTGGTGGGTAGATCTGAAAACGCGCACCTTTCCAGCCCCATCGATGGCCAACCGTTCGTCGTTCGGGATGTGGATGTCGAGTGGGGATCCTCAAAGCTAATTTGCGTAGTTCGCTATTTGCACTGCCAAACGAGCTCGAAGCTGTTCCGGTTTCATTTCCATTTCCGCTCGGTTCGTTGTTTTTTTTTTTCATTCCATGGTTCCACTGTGCGTCGTCGGGGAGTACCAGCTGGTCAAATAGGCTTCGAGAGCTCGATCTTCAAATGTTGCCGTCAGACTCGAAAGCGAAGCGAACAAAGTTTGCATCGGTGTGTCAGAAGCCGGCAGGTGAATCCCGGATATGGTAATTGATTTCGTTAAAACGCCTATTGAAAGGGCCTTGCTGAATGGTATTGGACGCTTTTCAGAGCAGACGAATAACTATTTATTTTGGTGAGTGCGAATTTACGAATGTTAATAATGTGTGCAGAACGAAGAGAACAGAAAGAACAGAAAGAACAGAAAGAACAGAAAGAACAGAAAGAACAGAAAGAACAGAAAGAACAGAAAGAACAGAAAGAACAGAAAGAACAGAAAGAACAGAAAGAACAGAAAGAACAGAAAGAACAGAAAGAACAGAAAGAACAGAAAGAACAGAAAGAACAGAAAGAACAGAAAGAACAGAAAGAACAGGAAGAACAGAAAGAACAGAAAGAACAGAAAGAACAGAAAGAACAGAAAGAACAGAAAGAACAGAAAGAACAGAAAGAACAGAAAGAACAGAAAGAACAGAAAGAACAGAAAGAACAGAAAGAACAGAAAGAACAGAAAGAACAGAAAGAACAGAAAGAACAGAAAGAACAGAAAGAACAGAAAGAACAGAAAGAACAGAAAGAACAGAAAGAACAGAAAGAACAGAAAGAACAGAAAGAACAGAAAGAACAGAAAGAACAGAAAGAACAGAAAGAACAGAAAGAACAGAAAGAACAGAAAGAACAGAAAGAACAGAAAGAACAGAAAGAACAGAAAGAACAGAAAGAACAGAAAAAACAGAAAGAACAGAAAGAACAGAAAGAACAGAAAGAACAGAAAGAACAGAAATAACAGAAAGAACAGAAAGAACAGAAAGAACAGAAAGAACAGAAAGAACAGAAAGAACAGAAAGAACAGAAAGAACACAAAGAACAGAAAGAACAGAAAGAACAGAAAGAACAGAAAGAATAGAAAAAAACAGAATCTATGAGAAAAGTTAGAAAATATATTTTCATTTTTTTGCACACTTTACCCCATAACTCCGGAACCGGAAATCAGATCTTAATAAAACTAGGAATTTAGTATGGGGCCTAAAGTGCTTTCATTTTATTATAAGTTCGTGGAAATCGATTCAGCCATCTCCGAAAAAAATGGGTACGCTTATTGCACAATTTTTTGCACATTTTACTCCATAATTCCGAAACCGGAAGTCGAATCCAAATAATATTCAGGAATTTTGTATGGGATCACAAGACCACTCATTTTAATCTAACTTTGTGAAAATCTGTTCAGCCATCTTTGAGAAAAGTTAGAGCACATACATACACACACAGACATTTTGCGTACTCGACAAGCTGAGTCGGGCCTCGGTTCAAAAGTCGGTTTTCACAGTGATTGCATAACCTTTCTATATGAGAAAGGCAAAACCGAAAGAACAGAAAGACTAGAAAAAGCAGAAAGGAACAAAATGAGGAAAATTGAGATCAAACAATTCGAACGATTTTTGAATAAAATTAATTAACATTTGGTGAAAAAGTTGAGTAAATCCAGAGCACACACAGCATATTTGTAATAAACAGCCATTAGAACAAAATGTTAAAAAAATGTAGTGTAAAAATATTGAGAAACAGATTCAAAATATGATTAGATCAAATTTTGAACAAATAAAGAACAAACTGAGAACCATCTTTAGATTCCATTTAGAATAAATTCAAAACAAGTATGCAGAACTGCACAGCGAATTTCGAACAGACTTAGAACAAGTTGGGAGCAAATAGCGATCAGAGGTAGAGAAATCGATCACAGATGATTAAGAATTTCTAAACGTATTTTGAGTAAGTTCCCGACCAGTGAGTAGTAACACGTTTATAGCAAAAAGGTCGGGTGACGGCCAGGATGTAGACCATGTTCGATGTACGTTCTACCATTGCGGACTGGCGTTCTAGAGTGTCTGTAACAAGATTCAGAGTGGCGAAATAGTAGCGCGTATGCACGGAATACATGAGAACGCAGGTTCGAGTCCTGTCTCTGAGTGTATCTTTTTCCAATAAATCATCTTTTCTGTTAGTTTTTCATTCATTCGGCTTCACCAATATTGTTTCCGCTCAGTCATTTCAAAAACTGAACAAAAAGCAATTTTCGTAACCCGTCTAAGCCTGGTCTCGCTAGTAGTTAAAAAAAAACAAATATTCTAGCCAGTATCAAAATTAGACAGAGTTAAGATTAACTTCTGTTGAGATTAGTTGATTGGGTTTTCAACTTTAGTTATTTATTGCTGAAGAAAATATATGCAATGTTTGTTCAAAACATGAGCCAGGAGAGAACGTTTCTAGAACAATTTATTATAAAAAAAACGAATTTAGGACTAGTTAATAGTAAAATAAGAAATTTAATTAAAACTCAGTGCCAATATTGTATGCATTCATTCTGAAGTAGAAACATAAATTAAATAAACTTGAAACAGTTTTTATGCAAATTAATAACAAATCTTGGGTTTAATTTTAAACAACACATTTCGAAAAAAATTTGTGATTTTACATCTTATAAGATGCACATAAATGGAGCGTCGTATTTCACACAAATTTTTATACAGAAACATGTAAAATTGTGTGATTTGAAAATTACATGGCTTAAATTCGAACGAAATAAAAAACAAAAGATCGTTAGCAGCAGCGCGACTTGAACCGAGAAACATTAGGTCACAAGCACATCGGTTACTCGACTGAACCAGGGAGCTCATATCATTTCATTGAATAATTGATAAATATAAATCCATACAGCGGCACTTGGTAGCCGAGTGCAAATTACATTCGGAGCGTGTAAAATTCTGTGCGAGTGGAATATTGTGTCATTTGAAAAATTAAGTAGTTGAGAATTGTATCGTTTGTAGAATTCTGTCACCTGTAAAATTAATAATTTTTTTCTGTGAAATTAAAAACAAGTTAGGAGCAATTTCCAAGTAAATTAAGAACAAATTCATTAGAAATTTGAACTTCGAACTAATTTTGAATTCATCATTATAAATTTCGAATCAATGTTGAGCAAAACTCGAACGAATCAAGAAAGAAAAACAAATTCAGAGAAAAATGAGAACCTATTCGAATGGAATTTGGGACCAATAACGAATCATTTTTAGGAAGAAGAAGAACCGATACAAAACAACTTTGTTTAGAATTCCGATTCAAAATTTGTTCAAAAGTTTTTGACAAAATTTTGAACAAGTTTTAAGCATATTTAAATATATACTAAAACAAATTTAGGGTAATCTAAGAACAAATTCAAAACAATTTAAGAAAAAAATTAGAACTATTTTATAACAAACTAAGCATGAATTAAGAACAAATTTGCATTATATTGAGGACAAATTGAATATAAAATTTATATACAAAAATATAGAATAAAATATTAAAACAAATTTAGAACAAATTAAGAACACAATAGAGTAAATTTTAAAAAGAAAGGAGGTAAAATTTTGAATATATCAATTGCAAATCAAGAACAAATTTAAACACAATTCAAACGAATGTGATACAAATAAAATTACAATTTAAAATATATAATTTGAACAAGATGAGACTAGAGTTGAGGCAAATTTCAACCATCTTAAAGACAACAGTAGAATAAATTTAAAACAATTTCAGAACATATTTCGAGCAAATTTTGAATATTCCCAAAAACTTAGGAACAAATATGCATTAAATTGCGAACAAATTTTGGGAAAGTTTCGGAATACGGTAGAGCAAGTAAATAACATATTAGTAGAAAATATATGAAAATATTCAGATCCAGTTTGAAACAGATTTAAAACAAAGATCCTCGAATTTCAAAAATTTCCACGCAATCGGTTATATGAAATTCGTTGATTGTCCATGAAAAGCGTGAAAAGGTTTTCCAAAAATATGTCCGAATGTGATCCTTGTTGCCAGCATAAGTTTTTTTTTAGAAAAAAAATTTCATTCCATCGAATTATTTTTTCAAATAATTGTGAAAGATTACAAAAAAAGCTCATTTTTTCAGTGCTATTTTTGATAAGACTCGGAAAATCCCCCGAATTTTCCAGTTATTTTCACCCTGTAGACAGATAAAAGTATTTCAAAGGTCTGTATGTTTTTGGTTTTGTCAAATTTTTCAAAATTTCCATCGAAAATTTCCTAAAACCACCCGCACGCATGGTACTTGGACGATGGCTATTTGAAACAAATCCAGAAAAAAAACTGAAAACATTCGGAACAAACAATTTGTCAGGACAATTCAACAACCCCTGCTTCTTCGTACCACCAACTGTAGCCTGATTTCCCCAGAGTTGATCACTTCGACACAGATTGGACAATGTAACAATTAATGAAATTATCCTAGTTTTAAGCAATCAGGTTCTCTCGGCATATCAGAACCAACGAAGTTTGCCTTATAAAATACTTGCATAAATAAAAAAGCCTTGAAAAAACGTTTTGAAAAAATTTGAACAGTTTTTGAACAAACTTAAAATTCATCAAAAACAAATTATGAAAATGTTTTGAAATAATTTGAAATAAATTTAGAGTTAATGATTTGAGACGACTTTAAATCATCATTGAACAAATTCGAAAAATTTTCAGAATGTCCATTCATTTTGAATGAACTTAAAATAAAGGTGAAATCATTTCAAAACAAATGAATATAGAATTGAGTCTAATCTAGAACAAATCCTGAACCATTGTTGGAGCAAATTTTCGATAAAATAAATTGAGCTTGGAAATCTAAATTATGATGATTAAATTTTTATGACATTTTAGAAAATGTTACCATCAGTTTGAACGAATGTTGAGAGAAAGTTTGAAGAAAAACACTAATATTTAATTGTTTATAAGACAGTTATTAATAATGTTGATGCTATAACATGATTGGATACTACAAAAATGTAAAAAAAACCTGTTTTAAACCACCTAGGGGTGTAAAGGTTCCCTGAACTGAAGTGAAACCTATTTCGGTAAAAGTAGTAGTCGGATGGGGCCAAGACTAAAGGCCTAAAGCGGGCGAAGATGAAAAGTCACTCATTACATCCAATTTATATAGAACATAATTTCAGAAAACTTTAATTTTGAGATATTTGCTATTATCAAAATTGCTTCCAATTATTTCCACGACATAGAGTAAAAACCTGTTTTAATCCACCTAGTGGTGTAATGATGCCTTTCTCATATCTCACATATTCTCATATATAAATGTGTGGTATTTTTCAAAATATTTTTTTCTGATTCTTAAAAAACAAAAAGGTTTGTCCATAAACTAGTATAACTTACAGAGTGAAACAGTACTCAGGTACAATCTTCGATCGTTCATCAAAAACCCAAGAGCAAGGAAAACCAAATTAATGTTTGGCCGTCTACTGACAATGACTGGAGTAGTTTTAAAGCAAGTTCAGAAATTATTTTACTTTTTATTTCCGGTACTTCCGGAATCAGAAACCGAGAACCAGCATATCCGGAATCGGATTGTTTAGTTGTCTACTGGCAATGACTACCGTTTGGAATAGTTTTGAGGGAAGTTAAATTTTTTTACGTGTTTCGTTTCGCCGCTTCAAGTGACGTGACGGTATTCAATTTTTAACACACTTCACCATATAATTCCGGTTCCCTGAAGTCGGATCCGGAAGAAATTTGAAAGTTTTGTATGGGACCTTTCATTTGAATCTAAGTTTGTTGAAATTGATCACTCCATCTCTGGGAAAAATGGGGAAGTTATTTGAAATAAGATGTTTTTTTCACTAATCACTCTGTAACTCCGGAACCGGAAGTCAGATCAAAATAAAATTCAGGAACTTTATGAAGGACAATTGTATCTTTCATTTGAATCTAATGTCGTTTTCGCTTGAGGAAACTGAAACTGACCCAGGGTAGTTTCACAAAAAAAACACTTTCAACGAAACTATGTTGGTTTCGCACTTAGCAACGGAGCTTGAACAAATCTCATATAAAACCAGGGTCGAAACTGACTCGATTTTCAGTTCAACAACGATCAACAACAACGGCATCAAGCGATAACGATATAAGTTTTCGAAAACCGGTTCAGTCGTCTAGTAGAGCAAAGTAAGTGCATTTATTTTCATTTTTTTGCTCTTATAAAACTGTAATTCTGGAACTGTAAATCGGATTCGAATAAAAATCAGGAATTTAGTGTGAGGTTACAAGACCATGCATTTAAATCTATGTTCATGATTTTGAACACACTTTCTAATATGGTACAATTTCTAAACAATGTAATTTTTTTAAATTTTCTAAAATTTTTATATGGCCTGGACGAATTGAAGGGATTTTTTTGAGCATATTGCAATCATCGTAGAACAGATTTTAATCAAATTTCGAACGGAAAGAACATAGTAAGAATATTGCGAGCTGTTCCAAAAAAAAAACTAGTTTCAACTTGTAAAATTTAGGTTCGTTTGACTCTAGCACTTGATGAATAATAAAATGAAAGGAGAAACGATGATAAATTTCCATAACTTAATGCAAGATTCTTTAAACTTCTTTACCTTTAACAAACTAGACCCGATCGGTTCTAGGATGCTTTAAAAGTTTTAAAACAGTGTGATTTCAAAAGTGCGACATAGGCAAAATTTCGCAATTTCATGATAAGAAGCGAACGGCTGCAAAATTCTGACAAACGGATCGCTTTTCGGTGTACGTAGAAAGGTATCGGAACACCTTCGTTTGCTTTCATAGGACAGACACATACGCGCACACACACGTACACACAGACAAACAGCACAGATGTGTCGGAGACTGTTTCAGGTGCTGATACTGCTGCTGCCACTAGTTTTATGCAAAGTCAGTCAAACTCATTTCCTGCCCGTTCCGTCCGCCAACCGGCTTGCGCTCATCGAGTCTCGGTTTCGCAGAAGTCTCGACTCATAAATCGTAGGCGTAAAAGTGTAGCAACCGGGCTTCCATCGTCTGAAAAAGGCCCTGCCAGGCCAAGGTCTAATCAAATAGAAAGAAAGGAACAAAGTGGAGAAAATCCAATGTGTCTGGCTCTCGGCGGTGAAAGCAAATCACCTGAAAAATACTTGCACATATGTAGATTTTGCAGTAGACATGTTGCATAGTCACAACGGTGTAGGTCTTTTCCCGGTCCCGACGAGTCCACGGAAACCACTAAAAACGGGTGCGGCTCAACTGCTGAAGCCTCTAATGGCGAAAAACCGTACCTCTTCTCAAGATGCAAAGAGTGTTGGTTCAGTTTGCGAAAGGTTTTTTTTTTCGTTTTATTTGCCGCACTTCATTTTGACTGTCCTGTGCTTTGATTTGTCATTTCTTCTTTTAGACTAGAATGTACGAACGAGGATGCAGAAAAAAATCAATGAATGGTGACGATCATCTTTTGCAGTTGAAATAAAATATTCTATGGATTTTCATTTCATCTACTTAACATAAATACTAACCCAGAGTGTGAGATTTTTAGCGCCTTTAGACTCGTTCCGCCGCTTCCGGGGAAAAAAAGCACCGAAATTTTTATCCTTGGTTTGATACAAATGGCCGACAGTTCGGAAGGTTCGGCATGCGTGTGTCGTTCATATTTTCAACCTGCCGCTGACGTGGCAGGTGCAGCTCCCAACCCAAAGGCCCTGTTTGGCTCGGCTCACAAAGTTTGACATTCGAATATGCCGTAAAGGAATAATACTTGATTGCATGACTGCGTTTAATCACCGTATAATAAAGCAATTCATTTCTTTCCAGCCGGGCTTCCTTGAGCCACCAGGAGATTCCTTTGGGTAGGCAGAGAGGGGAGCAGAAGGAAGAGCCATCATCTATGTATGCGAAGTACGAACAGCTCAATTCCGTACGACCGGGCGGCGAGCCGCACACCCTGCGAAGAAGCCATGTGATGTTGTATTTGCACGATTTAGTTTCCATCCTTCTCTCATTTCCGGATTGTTACGCCTTCGGAGTGGCAATTTTCTGCAAAGTTCCGTTTTGCCCTTAGTCAGTCGGTTGCCTTTCCTGTGAGCAGGATGGAAAAGGGGATCTCTTTTTTTTCCAAGCTCCACACTCCACTCTACGTACCAGCAATTTGTAGCAGTTTTGCTGATGCTTTGCTCGAAATATGCTCAACTGCGGAAAGTTGCACCATGTAGAAGGCTTTCGCAGATTCTTTCGGAATGTAGGGCAGCCAGCAGAGTCCGTGATTCAGTCTCCGGGTGCGATGGCAGTGGTTCGAAGTTTGACCTAGCCACTTACTCGCTCGGATCTGTTTGATACGGTACTTCTTTGAACAGTTTTAATAAACCATCATTTTTCATGGGATCAAGTCGTTATAATTCGAAATCGGAGTGTTGAACTAATTATAAACACGCTATTAATGAAAGGGAGAAATAATCTGACGGTTAGTTTCAAATCTAACAGCAATCTTGTTTACTTTCTTTCCGTTTCATCTTCAACTCATCAGTGCAAATCAGTTCAAATAGAACTGTATAACAGTTCAACTTGAACTGCTAGGTAGACGTAAAATGAAGTACAACTTTATTTGAGTATTTTCTGAAGTAGTATTTCTCGAACGAAGATCGAGTACTAGCAGTTCAAACTAAACTTGTTTTGCACCAATGAGTCGAAGACGAAATGCAGAGAAAAATAAATCAAAATCGTCAAACTTCCAAAGAAACGAAACAGATTATTTTCTATCTCCTGTTTATGAAGTTTTTGAAAGAAGAACCATAAAAATAGGATTAGGTCAGCCAGACAATGATTCTGAACGGTATTATGCCAAATTCTACAAAAGGAACGTAACGCCAGGATGACTTTGCTTCAGAACATTAATTTTGAAAATGCTCAATCATTCAACGCAAAACCGAGTTTTCAACTTTCCATTCAGTTTTGAATATGAAAAATCTTGTAATTTTTCATCTTATAAGATGCACATAAATGTAGCGTCATATTTTTGTGTGATTTGAAAATTACATGGCTGGTAATCGAATAAAAAATAAATAACAACAGATGATCGATAGCAACAGCGCGGCTTGAACCGAGAAACATTATATCGCAAAGCACGCCGCTAATCGACTAAACCACATAAGCACATATCTGCCTTAAGAATAATTGATACATATAAGTTCTATACAGTGGCACTTAAAAGCCGAATTCTGCGTCACTTGACAGGTTAAGTAGTTATGAATTGTATCGTTTGTAGAATTATGTTACCTGTAAAACTTAGCTGTGACGGATGTCAAATAAGTTTCCATCGGTCCGAAAGCTACATTTAAATTTTGATTGCTTCATAATGTGAAAGCACACAAAATAAAGATTTCTGTGAAATTGTTCTATTGTCATTTCAAACAGAACTTGGAGCTCTACGCCGGAATGTCTTACCTAAAGACTGTCCCAGAAAGTATGGAAGCAACCATAAACCGCTGCCATTTCGCAATGGTTCAGAATCTGTCAATTTTTATGGTTGCGTCCTGTTTTTTACACTCTTCTCTAACCACTTGTGCAGTTGTTTATTCGTTTTCATTAGTTCGTTTCGAAATGTGTGGACTTTCAGCAGAACAACGTCGAAAAATTGTGTACAAATGCTGCACAGAACGCGGACTGTCACTGAGAAAAGATAGCAATAATGGATGGAATAAGTAAAAAGGCGTGCGAAATGCAATCAGGAAGTTCGGTGAGGATAAGACCTTTGAGGATTAACCGAAAACGTCTCGAAAAAAAGGTCCTGCTAACCCTTAGTTGGACAAACGTATACTGAAGGCGTTCGAGCAAAAAAAGGAGGTCTCAGTTCGGGATGTGGCCAAAAAAGTAGGTACTTCGAAGTTTGAACCTTCGAACCTATAAGAAGCAGAAACAACCAAAACGTAGTCCGAAACAAGAAGCATCGATCAGGCCGAGGGTTCGAAAGTTAAACAATACGATTCTTGATGGAAATTTGAACTGCATAATCATGGACGACGAAACCTACGTGCAACTCGATTACAAATCCTTGCCGGGACCACAATATTATACGGTGCGAGAAGGGCAAGTGTTAAACCAGTCCGAGACATCGAATGAAGTCGAAAAATTTGGTAATAAAGCTATGGTCTGGCAAGCAATTTGTAGCTGCGGTAAGATTTCGAAACCCTTCATCACCACTGCTTCAATGAACAGCGAAATATACATCAAGGAATGTTTACAAAACGACTTCTACCCATGATTGGAAGCCACCAGGATCATGTTGTCTTCTGGCTAGATCTTGCTTCTTGCCACTACTCGAAATCAACTTTCGTCTCAAAAGACATGAATCCACCAAATTGCCCACAAATTTCGATCAATTGAGGAATTTTGGGCATTAACGAAGGCATATCTTAGAAAATATATCTTGGCATCCGAAACCATTCAACAGTTCGAAAAAGATTGGAAAAAAGTGTCAAAACTTGTCGCCAAGAAGTCTGTACGGATTTTAATGAGAAACGTTCGCAAGGAGGTGCGCCAGCTAGTCTACAATGGCTAAGTAGCAAATGTTGAGAATAATATTCTGTTTTTGTAGTCTAATATTATCAGTATATCGAATAAAATTTGAATATCTAACACTTGTGAATTATTTACAGCGAAATCAAAGTGCGTCCATACTTTCTGGGACAGTCTCTTGATGTGCTGCTAAATAGGAAAATTGTTGAAGATTCCATAAGAACTAACATATCAAAATTCTGTTCTTTTTTCTGTTGTTTATAATTTTTTTCTTAAATATTGTTGGTTAACCTCTTAACACTCACGGGAAAATGCTTTTTCCCTGCTATAAAAATCGTTATCGATTCTTCAATTATTATTGAATCGATGTTGTTTTTTACCTAATGCTAAAAAAACTTATTTTCAAGGCTTTCTGGAAATTACTGTCAATCTTTATTGCACGAAAAAAGTTTGTGCAAAACGTCGTATAAAAAATAGAACACATAATAATTGTGTTGAGTTGCAACGTCCGCTTGTGCTAAACAAGTATACGAAATCGTTTCGTAGAATACCGTAACTATCTATTTTTTTCACTATTCTGATAATTAAAGCAATAAACATAACGATATAATAAGCCCAACTCTTCGTTTATTTATTTCTGAGGATCATAGGGAAAAATATATTCCATGAAATTATAGGAAAGTTATGCACCCTACTATGTTTTTCTGGTGATATTCTCTTACTTTACACACAAAATAGCCAAAATATTGTGTTGTACTGACATTTTTCGTTCTGGATATCTTATGGCAGTGAAAGGGTTAATTTGTTAGCTATTGTTAAACGTACTCCCTCATAATTCGTTTTCTCATTTCCCAATCTTTGGCTTGGTTTGTTGATAGCAAAACTTTTGTTTCGAAAACCGATTTCAAATTGGTACAAAATCGAATCGAAATCGTTTAAAATTGTTTAAATTTTCTCGGAAAAGCTTCAGAAATTCTACCAAAAATCATTCGATAAACACTGGAGAATTGTTAGAAAATTTCTTAAAATTAAGGAGCATAACTCTGAAAATTGCGTGTTTCGTATCAAAATCAGTCTACAAGAAGTGGACCAAATATGGGATCAGGATCATTTCGTCGACAGCCATTTCGCCGAAAACCGTTTTGTCGAAAGGATCATTTCGCCGAAAGCCGTTTCGCCGAAAGCCATTTCGCCGAAAGCCGTTTCGTCGTAAGTCGTTTCGTCGAAAGTCGTTTCGCCGAAAGTCGTTTCGCTGAAAGATATCTCGCCGAAAGCGTCATTCTGCTGGAATGGTAATTTCTCCGAAACAGACAGGATAATTTCGATTGATAATTTTTTTTGTTTTTTATATCTTCTGGATAATTGATGTGGCAAAGCCACATAACCGAAGTCAAGATAGCTCGGTGGCACAAAGCGAAATAACCCACTGCGGAAATACGTAGCTATCCAGATTATTAATAGTAAAATTGGAAGCACAGATTTTTCAGTGTTTTTGCTTTAGACGAATTTCGCGCCAACCCGAACAACTTGTTGGCAGCACCTTCTCCGATTTCAATGGAACTTTCTGAACATGTTGACTACGTCACAAAAGGTCAGTTTGCATACTTTGTTTTCCAGAATTGATTTAGATTGATTTTTGAAAAGGGCCTGGTCTTTTAACCAATTGTTTTCAAATAGTTTGTGTCTAAAAACGACAAACTGTACAAAAAAAGTGCTGTGCTAGTGATTCTCACAAAATCCTGAGATAGGATGATTATGTTCTCTACCAACCGTCTGTAGATTGCAAGCTGGGTTCTTTTAAAGAAAAACAGTTTTTCTAACAGGAGCTTTATCTTGTCCAAACCAAAGTTCTTTTCAGTGGATTTTCATCGAATATTAAACTAAACTGAAAATCATTATTATCCAAGAATCCAATGGAACTTAATTTGTGAGGAGCTTTCACAGAATACTCTATCGCTATTTGCCCGATATTTGCAAAAAAAACATCAGTTATGGACAAGAAACCCGTTTTAGTTAGAAACACCGTTTTCCAAAACATCCTATCTTACAATACACGGACCTATCTTTGGACAAAATTTTATCAGAATCAAAAACGGGGTTGTTATGTTAATAGATTTTATATTTTCAAAGTCAATTTTTTTCAGTGTATGACTTGATGAAGATTTATTTAAGTATTTGAATTCAAAAATTTGAACCTATAAAAATCACTAGTACAACCCTTTCATGTACGATTGTACTTTTTAGATACTAACTATTCGAAAAGAATCGGTTAAAAAAGTATAAGTATAAATTTTGGAAAAATGAAGTATGCAAAGTGGCTTTTTCTCTAAAATTCATTAAATTCGGATATTGTGTTTTTTTTGCGAATCGACTGTAAATTTTGAAAATCGATTTTTTTTCATTGTACAATTCGGATAGACTAAAAAAATGGAAAATGAAAAATGCAAAGTTGCTTTTTTAATAAAATTCATTGAATTCGAAAATGGTGTATTTTTTTGTAAATCGACCTTAAATTTTGAAAATCGATTTTTTTTCAGTGTACAATTCGAATAGACTAAAAAAATGAAAAATGAAATATGCAAAGTGGCATTTTCTCTAAAACTCATTGAATTCGAAAATGGTGTTTTTTTGTAAGTCGACTGTAAATTTTTAAAATCGCTTTTTTCAGTGTACAATTCAAATAGACTAAACAAATGGAAAGTTAAGTATTCAAAGTGGCTTTTTTCTAAAATTCATTGAATTCGAAAATGGTGTTTTTTTGTAAATCGACTATAAATTTTAAAAATCGATTTTTTTCATGTACAATTCGAATAGATTAATTTTGCGCCGAATCGTATTCGAAGTTTTACAGCACCATCTCAGATTGGAATGAAACTTTCTCGACACATTGAATTTATCACAAAATGCCCCTTTGCTTACTTTTTTTTATCCAAAATTGATCTAGACTGTATTTTGAAAAGCACTTCGAAGAAAAACTTATGTAAACTGCAATAAGAAATATGAGTATTTATGAACAAAAAATAACAAATCTCACCAAAAAATTGTTATATTAGTGATGTTCACAAAGTTAATCTTATTTTTGAATGGCTCTAATAAACTTATTTAATGTATCTGTGATTGTGATTTCTGGAACGTTGTAATACAATTAAAAAACTTGCAAACATTACACAACGATTTAAAATTGGAAATTCTATCCGGAAATATTATCTGTCTTTAAAAATATTTCGAATTTTTCCCCAGAGTTGCACGAAAAATATTATGAAATCGCTGCTAAATAAATAGCACAAGCCGAAAACCTCTAATAATCACAACTTCTCGACCACTGAACTAGTATAAATTTAAAGTAATTGAAAATTACCTGAAAATTTGTAGAAAAAAAAACACAAGATATCCTTTGGAAAGTCTGGATTCTGCCCGTTTCTCAAACATCGTCTTTAAAACATCGAAAATTATTCAAAATTCTCACGAAGTGTTATCTGAACACTTTGTGTAAAACTCTTCACAATTTGAACATTTAGGGGTTTTTTGCTTGTACAAAAAGTATATTTTTCGTTTCGATTTCTTCGAATTTCGCCTTCGGCTCATCAGTGCTTAAAAGCAGTTCAAATTGAACCGCCATCTCCGCGTAACAGTTCAATTTGATCCGCTGAGCAGACGCAAAGCTCACACAATTTATTTGACTAAGTGTCATAACTTATCTGATGTCCCGGTCGAAAGCACGTACTTTTTGAACAAAGCAAAAACCCCTATTTGTTCAAATTCTACGGCGGCCAGTAGTCGATCGGCACTCGTTTTCACCCGAGATGCCATATAGGATATTACACTTAGTGTAACATTCTTGAAGGGTTGCAAAAATCGTGTGAATTTTGCGTCTTCTTAGCGGTTTAAATTGACCTGTTACGCGGAGATGGTGGTTCAATTTAAACTGCTTTGAGCCCTGATTAAAATCGATTGAAAATTTTCAGACACTCGTTTGAAATTAGCAAAATTATGAATCTTAAATCGATCAAAAATCTTCGGTACAATTTAAAAGTATATGCAAATTTGGGAAGCGTTTCCGACTAAATGATGATGTTCTCAATGATTACTTTGCTGGCAGAATTGGTAAGCTTATTAATATGGTAAAAATCACGTAGCCTAATTAAATGAGCTCTACGTCTCGAAATCGAGATCTTTTCTCGTGGCGAAAGTTTCTCGACCCAGAGCGAAGAAAAATGTTTACTCATCACTTAAACAAAATCAAATTCCCCCGTTGAATACTCAAGCTCCAAGCTGAAGCGAAAAGTTTCCGTGGCCGGTGCTTCTCGCTGGTGGTGGCACTTACCTGGAATGAGAAAAGGAAAACAAAGCAAATCGTAAATGAAAGCAATATTTCACAGACACAGTCTGTGGCGGCAGTTGGGTGCTGATGGAGAAGAACGAAGAAAAAAAAAATAGAAATGGTCAAGAAAAATTTCTCTCATACTGCCAAGACTAGATTAAACATCATCTGTCGAAAGGAAAAGCTTCTCCAACCCGCCACCCGGGTCCCTCTCGCATGCATGGCTCCGATGGCGATTGCGGCCAGCAAAAGTCTTAATCACGCTTTCGTCAGTTCAGCACTTCGAAACATTAAAGAGGCGGGAAGGCAGTGAATTTTTTTTTTTCGAACTCCGGGATTTACTCCTGCTTTCGTTCGCTGTGGTGTGCTTTGCGAAAAATGGAAAAAAAAGATACACAGGAAAGACAGCCCAGAAGAAAAATGGAACAAAATCCACACCTCTTCTGGTGGTGAGACCCTCAAGACAAAACCCTCATTATAAAACCCTATAAAATTTTTAAGACAAAAAAGCCACATCACTATCACTGGCAACGTCATCGCAATCATCGTCATCATCATCATCATTGTCAGCAACCGGAGGATCATCCCAGCCCGACATTAAGATGTTCTCTGTTTGCAGTTTCTAGCCCCTCCCACGGGATGCGACCGACCCACTTGAGGTTTAAGGAGCTTCTTTCGCAACAGAAAATAATGATGATGGTGAAAAGCAAAGGGGGAGCAAACCACTCACTCATACATTTGCAGGCACACGGGCAGCGATGGTCCGCCGAAGTAGACTAACCCGCTTTCCGAGAGGGGAGAAATATTAACTCTTCATGACCAGCAGGCAGATCAGGCAGGTCCTTCGGAGCGACCGAACGCAAGAGTGACTATTTCCTCATCATCCAAGCGATGAAAACGGATAATGAAGTTCTTTTTTAAGCACACTTTCTTCCACTTTCTTCGAAGCATCCCCCTTTTCGACGACAATCCTGACTAAGCTCGGCATTGGCCAATCTTTCGGGAAGCTCCCTTAGTTGGCCGCACCGAACCGGAGTGCTTTTTCACTTTTCCGCTGCAAGAGCAATAGTCACCGAAAGTGTCAGCGAAAATTTTGCGCACAGAAACGAGAAAAACCGATGGGACACAGGGATTGCTCTGGATAGAAGTGCGTGCTTTTGAACGACACTTTCTGTTTCCTACTAGAATCACAATTTTTTTCTTCTTTCTGGTTTCGAAAGCAGCTGTGGCTTCTTCGGACAGTCCACGTTGGCTACTTTGTTTGGGTTCCATCGCTTGTAACCGTAGTCTTCGAAGGGATTTGGGAAGCTTGTATCAAGGTAACGAGGGGACGAGTTTTACCCTAGAAAACGAATGAGCAGTGAAAGATTGTGACTTGGACTAGGCTTCGAACAAATTTTAGTGTGGTCTAATTTACAAGAGGCACAATGTTTAGAACACTTCAATCTAATAATCTTTAAAACATATAATCAGTTATCGACCCTGGACTGCAAAGTACCTTATTTTCAATAGCCAAGGTATTATTAGGTCAGGGTTGGGTCTTGAGTGTTTCTTCGTTGCAGATCGGGAGCACTCGAGAGGAACCAAATTATCAACTTCTAAAGCCTTTGGCATAACGCACTCGACGAACCGGATATCATCTAGACTTTTTAACGATACTATCAATTCAAAAATGCAGACTAGAATTTGCAATTATAATCGAGCGATCGTACCCCAACACTGTTCAATGGTAGAATCAGGCAGATAAAACGACACTAAGAACTGAAAGAAGCAAACGCTATGGCTAACTTGATGTCTAGAGGAATTAGTCATGAATAGTTGATCAATAAGCATTAAGAAACATGATTCAAGTACGTAATAACGAAATGTTAAAAATCAAGGTACGCAAAAAATTTTAAACTTTGTCCATAGCTTTTATTCTCCCAGCAATATAAGAATTCAGTCACCGTACATCAAAGATTTCAACACCATCAAGTCTGTAAATAAGGGGGCATGCAGTGCCCCTACATTACTTAGCAGTACTGCTGTTCCCATTGATATAGTCATTTTTTCATCCAACATACCAGTTTTGATTTCCCACAACTGAAATCTGTGTTTAATCATGCAAAATTGGTAGGGTATTTAAGCAATCCCTCGTTGAGAACCGTCGAATCAGTAGCCACTCATTTCTTGGGGATCCAAGACCCGAAAGCTACGATAAAAAAAACAGTTTTGATCAGTCAGAACAACCGATAACGCCGATTACGTCTGTGACTTCACTGATTGGTTGAGTAAATTGATATGACGTTATCCATTAATTTGTATAGTGGAAATTACTTATGAAACATTGTGTTGGCTGGTGGTTTGTGAATATTGAAATTCACTCAAGATCTTTTGAACGTGCAACGACGAGTGAATAAAAAGTCTAGATCAAATCATTGAATCGAATCAATTTTCGCCGGAAGCCATTTCAAATGAAAAAAAAACCTTTACTAAAAAAGTTTTTTAAGAGTTATTTAACCAATATCCAACATAAACAAGTTCGATTTAAAAACAATTTGTTTGTTTAGCTGGGGCTCTTCAATAAAGACGCTTGTTTACGATTTCTCATGAACAATTCATAGCGCATAGACCATTTGTGTTCCCGATTATCCGAAGTCGGATTCGACGGTCGTTCTCGGACTGCCATCTGCCTAGGAAAACCTGTTTCCCTTGGATTAACCTAAACAGCATTCTAGGCCTTATTAGATACAAATATCCAAATAACCAGGGAAGCGTACCATTTCAGCCAATTGTTTTAAATGAAAATTTTCATACTGGCTCATTGTGTGAGCTTTTTGTGGCTGATCGTACAATATAAAACATTTAGAAAGGCCCTGAGTAAAATGTGTTCACGGCAAGTTTCTACCCAACTACCATGTAAAGTTGCTGTCCTGTATTTTTCTATCGATTGTGCAATTTATCAAGTAAGTTTATTTTACTATTCTTGTAACTGTTGTGTTATGGAAAAAGCGCAATTTTCTGTGTTGTGCAACATATCTTTAAGTTCTTCCGTTATTACGAACATTTATTCATAATTATTGTGCAACTGATACAAAACTCATGCGTCGATCCCATCACAGAGGCTGTCATAAAATCAGCGAAAAAACAATTGTGAAACTCGTGAAAACTACTACCTACTGTAAACAAGAAATGGAATGACGTTTACAAAAACATAACAAACCCAACTTCTAATCAATAAGTTTCACATTTGATTTTCAATACAACTGTTCTTAACACAAACATAGATCTAGTAAAATAACCTGCACATGAAAAATGATAATGCTACATATTGTAGAATTGATCTTTTGTGTTTTTGTAAATGGAAAAATCGACAACGAACTGCTTTTTTATGGTGAAATATGTATTCGTACGTATGAAATTTTCAAGCGCCTTTGAATTAACGTGTTTTGATGATTGTACACCAACTTCTGTGAAAATAACAATCTATTATTTTTAAAGAGAATCATCGGAATGGTGTTTAAAATACGTATATTCAAGCGTACTTAAAATTTTCAGACGGTTTTGATCGAATTGTTTTATTGAACCTGAAAAATATCGAAATGAATTTTTCTTGAATTTTTTCTAATATGGCATCGATGGTAACAGTGAGTTCAATAGAAAATGGTTCACGCAACGTAATGATTTATATTATTTAAATAACGGTATACATTAACATGTGAATATTTCAGAGAGAAATATTATACGTTTTTATTTTAAACAAACTAGTTGAATTAAGTAACAATACAGTATAAAGATTCTCAACGGGCCCGACATTTGTGATAGCCACTGTAGGTATTATTTTGGCAAGCCCATGTGTTGGAGTTGTACAAACAAGTTGCACAAACAGTATCGTGACAGTAGCTTTAACGAACTTAATTTTTCGTTCAAAAGTGATGTCAGATCTGCTCATTATTTCAGCAAGATGAAAACCAAACACAATTGTTCTGATTGAGTTTTGTTTTCATTGCGTATGTAATGTTGTATTTCCGCAACATTTATGATAATATTCTCATATTTGTGAGTTTTGTTTTTACTTTAAATAGATAAATCTTGCATAACGTTTTTGTAAGTTTTGGATTACAAATCATTGTTTTTTCTAAAAATGAAGAAAACTACTCACACTGACCTACAATTTTATGAGGCAGCCAAAACTATGCAGACTTGACGGAAACTTTTTTTCACAGTAATGTTATAATTCGGCGTATCAATTTTTATCTTCAGGAGAGCATCATTTTGTTAATTTCACTTCCACAAGAGATTAATAATCATTTCGACATATTTTGTGTCCAATACAATTCGGAAATTTGTTTATAAGTTGCACAATTGGTGTAGTTACTTCCATTTTACATGACGATGTGAAATTTTTTACAGTACTTCTAGAACTGTTAGTGCAAAATGGACAAGTTGGTGATCTGCTGCATAGTTGATTTAGACATACTGGAAGTAGTTCTACAGTGATTTTTTCGGTAGTATTGTGAATCTTTACAAGGATAAATTGCACAATCAATTTTAATATGTTTTAAAATCTTTGTAAACATTGATAACATAAATAAAAATTCTAAAACAATTGTAGAACATCTTGAAATTTACAGTTACATTTGCTACTTGGGTATAAACATGTGGGTAATATGTATATCATTGCGAAAAACAGTTCCATTCCAATCTATCAGTGATTAGTACATCATTCAATTCTTGTGAGAATTGTGAGAAAGATAAATTTAAGTGCTGTTACGACCAAGAATGAGTGTAAATAGTTTCAATGTTCCATTAGAAATTCATATCATGTCTATATTCCAAATTCAATGCAAACAAAATACATACAAAAAATTCAGGTCCAGGTTCAGAATCCAGATGGTCAGAATTCGAATCCCGATTCTTGTTCTGGAACTAGGTCCAGAATTTAAATCCAGAATTCAGATGAAGAGTCGAGAAGTTAAGGATCTAGTTTCAGGTTCAACAATTCTGTCAGGAGCTGATCCGGGATCAGAATTTTGATCCAAAACCAAAGTCCAAGCTCAGGTTGAAAATTAAATTCCAGAATCACGATGCAGAATTCAGGTTTAGGTAAAAAAAAACTCTGTTAAGAATTTTGGCCGAGAATCTGAGTCCCATTTCAAAATTCCGGTCCGGTGGGATCCAGGCTGAGAATTCCGGTTCAGAATTGAATTCCCGATTTTAAGTTCATCTTGCAATCAGATCACAAGTTCATGTTCAGAGGTTAGGTCAAGTTATTCCATTCAGGTCCACACTCTGAGCTCCATAGTTTTGTAGTACAGAATCCAGATCCAGATTCAGAATATAAATAAAGAATTCTGTATTAGTTTCACAATACATAATCAAGATCCAAGGTCCAAGGATACAGGTCCAGAAACCAGGTCCATAGTCATGCTTCAAAATTTTGACCCAGAATCCAAGTCCAGAGTTATGTTTCTGAATCCAGCTTCAGGTTCAGAATCCAAAATCAGAATCAAGTTCCAGGTTCACGATTCTGGTGCATTTCCAGTACTTTTGGAGTAAAAATCTTTTTTGGAATCCTGAATCTACACAGTTCGAAAAAATCTTGTAATTTTACATCTTATAAGATGCACATAAATGGAGCGTAGTATTTCACACAATTTTTTATTCAAGAACATGTAAAATTGTGTGATTTGAAAATTACATGGCTTGATTTCGAACGAAATAAAAAAACAAAGCAACACTCTAAGCAGTACCGCTACTTGAACCAAAAAACATTAGATCACAAGTACATCGGTTACTCGACTGAACCACAGAGCTCATATCCGTTCATTGAATAATTGATAAATATAAAACCATAACGACCAGACTTGGTAGTCGAGTGCAAATTACATTCGGAGCGTGTGAAATTCTGTGCGAGTGGAATATTGCTATTGTCATTTGGAAAATTAAGTAGTTGTGAATTGCATCGTTTGTAGAATTCTGTCACCTGTTAAAATTCATATTTTTTTCTGTGTAGCTCCAGAACCCTGCTCCAGATTTAGACCCAAAACCTTCATCGGAAGCTCAAGCCAAGAAATCAGGTTTAGGTCTACAATCCAAATCTATGCTCAGTATCCAAGTGTAGATTTCTGCCTCAGGTTCAGAATCTTTGTCAGAATGCTGGTTCAAAAACCATGTCCAGATTCAGTATTCAGATTCAGAAACCTTGTCGGATATCGAACTCCAAAGCCTTGGTACAGAATCCTGGTCTAGGTTTAAAATCTCTGTCATTAATTTAGGTTCATGTTTAGAATTGAGGAATCCTAGAGAACTCAGGTCCAGAATCCAATCCAGGCTCACAGGTTCAAAATTTAGTTTCCGTAACTCTGTTAGAAATTCAGAAAACAGAATTCTGGTGCATAATTCAGGTCCAGAATGTAGGTTAAGGTCTCTGTAAAGAAAAGTTCAGATTCACAATCTAACTCCAGCCCAAGAGTCCAGATCCATGTTCCGAATATAAGTACTGAATTCTGCTTCAAGTTCAGAAGCCATATTCGAATAAATCATCTCTTCTAAGAATACAGATTAAGTATTCTAATCCATAAACCTTGTTCGATAGTTCAGTATTCTAATCCAGTGTTCAGGACCAAAATCCAGAACTGGATATCACTTAGTGTTATTACTGGGTGAGAGGACTTGCGATTTTTCCTAACAGTCATAGAACCAAATACTAACAAATGTAATAAACACAGTCATGCACATTTTTATCACCAAAACTTAATTTTTGTCGTAATTTTCCCTGTGGAAAGTCGCAAATAAACTGTTTGACCTCAAATAAACAGTTTGATTCCAAATGCTTTCATTTTTGTCTCTCACACCTGTAAAACCAAAACCGGAAATGGCTCGAAAAAGTCTGCAACCTTCTTCAATCCGGGGAAAGAACGACACAAAGGATGTAACCGGGTTTGCATATGAAAACTGACCCCAGACAGAAAAAAATTTATATACGCTGTTTGAAAGGGTTTGTATTGGAAAAGATTTTCCCAGAATTTTAACACTTTAATTGCCATATTGGTGGAGTTGTGGTGGTTCTTCTGATTTTCATTTTAATAAAAATTTTCAAAACTTCTTTAGCAAAATAATTGAAAAAATCAGGAATATTTCAGGAATTTTAGGCAACCTTTCTGATTTTTTTCAGAATTTTTCAAAATGTATTTCATATGAAAAAATATGATCAAAATTTTCGATTTTTTTTAATCGCACTCACAATTTTGGTACCACTCTAGATTTTACATCAAAAATACATCGTTTATGAGTACATTACGCTGTAATTTTTTCAGATTTTTTATAAAATGTGGACGGGTATAATATCAGACTTAAAAAAAAAAATATTTGAAAAACCATGCGTCTCCATCAAATTGTCATCATCTGAAAAAATTACAGCGTAATGTACTCATAAATGATTTATTTTTGATGAAAAACCTAGAGTGGTACCAAAATTGTAAGTGCAATTAAAAAAAATTCGAAAATTTTGAACATTTTTTTCCACATGAAATATATTTTGGAAAAAAACTGTAAAAAATCAGAAAGGTTGCCCATAATTCCTAAAATATTCCTGATTTTCTCAATTATTTTTTCTAGACATTTTTGAAAAATTTAAATAAAATGGAAATCAGAATAACCACCCTAACTCCACCAATATGGCAGTTAAAGGGTTAAAATTTTGGGAAAATCATCTCCAATATAAACCCTTTCAAACATCGTATATCAATTTTTTTTCTGTTTGGGGGCAGTTTTTATATGAAAAACCGGCTACACCCTTTGACGTCGTACTGACCGCTAACAGATTTTAGACATTTGAGGGTTTGGCACCTCGATGGTAACCAGTTTGTGCAAAGTGCACATGACTTGTTGCATGTTTTTACGTTTCGTCTTAGACTCATCAACCTGATTTTATTTCCATCGCAACCAGTCCTTAAACTCAGAATTTGACGAGTCATCGTCCTTTCGTTAAGAAGGTAAAGAATCGATATTTCCTTTATTTCTCATCATGATTATTTTAGTGAACGAAAAAAAAAGTGAGATTTGAGTTGGAATTATGTTAATTCTGAAGATTCAAAAATATCTCCCAACAACCCGGACCACTGTTTCAACGTCTCGTCATGCCCGTGGTGGAAATGCGTAAAAGCTGGCGATCTGAATTTGTTTTTTTATTTCAGCGGAATTTTTGTTTCTGTTATTGAAACACCTAAAAATTTTTCCTAAAATTGGAATCACTTACGCATACCGCAAAAACCCGACTCCAGGCTCCAAAATCAACATTGAATTTAGGAAGCAATTCTCATATTTTCACTCTCAAAAATGCAATTTACTTAGTTAGTACCGAATGATGCAGGCAACCTATCTGCCAGTTTTTATTATTTTTTTTTTTGGGTCGGACTATCCAACTGAACATTGCTCGGCATGATTAAAGAAACCTCTTTCGGAAGAATTCCGACGAACGGATCACCGGTAGAAAACCGAATGGCACCATTTCCACCGTTACTAACAAAATTCTTCGGATCAAATCAAAATAAGGCCAACAGTAGCTGGGCGAAAAAAGAAGAAAAATTTGATTTCCTTACTCCTTGGTCATCATCCCATCCGCTGTTCGTTCGGACGGACGATCGGTCGGTCGGTCGTATTACGATAACATCCCGTAAAATGGGTCCATCAATCATGTTTGTGTCGAGCCCGCATATCTCCCGATGGACCCGTGCTCCGGTGATTTCGACCTGCCCGGAGAGATTTGGTCCCGAGGCGAGCTTTCAGCTGGCCGGTCAAAGTGAATACCGCCATCGTACCATTTTTCAATAGTAAATTGATTTCGCTCTGTACGTCGGTCAATGGCGAACGCTGATGCTGTCCCGTTAGCTCATTCGGAGGCCTCCGAAGGGCTCGTTGGGTTCAGAAGAAGCGAGTTTTTTTTCGGGTGTGTGTGTAGTTCCACCAGTGCAATATGCGAAACGAATGCCGGAAACTAAAACTCTAAATCGATAGGCTTCTGGGATGCTTTGGTGCAGAACATCGCATGGGGGATTTTTTTTTGCGTCGAAGGTCGGCAGAAATAGGCTATTCATGAAGGACCATTACTCGACTCGACCATTGCCGGCTGTTGTTGTTGGTTGAAAGCTGGTTGGTTTCCAACTGTTTTTTTTCTCGGGATCTCGAGAACATACTTTTAATGAATAAAATTGATACTGCACTAGTCACTCGAGGCTAGTAGCCGGACCAGCAACCCAGAACCGATCCGTACCACGGTGTTATGTGTGTGTGTGGAGGGGTTTGATACATCACTTCGTCGGTTTCAGTGTACATGTCCAACGTCCAACGGTAGCAGCGACCAACGAAATATGATGAATAGGCTGCTGGCTGCCCGATGAAAAATGATGCTGGCGATGATGGTTATGTGTAGTGATATTATTGTACATGCTCGAAAATCTGGTTCCACCGGTCGTTCCAACGGAGCAACTGCAGGGCTAGGAATATACACCGACACTTCCTTAACCTCCGGCAGCACCGGGAGTACCGTCAGGAGTGTCAGGGTCACCGGGCAGATCGAGCTGGACTGGCAAGCTTTCAATATTCATATAAATATTGAATGACATCCCGGATCAGAGGAAAAAGATACCCTCTGAACCTGTTGGCAGTGGCGAAACCTTGCCACAACGAACATAACAGCAGTGGTGGTGGTGGTGGTGGTCGTGATGATGATAGCCAACGGAGAAGAAAAAATTGTCAACGGACAGACTGGTTCTGGCTTCCGACATGTTCCATTGATGGCACGCGGTTGACCAGGGCCGTGCAATGCAGTTCGGTTTGTGGTGTGGTGGATTCCCGGAGCAAACATTTCCTGGTTGTGGTAGATTTGCCCCAAAGCGCGTCCTATTGGTACAGTGATAATTATTTCAGCCAGTTCCGGTACATCGGACAAGGTTGGGTTGAAGCTGGGTGACGGAATGACAGTCTAAACAGTTTCTGGTTGAAAGATGGTACGTAAATAATGCCACTGTAGATTTGATGGCGTATCGCATGGGAATATCAAACATCGTTTTTTTTTTTCACTTTCTTTGTCGTTAGGCTCATGGCAACTGTTTGAACAGTTTTGAATTTTTCAGTGAAACAAATTTTTTATCTTCTAAAGACGATGTTTTGTACGGTTGTAAATAGAAGACATAATTATGGGTACCTAAAGCGCAAATGAATAGGTATAAATATCCAGTTTAGCAAGCGTTATGTTATTGAGGGCGAATACTCGGAATTTTGTTCCGATCATGTATTTATTATTTTTTAGTCCAAAAAAATCTCTTCTGTTTAAAGAAGCTTTTTAAATTTGAATAACTCAATGTATAAAGTTTTAGTGGTTTCATATAGAACCGCAAAAAAACTGATTTTTCTCGGCACCATGTTACCGAAATAGCAATCAGTGCTGAATACTCGAAACTGAAGTCATTTATTGGAATTTAAAGAAAACATAGCGATTTTTTGTTGGTTTTGATTTACTTGTCAGAAAGTGAAATTGCGAACACCACTCGTCATATTTTGGCTAATCCGAAGGGCCATTTTGTTTCACCTTCTCTTCATATCTATTGCATCCAGTGTTGCCTTTCCACTCTTCTTCAACTTATGTTTGATAGTGTACCACAGTTTCTAAATTGGACGGAATTGAAGGCAGTCTCGATGCCATTGTAGCACTTCTCCGCTGTAGTGACAACTTGCTGAAACTTTACATATCCATTTTGAGCTTTATTGTACGGAGGAATATGCTTATACTTTTTGGTGCGTCACTAAAATCTGAGGTTTTTATCCGCAGCTGCAAATTCATCACCAGATCAAGAGAATCCTCGTGAACTTATAGTCTAAAACGGATTTGAGTCTTCGCCCCGACCAATGCTTTTTTAGAAATTTTGTCCGGCAAGCTACCCATTAATCTGTCATTCGTCGTCCATGAGAATGCATCTTTCATATTTTGTACATCGTTGAAATTCTGGTCACAACTTACTGTTGCAAAGTGGTTCGTTACTTCTGTAATATGAGCCTTTAACACTAAATCTCTTCACACATTCCAGACCATGTAATATGAATATTTACGACTAAATTTTTCACACACTCCAGATCACACGCAATTAACAAAAACCCGTAAAAGCACCCTTCCACGAAAACCTAGAAACCTACATAAAATAAAAACATTACCTACATGAAGGCAACTAAAATATCAACACTTGCACGTTATGGTGACCCAGCGAAAAAACGCCGTGGTCATAAAATTTGACTACAGAAACAAGGAAGCATCAAGTTTCAAATCGTTATGTCATCGAAGTTAACAGAAAACAAAAACACAACAGACTGTGTCACTTCCCTCTTCTTCACGTCCCTAATGTGCCACAATCGATACAAGTCAACACGACCTAGAATAACAGTAACTCAGGAACATACACTCAAACCGACACTCACGAGAATAGCCCAACATGCTATCGCCCTCTCCTCTCCGCATCATACCCGCTCACACTCATCAAGAAGCTTTACTCACTCTTTTACCCACAAAATATACAATGGCCGACACGATACAACGAGTCCCATTCCTGTTGAAGTGCAAATGGAGTGAGAATTACTGCCATGTAAAAAACTAGTTGATGTATAAAGAAATTTATATATTATTTACTTTTATTATTTTCAATGTTGGAAAAAGTTAAGTTGAATGTTTTCTTGTACAAAAAGTTTTAACATTCAAGTGAATTGCGCCAGTTTATACGAACTCTTACCTTAATTGAAATTAAAAAGCAGTCAAAATGGCTTCAGTGAGCAATCTAGTGTAAAATACTTATTCTCATCTGTGTCATAGACATTAATTTACTATCCTTGGAAAACCATTTCAGACTACTGAACCCTTGAATATTGGACTCTTGGGACTCTTGGGACTCTTGGGACTCTTGGGACTCTTGGGACTCTTGGGACTCTTGGGACTCTTGGGACTCTTGGGACTCTTGGGACTCTTGGGACTCTTGGGACTCTTGGGACTCTTGGGACTCTTGGGACTCTTGGGACTCTTGGGACTCTTGGGACTCTTGGGACTCTTGGGACTCTTTGGCTCTTGGGCTCTTGGACTCTTCGTGGACTCTTCTTGGACTCCTCTTGGACTTATCTTTGACTGTTTTGTGATTCTTCTTGGACTATTCTTATATGAACTCTTCTTGGACTATTCTTGGATTCTTTATGGATATTTCTTGAACTTTTCTTGGACTCTTATTGAATTCTTCTTGGACTCTTCTTGGACTCTTCTTGGACTCTTCTTGGACTCTTCTTGGACTCTTCTTGGACTCTTCTTGGACTCTTCTTGGACTCTTCTTGGACTCTTCTTGGACTCTTCTTGGGCTCTTCTTGCACTCTTCTTGGACTTATCTTGAACTCTTCTGTGATTTTTCTTGGACTCTTCTTGAAAACTTCTAGGACTCTTCTTGGACTTTTTATTGGACTCTTTTTGGAATTTTGTTGGACTCTTCTTGGAATCTTATTGGGCTTTTATTGACCTCTTCTTCAACTCTTCGTGAACTCTTCTTGGACTCTTTTTGAACTCTTTGACTCGTGAACTCTTGAGGTATTGGACACTTGGACTCTTGGACTCTTATTGGACTCTTCTCGGACTCTTCGTGGACTCTTCTTGGACTCTTCTCGTACTTTTTTAGACTCTTTTTAGTATTTCTTTGGACTCTTCTTGGACTCTTTTTGGACTTTTCTTCAACACTTCTTGGAATTTTTTTGAACTCTTCTTGGACTCTTCATGGGCTCTTCTAGTACTTTTCTTGGGCTCTTCTTGTACTCTTGTTGGACTCTTCTTAAACTCTTTCTGTACTCTTCCCTGAATGTTCTTGGACATTAAATGAACATTTCTTGGACTATTATTGTACTCTTTTTGAACTCTCCTTGGACTCTTTTCGGACTCTTTTTGGACTTATCTTGGACTATTTTGTGATTCTTCTTGGACTCTTTTAATACTCTTCACGAACTTTTCTTGGACTATTCTTGGACTCTTTATGGACATTTCTTGAAATTTTCTTGGAGTCTTATTGAATTCTACTCGAACTCTTCGTGGACTTTTTTAGGACTCTTCTCGTACTTTTTTAGACTCTTTTTAGTATTTCTGTGGACTCTTCTTGGACTTTTTTTGTACTTTTTTTCAACTCTTCTTGGATTCTTCTTGGACTCTTCTTGGACTCTTCCAGCACTCATTTTGAACACTTTTTGGACTCTTCTTGGACTCTTCTTGAACTTTTCTTGAACTCTTGGGACTCTTGGGACTCTTGGGACTCTTGGGACTCTTGGGACTCTTGGGACTCTTGGAACTCTTGGGACTCTTGGGACTCTTGGAACTCTTGGGAATCTTGGGACTCTTGGTACTCTTGGGACTCTTGGGACTCTTGGTACTCTTGGGACTCTTGGGACTCTTGGGACTCTTGGGACTCTTGGGACTCTTGGGACTCTTGGGACTCTTGGGACTCTTGGGACTCTTGGGACTCTTGGGACTCTTTGGCTCTTGGGCTCTTGGACTCTTCGTGGACTCTTCTTGGACTCCTCTTGGACTTATCTTGGACTGTTTTGTGATTCTTCTTGGACTCTTTTTATATGAACTCTTCTTGGACTATTCTTGAACTCTTTATGGATATTTCTTGAACTTTTCTTGGACTCTTATTGAATTCTTCTTGGACTCTTCTTGGACTCTTCTTGGACTCTTCTTGGACTCTTCTTGGACTCTTCTTGGACTCTTCTTGGACTCTTCTTGGACTCTTCTTGGACTCTTCTTGAACTCTTCTTGGACTCTTCTTGGACTCTTCTTGGACTTATCTTGGACTGTTTTGTGATTCTTCTTGGACTCTTTTTATATGAACTCTTCTTGGACTATTCTTGAACTCTTTATGGATATTTCTTGAACTTTTCTTGAACTCTTATTGAATTCTTCTTGGACTCTTCTTGGACTCTTTTTGGACTCTTCTTTGACTCTTCTTGGACTCTTCTTGGACTCTTCTTGGACTCTTCTTGGACTCTTCTTGGACTCTTCTTGGGCTCTTCTTGCACTCTTCTTGGACTTATCTTGAACTCTTCTGTGATTTTTCTTGGACTCTTCTTGAAGACTTCTAGGACTCTTCTTGGACTTTTTATTGGACTCTTTTTGGAATTTTGTTGGACTCTTCTTGGAATCTTATTGGGCTTTTATTGACCTCTTCTTCAACTCTTCTTGGACTCTTCTTGGACTTATCTTGGACTGTTTTGTGATTCTTCTTGGACTCTTTTTATATGAACTCTTCTTGGACTATTCTTGAACTCTTTATGGATATTTCTTGAACTTTTCTTGAACTCTTATTGAATTCTTCTTGGACTCTTCTTGGACTCTTTTTGGACTCTTCTTGGACTCTTCTTGGACTCTTCTTGGACTCTTCTTGGACTCTTCTTGGACTCTTCTTGGACTCTTCTTGGGCTCTTCTTGCACTCTTCTTGGACTTATCTTGAACTCTTCTGTGATTTTTCTTGGACTCTTCTTGAAGACTTCTAGGACTCTTCTTGGACTTTTTATTGGACTCTTTTTGGAATTTTGTTGGACTCTTCTTGGAATCTTATTGGGCTTTTATTGACCTCTTCTTCAACTCTTCGTGAACTCTTCTTGGACTCTTTTTGAACTCTTTGACTCGTGAATTCTTGAGCTATTGGACACTTGGACTCTTGGACTCTTATTGGACTCTTCTCGGACTCTTCGTGGACTCTTCTTGGACTATTCTTGGACTCTTTATGAACATATATTGAACTTTTCTTGGACTCTTATTGAATTTTTCTCGAACTCTTCGTGGACTCTTCTTGGACTCTTCTCGTACTTTTTTAGACTCTTTTTAGTATTTCTTTGGACTCTTCTTAGACTCTTGTTGGACTCTTCTTAAACTCTTTCTGTACTCTTCCCTGAATGTTCTTGGACATTAAATGAACATTTCTTGGACTATTATTGGACTCTTTTTGAACTCTCCTTGGACTTTTTTCGGACTCTTTTTGGAACTATCTTGGACTATTTTGTGATTCTTCTTGGACTCTTTTAATACTCTTCACGAACTTTTCTTGGACTATTCTTGGACTCTTTATGGACATTTCTTGAAATTTTCTTGGAGTCTTATTGAATTCTACTCGAACTCTTCGTGGACTTTTTTAGGACTCTTCTCGTACTTTTTTAGACTCTTTTTAGTATTTCTGTGGACTCTTCTTGGACTTTTTTTGTACTTTTTTTCAACTCTTCTTGGATTCTTCTTGGACTCTTCTTGGACTCTTCCAGCACTCATTTTGAACACTTTTTGGACTCTTCTTGGACTCTTCTTGAACTTTTCTTGAACTCTTCTTGGACTCTATGTGAACTCTTCTTGGACTTTTCTTGGGCTCTTCTTGGACTCTTATTGGACCTTTTTGAGACTCTTGGACACTTCGACTCTTGGACTTTTGAAATCTTTCACTTCAAAATATGTCATTCTTCACTTCGTAAGCCAAATGAAACATTCATGAGCCTTACTTGTTATCAATTTCTCCACAAAAAAAAAACCTAACGTAAAAAAACCATTGTCGAAAAGTTTTCATCCAAAAGCCCCTGATATCAGCACACACAAACATAAATACATACATACACACCACGTTCGCCACGAGGCGTGACGGTCGCTCAACATCCGACAGGACCGCTTCCACCGCTTCGAACCGTGCAGCGCAAATAAACTAAATCATTTTAATGTTTATGATCATTATAATTATTGCTTTTAAAGTATGTACAACCATTAGCGCACGTACGAACCGTTAAAGCTCGTCGGTTCCCGTTTCCTTCATCGCGGCCGGATCGCTGCTGACGTGGATGTTTCACGTGTTCCTCAAACCGACCGCACGTACGCTGGCCGGCAGTTGTTTTCGGTTTGCCGAGCAGGTTAGTCGTTAGGCAAAAGGGGATGCTTATTGACATTAATTTCCTGTGCTGGGCTAATAATGCTCCTACCTACTACCTCCCCCCCCCCCCGGTTCCGTCCCATCGGACCGGATGGATAGTCTGCAGCTGTGTACGTGAACATGGGTATTTTTTCCGAATGAGACTCGGTACTTTGACACAACATGGTCCGCGGTGACACGGTAGCTTGTTCGGAACTTGATGTGGTTTTTCGAGTTTTGCATGGAATTTTCGATAAACGGCAGCAAATTGCTGCTGTCGAGTGAACGAAACTAATTCACCCGTCTACCGTTGGCACAAATTTTCTGCGCTCATTTTTCTGTCGCAGTTAGAACTGTTATTATCATTACGATTATTATCATTCATACAACAGAACATTAATCCCTTTGTATCATCGCTCTCATATATCTTACCCTAAGCAATCCAATCATCTCAGCCACTCGTGCTGCTTGTCAGGTTGCACCGATTCTTCGGGTTCCGTTGGAAGACTTTCCATCAAAACGTGACGGCTATTTCTTTCTCGATTTTGCTCTGTCTCTATTGTGTTCGCATGCCGGTTACCGTTTTTCCCTTCTGCCAGTACTGGACGGGGGGGGGGGGGGGGGGGGGGGTCGCGTCCAGTGGTGGGGAGGACGAATGAATGACAGAGAAAACTACTACCCAAGCTATTATATGCTTCGTTCCGTCATGCCCGCCAACGGCCATCATCATCAGCTCACAGTGCTCGCTCGCTCGCTCGTTTTTCCCGAAGAAAGAAAAGCTTCAACCAGGCGGAAGAAAAATAAAATGCTTTTCCAAACGCGTGCTAGTCCGGGACTGCTGCACTTGTGTATGTGAGTGGGAACGCGTTGAAGGATTTGCCGTATTGTTGCGAAGTGATCCTGTTTAGTAGCAGCAGGAGCAAGAGCAGAAGTACTGACAAAGTTCGGTAAGGCGTTTGGATGCAAGTGGGAGAAAGGAAAAAATGAAGAACAACATTGCAAAACTAGATTTGAATGGAGTCGTTGTTGTGTAATAATATGCTAACAACGGATGGAACAGCTATAGCTTAAGAACAAAGCTAGGAGGGGTTAAATTCGAAGAAAACTTCTGCCAGTGGGGGGGAGGAGGGGGATCGTCTAGAAATGCTATTTCGCTGAGCTACCCTCCTGGTTAGTTGGCTGACATTGAATGTACGCTTTCCCGAAAAAGGAAACCGAATTCTAACCTTAAGCCGATGACTTATCCTTGGGTGGAAATCGACAATTCGGCCTAGCTCCCATTCTACAGGCTTGACAAAACTCCCGACAGATCAATCGTAGAATCAAGAGTAAATCCGGTACCTTGGATACCGACGAAAAAAAAAAAGAATCTATTTTAGACTACATCCCTTTCTATCCGGTCGTTGTCGGGTTCGGAGTTTCCGAGGGAAGTGGGAGGGAGCCGAAGGGTTTGCTGGAATTTGATAATCCTGCATGCTGTTTACTGTTGAATGCCTGTAACTCTTCTTGTTCCAAACAGTCAGTTTGTGGATGTTCAGTGCCATGAATACGAATGTTTATTTGCGATATTTGTTTTTTTTTCTGCTTTTTCTTCTGCTTGTTGGGTCGTTACTGCATTGTTGTCGATTTTTTCGCCGCCTCGGTGTGTGCGGCCAAAGTGCTTTTTTATGCGAAACTATATATGATAATGTGTTAAATAATTGTAACGATTTGAATTTCACCCGATTACATTCCGCTCCGGGGAATCCATTGAGGGAAGATCGCCCAGAAGTAACAAGTTCTTTTCTTGTGTGTTTGCTTTTATTGGTCCATTTTCTGCATACGAATTGTTCCGTCCTTTTTTTTTAGATACTCGGCCAACCAAGCGAACATCGCAGCATCGCATCATATTCACAGTCTAGTTTCTTGCTTTATTTTATAGAATAATTTTATTTGCATATCTCACTGCACAGTTGTGCGACTTGCCTCGGAGCATCGCAGAATGTGTGAGCGTACACTTTTATTGCCACTTGTATGTGCGGTCGGAAATCAATTTTTACGAGATAATTTTCCCGGCTTTTCTTGTTGCTGGAAACCCCCGTTGGAACTGTTCTCACTCTCACTCTCACTCTAGTGAGGAATCAAATTTATGGTTTGGCAAAGATTTTTCAATAAATAATTTTATTCCGCCAGTCACCCAATCGAGGAGTGCGGTTTATTATTTCCAACTGCTCCAAGTTAACCGGTTATGATTTGTGGTTTATTGGTGCACTGATTTTCGCTGGAACACTTGCAACAGGGGAAGGGTAGATGTAATTCACACGTCTTGATCGGTTTTTTTGCTGCCAGCACCGGTCGGTAGAATAAACTAGTGCTGGAGCTTAAACGAGCGTAAAATTTTTACTGTCTATATTTTTTTTGCGAAGTAGCTGCAACAGATGAGTGTAAAATTTAGTTTTTTTATGCTATCTTCGATTGAGATTTCTGTTGGTGCGAAGTCTCTTAGTCGGATCGGTCTCAATTGCTGAAAAAACATTATCAAATTATAAGTTTATTCAAGCAATAAGAACTTCATATTATGCCTTCAACTGCAAATAGCTTGCCAAGTCGAAAGTTTTCTAGTTTACTCAACAGCGCAAATGAAATTAGTTTTGAAATCTATTGGAATATAAAGCTTCTACCCGAGAAGTTGTTTAAATTTCATTTTGCCAGGGGCTGGGGTCTACTAGGAGATTAATAGGACCTATTATCTTTCTTCTAGAAAAATTCGACCGGAAAAAAATTCCGATACTGGGTTCCTGCTTCCATGTAGTAAAAGGCGCCAATAGCAGGAGTTTCTTTTTCCCTTTAGTTATCAGATTTTTGCAACGTTGCACATCTGATTACTCTGTTTTACTAAATTATCTCTTCATTAGACTTCATTCAACTTTTCAACTTCGGTCAGCTTCTGAGAAAACTATTAATTGGTACTTTTTCTTATACCATGTTATTCTTTGTCTTTCACGATTATAAACTGAATGATTAAAATCAACTATTGCGAAAATCCGGTAATATTACAATGTTAATAACAGAAATAACATAGATACTTGTTTGTTTGATAGATTAATATTTTTTTCTCGGTAGCCGGCTGCCCAGATCAACCAATATAACAAAGTAACAATCTTTCGCAGTAAATAATAAAGTGGATATAATTAACAATCAAGACGCGCGTGAAGTCTGTTGACTTTTGTTTAGTAATTTAAAATGATATAATTTATAGAATGTGTCACTACAATGAATCAACCATTTTGTCTAAATTCTATTCACTCATTAATTTTGTAGCAGGTAATTCCATTTAGAAAAAATATTGAAGTATTTATTTGTTGCGCGATAGTATTTCAAATTTTCCTTCAGTTTCCACGAATAAGAACTGTGAATCAAGACTTCCCGAAATTTAAACATCGCATATTGTTTTAACGATCACTCGGGAAGTCTGTGAGTTTAGTGGTGCATCCGAGCATCTTAAAACCGGAATATACTAGGTCGCACGAGAGTAACGCAGGAAAACGACTCGTGTTCTGACAAGTTGGTTCTTCTATAATGTCTGATTTGGCTGCATTATGTATCATACTAACATTTATACGAATAAACATAGGTTCCAATTTGAATTGACCGTTGATGCTGAAATCAGAAACTGGGAACTGATATTAACGCAGTGAGAATGTTTGGTCCTAAACAAACAAGAAATACTTAGCGTTTTGTGTTGAACTGTTGAGTGGCGTGACAGTTCAATATGAACTGCTATGTACTTATGAATCGGAAACGAAACGTGAAAAAATAAAGAAATACGAAATGCAACTTTAATAGTTTTGAGACGTTTTTAAAAATTTTGTACCATTTTTGTCTCGCTTCATATCCAGAAGTCTAATAAGAGATTCAAAGAGAATCAATAGAATGAATAAAAATTTTGATCATAAGCTAGAAATTTTATTACATTCTTTGAAAAATAGCTGAAAACTCCATTTGAAGTTTTATAGCATTCGTGAGTCTGAGTGGTCAATAGCAAATCAGATTACAAAACGGTTGGGACATGTTCTGAAAGTTTCTTTCGTTAATTTGATCGATTACTTTTGAAATCTGAAGAAGTTACAGTTCTAGATGAAAAATTGTCATTTAAACACAACATTATGATCCTACCGATGCAAAGTAATAAATTTACCCACAGGGACCTTTCCCTTAGAAAAGGAACAGTTCTAGACATACTACATGGAATGAGAAGTTCCGGACCTAACAAAGAAAAAGCCAATATTTTACCGTGAAAACTTTTTTATTCTTGAATACAATCTCCATCTAGAGCGACACACCTGACCCGGTCCTCCAACATTTTGATGATAATTGAAAAAAAAATTGTCAAGGCCTTCCGTTTCAGCAATGACCTCAGCATTCGACGAAACTTTCTTTCCCTGGAGAAACCTTTTCAGGTTTGGAAATAGATTATAGTCGCTGGGGGCCTGGTCTGGAAAATACGGGGGATGGTGGACCAATTCGTATCGCAAATCATTCAATTTCACCGTTGCTTTTATGCATTAATGTACTGATGCGTCTTTTTCCATAGCTTGATTAAAAATAAGACTTCGTCTGACACGATCAGCTGTTATTCAAACACTAGTGGATAGATTGTCATGAAATTTGGTATTGGGCCATCTAGAGGCTTGTTCTCAACAAAAATATACACGATTTGAAACTATTCACGTCTTCTCTGAGAGAGGCCCGCGACCGGGGGAATACAAAGAACTCAAAATTTTGTTGAATTGTGTTGATTTGGACACATTCCAAAATTTCTTCAACTCTGCGTGCGAATAGGTCGGATTTTCGTGTTGCGCAAGCAAAATTTGACGTGTAGCTCTTTTTGCTTCCAAACCATTTCAACATATCAAAATTAATCAGCAGGTAGGATGCAGTTTACAATTGACGGTGCGCGATTTTTTAATGCCCTTTTAAGCTGTAATTATGTCTTTCTCATAACTCCCATATTTTCATAAATATTATGAAGGAATTCTTCAAACAGTTTATCTTTGAATCTTGAATAAAAACAAGAAATATTGTATAGACATAAATCAGCATAACCATTTCAATTGGTAAGCGGCTTTCAGTCAAATTTAGAATAATTTTCCCGCTTTTCGCATTGCCGGTATTAATTACAGTTTGATCTTTTGTACACACTTTATAGTGTAGTTCCAGAACTGAAATCCGGATTCTGTATAAACTCAACAGCAGCCTATGGAACCAGAAGACCTTTCATTTGAGCCAAAGTTTTTGAAAAATGAAATGAAAAATGCCACTCCGTAACCGGAAGTCAGATCCGGATGAAATTTAATAGCACGCTATGGAACCACGAGTCCACAAAGTTTTGTGGAACTTTGAAGTCAAGATCGAATTTGCTGACTTATTAGTAGTATAAGCAACACAAATGAAGTCTCAAGAAAGCAACATCTGAGAAAATTAGGAGTTGGAAGCAGTATGATTTAATGCTGGTAAAAAAACTGTTGGAATATTCATTAGGGACTCAGAAATAGTCATTTCTCTAATTTTATAAATGGTAATTTTTTGCTGCTATTCTTTTAGCAGCACTGTATTTGACAGATCACGCGTGGATAATGTCTTGTGTCATGGTCAAACTTGTTCAGTTTGGTCTATAATTTAATCGTAAATCGACTGATGAACGAACAACGCTTCCAAATTATTTAATTTTACTATCAAAATTCATGCTTGGTTAAAGGATTAGAGCTCCAATTTTTAGTGAAAAATTATGTTTAATGATGAAGCTCATTACTGGTTGAATGAATACGTCAACAAGCAAAATTGCCGCATCTGGAGTGAAGACCAACCAGAAGCATTGCCTTGGTAGCTCTGACATCCCAAAAAAGTCACTATTTGGTGTGGATTATGGGTCGGTTTTCATCATTGAGCCGTACTTTTTCAAAGACGGTGGGCGGAGCATTACTGGGAATGGTGAGCGTTACCGAGTGATAATTGACGATTTTTTCACCTAAAATAGAAGAATTGAACATGCCTGACATTTGTTTTCAACAAGACGGTGCCACATCCCACACGGTACGTCAAACAAGGACCAAACTAAGTGCCGCCGTCTGTGAAAACAGTATATCTCACGATTTAACGGTTTGGTCTATTTCCATGTTAAGGTTCATGTCTACAGGGATGAACCACTAACTGGAAGCCAATATCGAAACTATTTTTCGTGGAATGCTAGCCGATATATTGGAGAGAGTGTGCCAAAATTGGATTTTGCGCATGGGCCATCAAAGCGGAGCCGCACCCAACATTTGCATGAAATCATTGTTCTATCGAATCAAATTAAAATTTCATCAATTTTTTTCAAAGCAAATCCTGGACCTCTTAAGAAACCACCCTTTAGAATGTAGTGCTTTGATAATTCTGGAAACCTGACATGAAAAAGCGTCTGTGGTCAAATTTTAAGAAGTAACATACGTTAGATTTGAAAAATCTATTTTTTAATGTCGGACGTCTTATAAGCATTTGAAATAGAAACAATTCTCTAAGAATCTTCGCAGTACCAGAGTTGATTTTATCGAAATTTTCGTTTTGATTTAGCATCAAAACTAAACTTATCATGCATCTGTAATAATCTCTATTCTCCTGGCAAATGCACCGAAAAAATTATTTTTCCTGAGACTTAATATTTTAAAAATTCTGAATAACGATTTTTCAAGATTAAGAATTTTCAGACTTTGAACACCGATTTAGCTCATACTTTACATGGAATCTGGTGCGGTGCGGCATTCTTCAGCAACTACCAGTTTGTGAAATTCGTAGAAGGCCAACTATTTCCCATACATTCTTTTGACACCACTACAGTCATGGAGTGCGAAACGTAGGTAAAATTACATTACGTCGAAGATACATTGTGTCTCCGAATGAGTGAATGATAGTTAAACTGAAAAATTTGCAAAAAAAAAGTTACGATATGGCAAGCAATTAGAATGTGCGGAAAATTCTTAACTGTCCATCACGACAAACATGATAACTGCCAAAATCTACGTGAAAAATTAAACAGATTTCTTTCACTGATTCGTCAACACGTTAGTCACCCGGAGTCTTTTGGTCTGATTTTGCATCCGATAGGTATTTCAAGAATTCAGTATAGTGGTTTCGAAGCAGGAATGTCACACGTCAGCCAAATGAGGACTTCTTTGGCTTTGGCGAAAGTAAAGTAAAGGTTTGTTATTTTATTACATCAAAAGTAAGCACAGTGCCGGAAAAAGTCATCGTATGTCAGTGAAAGTATTCGGTGAACATGCTCTCACTGAGCAAGTGGTTTATGCCGTTCAAGAAGGGAAATTTGGTTTGCAAGACAACGAAGAACCGAAAATTTCGAAGATGCCAAACACTTTTGGAATTGTTCACATCACTTGGAATCAGCTTTATGACGGTCGAAAATTGCTTCTAAATTATGGGAATAGTATAGCCGAGGGACATCAAAATAGTGTTTCACCACCTGAAAGATTCTTTTTTTTTCAAACGGCTGATAAAAAAGGGAATTTTGCATCGCGAAATCATTGGACAACGTAAAGAGGTTACTTCACGGCAATACCAAATGCAGAGAATCGTGAGACTCGTCCGGTCAATTGTTGCCATCGACATCAGGAAAGGAAATCTCGCTATGCATTTGGTCGGATCAACTAGGCGTTAATTATTATAAGCGGCTCAACCCGTCCCGGGTGCATGGGGCATTGGTCTTACAAGCCAGTGGCTGTATGTTCGAGCCCCGACCTGGAAGGATTCTTAGTGTCAGTACGCTATGAATCGGCTGCGAAGTCTATTGAAACAGAAAGGCCAAATTCCACAAAAGGAATGTAATGCCAAGGCTCTGCTTTCTGGCTCAACCGCTATATTCCCTGGGCAATGCTCCATCCGATTAACAGATGTTCCTATCCAAGGCGCATGGCTTGTCAGAATGGTACTTCGGCGATTTCACCGCAAATGACAGATTTTTTTTATTTTTGTATATTTTTATTTCGCTCAAATTTTGCATGAGCGTTAATTTGCTAAAAAATTTGCATTAACAATTTGCCCATTTTACTCTAACCTTACTTTTGAGAAGGGACTAAGCAAAAATCTGTTGAAAATTTTCAATAATATGTGTTTCAGAAACGGTCGGTTCGTTTGATTTGGTGTCTGCTGCAATGCTTTAGGTAATTATAAGGACTATATAAAAAAAAATTATTACTGTTGGATAAATGTTTTCGTTTGCTTTTTTTATTTTAAAAATAATGTCTAAAATTCAAATATCTCCAAAGTGATAATTTTGATTTTTTTATTTTTTTTTTGATTTGTTGTAGTTGAAGTCCCAAGTAAAAAACTATCAATTTTCTATAATGGAAAAATAATACTTGGAAAAATTAAATATTTTCAAAATTTTGGAAAATCATGAAATATTTTTTTAAATTATTTTTCAACAAAATTTTACGAAATTTCCAAAAACAAAATGTTGATAAAAATTTAGGAACCAAATCGATCGGACCCACCGTTTCTGAAACATTGAAATTATTGAAAATTTTCTAGGGAATTTGGCTTAGTCCCTTCTCAAAAGTAAGGCTAGAGTAAAAATGACAAACTTCTGATGCAAATTGTCTCTATTGACCATAAAGAATGCATATGCAAAATTTGAGCCAAATCAAAAAATACCAGAAAAAATCGACCTTCGACCTCGTATGGAATTGCTCGGATCAGAGTCATTTCGCCAAAAGCCGTTTCATCGAAAGTCATTTCGCGAAAGGGTTATTTCGCCGAATGGACCACTTCGCCGAATGTCATTTCGCCGAAATCCATTTCGCCGAAAGGATCATTTCGCCGATTACTGCACTTGTCTTAATATTATAATTGGAATTGATTTAAAATAAACACTAATGAATGATAATACGTTAACGCCCGTTTTGTTGATCTACAGTTGTACTTCTTGAATAAATATTGATTCTTGTACTCTTGAACAGAGCTAATAAAAGTCATTTTCATTGACTGAAAAATAAACGAAAATGACAAGAAATTATTGTCACTCTCAGTTTCGCTTGCAAACTATGAGAACGAAATCCATGTCCAGTCAATGACATAAACGGGACAGTAGTCTCAAAATTGTGTTTTTTCTTTCATTTGCCCTTTCAGTCATTTGCAGTTTTCAGTGAAAATCCTATAGTATTCAGTGTCGATATTCAACCAAAGCTATGAGAATTGAAAACGACAGAAAAAGGTTTCACAATAAGTTTTAACTGTTGGTGCTCGAATTTGTAGTAGTTTTGGTTTCCAAAGAAGTTCTGGGATGTAATTACTTCGATTTGCCATATTTTAGTCACTTTTTATAGCCAAGCGTCACATATTTTCAATACACCAATGCAAGAATGAAAATTTCAATTCTGCTGTTGCTACCTGAAGACGTTAGTTTGGTTTCGTCTTGTCATAGAGGGAAGAGTGACGTTGGTAATTATGGTCTCTCATTTTTTCGATGAGAAACTAAAATGCTTCGTCTCTCTTCGTTTGTTTTGGTGTCGGTCATTTGCGAATGAGATAGTAAAACATTGAAAATGAGACTGCTGGAATGGTTTCTTTCATTGAGAATGTGTGACAATTTTAAGCTCTGCTCTTGAATAAAGATTGATTCATGAACTTCAGAGGGGAGTTCCTAAATAAACTTGTTGACTATTAGCCACTAAGCATCAAAGCAATTGCAGAGGTGTATCTACCAAGCAAATGTATGTGGTATTTTCCGTTTACCAAGTGAAAAAACATCTAATGCGGCTTCGCCACATCGATTTGATTCGTGTGGTGTCCGACCTAACTAAAGTAAAGAAACCTAGCTTTGAGTAGACCGGGCAATCGAGGCGGTTAGAGGTTTGTATGCACGAGGCCGCCGCTTCCGCTGACACTTTCGGCGAAATGACCTATACGGCGAAAGGACTTTCGGCGAAACGACTTTCGACGAAACGGCCTTCTAAGAAACGACTTTCGGCGAAATGACCCGCTCCATAATTGCTCTACTTCAAAAATTATGAAAGGACCAAAAATGGGATCGAATCTAAAGAAAAATATTTTTTCTAGGCGGGATCCCAGCTTTCCTAGAGTAGGATGACAAAAAGTAGTGGATAACGGTACTTTGATGATACTCTCATTATAAATAACGAAACTGGTGTGTTTTAGCCCAGACTTGGAAGAATTTTCCATGTTAGTAAAATATTGTGCCTTGCTTCTTAGAAAACTTCGTTTTGATGTCTTCTTATTCACTATTTGCGATATATAAAAATTATGGCTTTTCTGTTCTATTTTGAAAACTTTCTAAATCTATTTCGGGAACCTGTTTTCCCGGTTTCTTAATTGGCCCAGAAACCAGGATCACATTTACTGCTAAGGGCATTGAAATAGTATTTACTGCGGTGGCGGAAACCGCCAGGTTTTAAAGATCTGTCGACATTTGGATTAGGGCCTTAGTTTAAAACTTCAAGTTTACAAGCAAGAAAAAAAACGTTAACCAACTCACCAAGTACAAACCACGGAACGGTTCCGGGTATTTGCCCTCTGGTTGGCACGGTTGTCGCACAGAAGAGACGGAGAGAGGGATAGAGCTGGCATGCAAAATTATCCTCAAGTGCTTTTAACCTGTCACGATTATTAATACAATTACGGATAATGTGTTCAATTTAGAACGAGACTCGAGTCTCGAGCAAAGAGCTTTCCATCGGTTGTTGAGTTCTCCTTCCCGTCCCTCGTTGAAAAGTTGAAAAGGGCTTAAACAGCAACACAGTGACAATGGCGGAGGAACGGCACAGGCGGCGGAAGTATCCTCAGGAATTCCCAACATCCAAGACGGTATAAACTACATTTTAATTAGATTGTTGTGTGTCGTGTTTTGTCTCGCATCGCCCACCGCCACCACCCAGCTTCCAGCATCAAAACCCGGTGCCTAGGCTGGCTTTGTAGTCTGAAAGATGCAGTGGGCAAAAGTTTTCCTTGCGGGGGCAAAAGTTTTCCCAAGGTTGTCGAAGGACGGAGGAAATCGGAGGCCTGGCACAGCATGATAGTATTATCTACCTTTGTTCAGTTGGTTTTTGCGTTCGTGAATCTTGGTTTGGGCAGCCGTCGGCGGAGGATTTCCTATCCGGTTGTCGGCGATGCAGCACACAGAGAAGTTTTTTCCTAGCTGTTTATTTGATAGTCAAAGTGGCAAAACAAACATACGACTTCCCATAGTGTCACGGCTCGCCAACCAACCAACCAACCAACCAACGTGCAAGTGCACATTCCGGAGTCACAAATTTGCTTTAGGTTCGTTAGGTTGCCTCATATCATTACTACTGTCGCACACGTGTGTTAGTTTCACCTGGCTTTTTCGTTGATGACAACTATCTTGTCCTTGTGGGCACTGAACAGCAGCTCGTTAGCAATTGTTGCGCCCGCTCCGAGTGGAAATTGTGCACAAATTTAAATTACTTGCTTAACTGACGAGAGGATATGGTCTGGTCTTTCTTAGTCTTGTCAACTGGCTCTCAGGGGGACTCCGGCACTCCACCGTCGACTGACAATGGCTGTAATGGGGCGAAACTGTCAGGCAGCGGTGGCAGTGGTTCGGTCCAAGGACCTTGCTCATTACGCGGGCGGGCTCGTTGTCAGCCAACCAAAGCCCGGCGAGCAGCAGGAAATGGGTTGAGATTTTGTGTTTTGCTCGCATTTGACACAGGTCGGTGGGTGGGCACTGCGCGAAGGTGCAGCCACCGGAGAGGACCCCGGTCCGTTTGCTTGTTGAGTGTGTCCGACGCACGGTGAGGCTGGTGAGAAGGGGGGATGCTTTCTTAAGAACACGAAGAAAGATCGTTGAAGCGCTTCGAAATGAGCTTCTCTACTAAGGACCTGACGGCGGATCCTATTAGGAAAATGCTGCCTGCCTGCCTGTTTTGAGCATTGATTTGCTTGGTTTGTTTGGTCGGAAATAACAAGGATTTGGATTGTTGCCTCTTCAGTGTTAACTGGAGCGTTCATTTTATGACCTATACTTGCTTGAAAGCTGCAGAACGCACCTGGCAGATAATTAAGATTTGCTATCGTGTTGAAAATGACAAGGTAGGATTGTAACCATTATTCGCTCGTATCCGAACTGGAGCGTGAAAGGTAATGACTGGTGGAAATTCACAATCCCCATTGCTGTCCTAGTCCGTTGCGCCATCCGAAACTGCGCTACCACCTTTGAATAATGAACAACAGCTTGGTGCAATTTTTTCACCATTTAGATCTGCCCAAATATTGACCGTCCAATTTCCGTCCGTCCGTCGTCGTCCCGATAATGCCATTTTCATAATTGAAATCCTCCGCGGCCGCGGTCAGACCAATGTCAGCCGGTTTTTCCCTCACACTCGACAGTAGTAACGGGTTTTTCTGAGCGCCACCAACAATCCGAATTCGATCAGTTGGTCAATATTTAGTTTGCCACTCGAACGGCACAGGAAGCAACAATGCAGCGAAGTGAAGTGAAGTGAACAAAAAAAAAGAAATATCCATCATTCCAACTCCGGAACAATGTCGAGATCGAGGTATTTTTTTTTTTTTGCTGCAACCCAACCATTTTCCATTACCAAACACTGGGCCACAATGAGGAATCATGATGGAATTGAACGCCGATCGGGTGAGTACACAGATAAAGGGCTGCCGGCAAGGATTTACTGAAAAGGACACACTGGAATTATGCCCCCCATTTTCCGACCTCTGCCAAACGCCACACACACATCATCATCATCCCGGACCCGGTGTTAACTCTTGAGTACGATACAACCTCGTAGTTTCGCTGTCACTTCCGGCTGTCGCTGATGGCGATGATGATGTTGATGATGATGACGATGATGATGATGACGATGGCAATGATAATCGGTGGGCTGCTGTGTTGTACTGCTGGATCTGCTGGATGGTCTTCAGCAGGATTACAACGATGGAAACCTATGATATGGCAATCAAATAGAAAGAAGTGAAGCGCAGGAAAAACGTGGGGGGCTTTCGTCATGTTCAACCGGGCAAACAGCCATCCGTACTATTACTGCTCTGTTGTACATTCGGAAAATCACCCACGAATGGAGCAGAAGGACAATAGTTTTGAAGCTTTTCCTTCAATTGAAACGGGAACACAACGGGTACAATGTAGGAAGCAAAACTAACGGGCATTACATGATTGTCGGCTCATCTTCGACCGAGCGGCCACGGGAAAAAACTGGTGGGGGTTATGAAAAAGGTGAAACCAGAAGGGCTGAGAGTTTTCCACTTTGGTAACAGCACTTTTCCTCCTGAATCTGTTGTGAGGATCTGTTTCTGGCGCTTAGTGGCAATATAATCTTTCACGGGCGAAGTGTGGGCCTAGACAACGATGACAGCGAAGCCATCGAGTGCTGGGGAATTGAATGACTCTCCTGTATTCTTCTTCTGCGGTGGTTCGGGCGGGAAACGGAGACATCGGGATCGGAGGACAATTGCGAGCGCTGGTTGTGCTTCGAGAGGAATTGTTTTGCCCCGGTAGCTTCGAGTGGTTTTGTGGGGATTATTTGGAGAAAGTTTTCCCGGGATTGGATTTTAAGGATCTGCTGAAATTTTTCTTCTCGGAATCCGGAATTGTGTCACGTTGAAAAGGAACCGATTTGTGGGAAAAATATAAATTACTCAGAAACCATGAAATGAGTGGTAACAATTTCAATAAGTTTGGTGAAACGAAATGCGGATCCTAAAATTATGAAAACTCAAGAAACACTGTAATCCTGCGCGCAAAGACCGAAATCAGCTTTTTGGCGAAAAAATTAGTTGATTTGCTGATTTTAGTTAGTAATTTTTTAGGATAACTAAAAAATTCTTATAAAGGGTGATTTTTTAAGAGCTTGAGAACTTTTTTAAACAATAAAACGCATAAAATTTGCAAAATCTCATCGGTTCTTTATTTTAAACGTTAGATTGGTACATGACATTTACTTTTTGAAGATAATTTCATTTAAATGTTGACCGCGGCTGCGTCTTAGGTGGTCCATTCGGAAAGTCCAATTTTGGGCAACTTTTTCGAGCATTTCGGCCGGAATAGCCCGAATTTCTTCGGAAATGTTGTCTTCCAAAGCTGGAATAGTTACTGGCTTATTTCTGTAGACTTTAGACTTGACGTAGCCCCACAAAAAATAGTCTAAAGGCGTCAAATCGCATGATCTTGGTGGCCAACTTACCGGTCCATTTCTTGAGATGAATTGTTCTCCGAAGTTTTCCCTCAAAATGGCCATAGAATCGCGAGCTGTGTGGCATGTAGCGCCATCTTGTTGAAACCACATGTCAACCAAGTTCAGTTCTTCCATTTTTGGCAACAAAAAGTTTGTTAGCATCGAACGATAGCGATCGCCATTCACTGTAACGTTGCGTCCAACAGCATCTTTGAAAAAATACGGTCCAATGATTCCACCAGCGTACAAACCACACCAAACAGTGCATTTTTCGGGATGCATGGGCAGTTCTTGAACGGCTTCTGGTTGCTCTTCACTCCAAATGCGGCAATTTTGCTTATTTACGTAGCCATTCAACCAGAAATGAGCCTCATCGCTGAACAAAATTTGTCGATAAAAAAGCGGATTTTCTGCCAACTTTTCTAGGGCCCATTCACTGAAAATTCGACGTTGTGGCAGATGAAATTATCTTCAAAAAGTAAATGTCATGTACCAATCTAACGTTTAAAATAAAGAACCGATGAGATTTTGCAAATTTTATGCGTTTTATTGTTTAAAAAAGTTCTCAAGCTCTTAAAAAATCACCCTTTATTTGCTAATTCAGATTTGTTATTTTTGAACCCCTTAATAATGCTAAAAAATTGGTTGAATTTGCTAATTTTTCAGTTGATTTTGCAACATTTACATGCTGTCATTTCTTAGCAAAGACACGCTCCACTTTCATTCAACTAATATTTTTAGCAAAATCAGCAAAACTATGGTTGATTTTAGCAAATAATTATTGTTGATTTCAGTAAAAAATGTTGTTGAATTAAGTGATATTGTTGTTAATTTCAATGAAAATTGACAGTTAATAATAACAATAAACCTTCTTGAGTTAAGTAAAATATATACTGATTCCAACTAATACGAACTGTTAATTTGTGCTACAGCCAAAACGAGTCCAATTAATTAATTTGGGAATTGTCAGTTGATTTGATCAATAAACTTTCTTGAGTTTAATAAATTTATTTCTGTTTATAATGTGAATAATTGATTTTGCACTATAAACTAATAACTGCTTTCCTAAGTTTGTAAAAGGCCTCTTAACAAAAGAAACAATACATATGGGTATGGTCCTGATTATAACTCATTTTATCTAATTTGTTGAATTCTTATGAACTGTAAAAATGATTTGCTTCTCCAAAGCAACATTTTGTTTGTTCATTGTAAACTCACGAAGCGTAATTACAAACGATATGCTTTGGTTAGGCACTGAATGTAATGAATGGCCAATGAAAATGTCTTACCATTTCGGATAGTAGCTCTTTGATTCATGTGTGCTACTCTATTGTTGTAGATGCCGCTTGTAACATCACGGTAAATTTTCCAAATGACCGTACAGGGAAGTGTCAGTTTCGATTTGTTTACTTTCTTTTCTGATTATTGAGCGACTAAACGAGTATATTTTCGTTTATTTACGCATGTACTAAGCGGAAACCAAAGCATTCAGATGTCGTCTCATACAAAAAGTTCAGAGATAGAAGTCGGAATGGCAAAGCAAGCATAGAATATGCAATAAACATGTACTTTCTGCACTGGTCACAGAAATGATTGTTAGTTAATCTTTTAATAACTCACTGATAGCTGAAAGCATTCTACAAATAAACTTAAACCAAGCAACTTTACAGTAGTTTTACATATCGGTCAGTTAGATATTTCAAAATCTATATATAAAATATATCAAAATAATTTCAACAAGACTATCCTGTTTTGTTTTTCAACGAATTGTGTTGCTTTGACACTTCTCATGAGTTTTTGACTAATAAACTTGTTAATAAAACCAATTGCATTCTTGTTTTCTTTGCGCTGTCTTTCTGCAGTGATGATGACAGCCAAACAGCGCCAAACTATTTGATTTTAACAACAAAATTAGTTGACAACGAGAATTTCGTGTGGGATTGAAATGTTGCTGGTTTGGGTCCAGGATTTTCACCATCTAAATATATTCGCTAAAAACAAGAACTTTTTTCAGCAAATTAAATTCTGAATATTAACCAATTTATTAGTTATTTTGGCAGTTTTGATGTTAAAATCAACTAATTCAAAAACAGTAATACGAATTAGGCGCAAAGCTAATTTCGGTCGTTCCGTTTGAGGTTTACTTTTAAATAGATCTCATTCAGATGGAATGAAAAAAAAATCGAATTTCAAACAATCCTCTAAGAAATAAATTCTGTTGAGTAAATTGATTTTTTTCTTTTGCACAGACTTAACACTTCATCCTTCATACTAGAAGTCAATTTTAAGATTTAATCTGACAACTGGATTGTTAGAAACATTCCAGATAAAAAAATCCAAAAAATATTCTACATAAACTTACAACAAAATTTAGCCGTTTCATAAATTTTGAACCAAATTTTATATAGATTTCAAATAGTCCAACAAGAATTGGTATTACATTCCTTTTGTGGAATCCTTTCAAGTCGGGGCTCGAACAGACGACGACTAGCTTGTAAGACCAGCGCGCTCTATACATTGGACCGCCATCCTGAGTCGCTATGGTAAGGTTGTTATTGTGTGATCAGGCAGGAGATAAGAACTTGTGAACATTCTGTTATCCTAATTTTTCGTAATTAAACTAGCGGACCCCTGCACACTTCGTAGCGCAATAATATTATATTAGAGGTAGAAAATCAAAACTACTTATCAACTTGAATGTTTATTGAAGAAAAATATCGTTATAAAGCTCTATGATATTTGCCCCAACCGCGGACAACAGGGAAAAATATATAAAACCGATGGTTTGTCGGAACGCGAACAGGCGGCGTACAATTTTCCATCTGAAAAAAAAACTCTAAATTCACGCTACAGACTCAATAAGATTATTGACGGTAACAGAAAAGTTAAACGGATGAGAAAATGACGTTCAAATTGAAATGACCTTCAAATTGAAAACACATATGGCATCACTGGAATGCGTGGAATGAAAATCTTTTTCTTCTTCTAATTTGCCATTCAAAACTGTTGCCTCGAAAACATTAGCGATTAACTTTTTAACTTTAAACTTTTTTCTGTACTTGTTTCTCTATTTTCTGCACTTTATTTTATACTTTGTGTGCTTGTGTGTTTGTTCCTGTACTTTGTTTGCTTGTTTCAGAATTCGTTCCTGTACTTTCTGTACCTGCTCCAGTATTTAAATCATGTATTTTCAACCCGAAAAACTGCAACGAAAGGTAAATTCAAACCCTCCACTAGTCACGAGAGTTTACGAAGAAAAATTGCGCTGTCGATTATTTTCAACAGAAAACTCGGCTAAACTAAATAGAGCGCACATGCCAACGCTCAAATCATCTGGAAAATGCACAATTCCCGGCATTACGGCGATCGTCGTATTTTAATTGCTGCAATCATTTCCCATGAAACCACATCAGTAATCAAAGCTAGCAGCACCGCCGCCGCGATTGAGCGAAACAAGCTCCCATCGGAATCGACTTCGAACGAACGAGTGACCGAGCGTACAGTTTGGCCGGGAACCCAAGCTGCTTTCCGCTTCGGTACATCTTAATCAAATCGGATTGCTGGTGCTGCTGCTGCGGGTACTGCGCATTCTGCCGCTGCTGCTGCTCAGATTCAACCAGCAGCACCATAGAATCAAATCGACAGAGCGAAAGAATCTCGTTTGTACACCACATCCTTTATCCATTCGGTGAAAATCACGGCTGGCTACAGAAGGAAGTAAAGTAAAAATGAAAAAAAAAAAACGACTGATCCAAGCCCCGTGCCACCCGGGTGACATATGCCTCAACTGATGCCCTTCTTTCCAACCTCCTGTCTTCTCTGTTAAGCCCGCAAGGCCACGGAAACGAATCGAACGGCACTATATTGAGGAGCTGCCAGTTCAATCGAGCGTGGCATCGGATTTAATTAATGAGTTTTGAAAATTCATTTTTCTTTCCTGTTTTGCATTTTTCCTTGATGCTTGTACCACTCAAGGATCTCCCGGTTGCAGCCTTCGGCGACGGCAGCAGCACCAGCAGCAGCTTGATTCATTAGTCGTCGCTTGAAAGTGCAAACCATATGCAAAGGCATGTGCCGCACTCCGCCCAGCCATGCGGAAAAAAAGTCTTGCAGGCAGGAACTGAAACCGCAATAAATTGCGGAAATCTTTGTTATCGGGTTGTGTGTGCATGAACTTTTTCGCGCACAATGCCTTCGGGTAGGTGTGCTCACAAAGTGCTGCATGCACCGGAAGAAGGAAATGCAAACAGCTAGTGGTGCATGTGTTTGTGTGTGTGTGTGTGTGTGTGTGTGTGTGTGTGTGTGTGTGTGTGTGTGTGTGTGTGTGTGTGTGTGTCTGTTTGAGTATTCGAGAAACGCTACACATGAATACGAGCGAAAGCGATTTTTAGATTTTCAGCTGGTATAAGAAAGTGATCACGAACTGCCGGTAAATAGAGTGTAAATTGAGAAAATCAATTGCACCATGAATTTAATCCGGCGTGTGAGACAGCTTCCGGTTTTCCAGGGCAGTGGAGTGCAGTGCTGCCAAATTGAACGATTTCTCGAAGGTTCAATTATTACTGGGTATAAATCGAGTTGTTTCTCAACAATTTAAAGTTTTCTAAATTGGATTAGGAACCTTCCATTTTAACAAATAGACGGAAATGTCTCGTGGCTTAGAAAACTAATCCAAATAGTTTTGGTCATTGTAAAAAAATTTGAACTGCGCAGATTAAAGCTCCTTATTTAACTTGTTTAACAAAAAACTGTCTGTTGTCAATCGCCTCCTAGAGTCTGTTGTTTCGTACATTGAAAATTATAGCTAGGAAGCATCGAATACGTCTAGCTCGAGTTGAGAGAATGTTCCTATCTATCGAAACTGCTTCGTACTTTAAAATCCCTTTAGGTGACCTGTTTAGTAAGACATTTCACATTTCAATTTGGCTGCCTAAGACAAAATACTCAAGGAGAAAATTTCCACTGCTTCCCTCATATGGCTCGGGACTGTAGATTGAAACTTTAAGAACGGGAAAAATATCCATGGAATGCCCCAGCGTAATATTTCGATTAGACACAAAAATCTTAAGACCAGTATCAATTCGTGCGGTGTCATCTTTTGCAAGATGATAGATTCGGAATAGTTAACTATTCTAAACCATTGGTTACTAACGTAGAGGATACTTTTATGTTGATCACTTGTGCAATGTATGATAGAAAACAGATCGACTAATAATTTGGGAAGGAATTTAGTTCAGTACCGTCCTTATTTTATCTTCTTATTGACCAACCATGCATCTCCATTTTTGGAATCGTAGTGGAGACCCGTGGTAAATGATCTCACTTACTTTACCTATCAGCCTGGTCCTGTGATGTTCTAGGATGTAGCTCTCAGTTCACTTTCACATCTCATCCAAGTCAGTCGATAAAACAAAACCGCTTACGTTCGGGACGGAAGAAATCAAGTACAGTATTGTGTAGTGAACAATAGAACGACCTCGAAAATGAGTGAACCGAACGAACAAATGCTACCACCGCCACTACGAAAGTATGCAATTATTGTTGACTTCAGGCAGTGCAAAATTCGATCTTCGATACGAGAATTTGAAGAATTTGACATTAACCGTGTGCATTTACTTCAATGGAGTAAGACAAATAATGTTGTTTACATCCAGTTTTATAAAGAGTTCGATGCAATTCAATTCCCAAAAGACAATAACAATTTGTACTTTGAGGAGCACGAAAACATTAAGTACAACATTCCATTATATAAGGAAGTTAGTGCTATAGAAGTGCGTGTACATGATCTTCCCTCAAGCGTCATCGATCCTTATATTCGCAAAACTATCTTCCAATACGGAGAGATTCTCTGTATTGAAAAAGAAAAGTGGAAGAACTTTTTCCCTGGTATTTTAAATGGCGTACGTGTGTTACGCATGCGCTTGAAGACGGCTATACCTTCTTATGTGACTTTCGGTCAGGATACAATAATCCCGTACAAATCACTTGTTACCTATGACAATAAGATGGCCACATGGCAATATTGCCAAAAAGCTGTACACCTGTGACAGCCACCAACAACAATGAAGCATCGCCCTCAACGAAACCATCAGTATCCCCTATAGAACAAAGTACACCAGTTGTAGTTAACAACTTACCCAACGCAAGTGCAAAATAGCCAAATGAAAAAATACTTTATAAAAAAGTTGTAGCTTTAAAAATGAGAAAAACTTAAAAATGAATTTGTCTCTTTTCAAAATTCAAAATTTTATTTTCAGCTGTTTGATGATGTACTTCGAGCCAATAACAATTTTTGTATTGATTTTACTAGCGAAACAAAAAGGTTTTTAATCGACTTTATTCGATTTGGTTGGTGCTTTGCATAGGTTATTTTTTGTATAAGGAAAATCTTTTGTCGTGATTACGACTGACTTTACTATGGGCGCTTTTTCAAAATTTATCCTAAACAAGAATGAGTTGAATGCTTATTCGCAAATATCTCTTGTTGTGTCCAATGCAGTAACATAATTTATTCTCCATATCATCGAAAATATGGTTAGTAATTTATGATCAAATTTTCGGTAGCATGAGATAATCATAAATAACTCAAAAGTGAAGGTTAAAACCCATTTTTATGCTGCGTTTGCACATTACCGATTTCAACATTTCTTTACGTTTCGTCTTAGACTCGTCAGTGCAGAGCAATTCAAACCCCTAAATTAATAAAAAAAACAGTAAAGTCGCCAATCGCGTTTTCCGTCAAGACATCAGATTAGACATTGCGCTTCGGCGTAATTAAGGGCTGAGGCCAGTAGGTCGCGTAATTACATTTCTCTGTGCGTATTACATTTATCTCCATGCTCTCTCGCATATGTGCAAAATTACTCTCGATGGGTCGGGTGGCCAAGAAAGTTTTGATATTTTCAGTTATAAGTTTGACTACATCACATAAAATCCAATAAAGCTACCGCTTGTTTGGCAGCCTTTTTGAGCCGATTTTATTTCTCTCTCATGTTTCGTCACGTTACCAGGAAACTGGAGCAGAAAAAAATGACGCCGCCATAGAAATCGACTTTCCTTCACAAAAATAACATTCACTTCATTTTTATCGCGGACAACACCAATGTTTTTATGCACTAATTGCATCTAAATTAAATTATCTAGACATTGTCAGGATAGATTTTTGATCGATGTTTTTGCAGGCGAGATATTCAATGAACAAGTTGAAAGACTTTCCCGACCGCTAAAGTCAATAAACCATTCTGAAATTTTCACAGAATAATAAACTAATAAACTAATTTTCTAAAAGATTGTCAGTTGGATTTTTTGATATTCGTCACCGTTCCTGGGAAAATCAGATTTGAAGTGTGAAAATAGCCCTTTAAAACACCCGAAAACACACTGGCCTCAGACCTTAATGAGCGCTGGCAAAGTTGGAGGAAGATTCACTTTTTGATCGAAAAAATCGACGAAGCTCATTTCTGGTTGGATGGATGTTGAATCTGGAGTAAGAAACAGCCAGAAGCATTGCAATGCATCCCAAAAATGTCACTGTTTGGTGTTGATTATGGGCCGGCGACACTGTTCGTGAAATACCGGCCAATATTTTGAAACAAGTGTTCCCACATTTGTATGAAATAATCTTCAATCGCTAAATTATATTGATTATTCTATCGATTCCAAAAAGGATTTCTCAAATTTGTTGTATGTTTTTTGAAAATCTAATCCTATTACTCTTAAAAAATGTTATTACTATCCTAATCAATGCATAGGGCGCTGATTTTACAAGCCAGTTGTCGTATGTTCGAGCCCAAACCTGAAAGCATTCTTAGTGTCAATAGGATCGTAGCCATGCAATGATTCTTTATGCTAAGAATCGGCTGCCAAATTTGCACTTGCAATTCTGCATGCTAGAATATGAAATAACTGAAAATTTCGTCTTTCATGTTTATAAATTGATGCTTTTTCTCATGCAGACTTTTCTATGATGTTTGATACGTCAACTCTTATTTTAAGAAACAAATTATTTTAATTTCCTGGTTTTAATAATAATATTTGTTATTGCTTGTCCCGGGTTGGCGGTTCAATGCATAGGATGCTGGTCTTACAAGCCAGCTGTCGTCTGTTCGAGCCCCGACCTGGAAGGATTCTTAGTGTCAGTAGGATCCATAGTACTAGCCATGCAATGATTCTGTACACTAAGAATCGGCTGCGAAGTCTGTTGAAACAGAAAGGCCAAATTCCACCACAGGAATGTAATGCAAAGACTTTGCTTTTTACAAATCATTTGTACCCGAGTAGATGTTTTAAATCAACTTCGATACGATTTTAAAATAACTGTGAGATGAAGCGAAATGAATTAGATTCGATTCGAAAAAACTTTCAGAAATAATTTCTCATCCGTTGATTTTTTTTACCCAATAATATATTCCATAAGGCACAATGCGTTAGCTCTAAAATACCGTACTGCGTTGAGATTGGTAGTAGTAGACACAATTCGTATCGATCCAGAAAAAGATTGGACATTTTTCTTTGTCTTGTGTAATTATCAATTCTCGAAGCATCAGTTGAATATCGATACTGCACAGTATACGATTTTCACAGAAGCCCGAAAATGACTGAAAGAATAAAGAAACAGAAAGAACACAATTTTGGAACTCGTTCTCAGAATTTTTCGAACGGAGCTTATTTTTCTTCGTTTTCGTCTGTTTTATGTCAATGAAAATTAGCTTTGTTTTAGCTCTGATGGTGTTTATCGAAATCTAGCAGACCCTAGAAATCAATGCAAGACAGAAACAGATACGCAATGGAAGTTGGCTTGAACAAGTCTCTGTGAACGGATGAAAGATCGAAAGCTATGAGATTACAAGGATTTGGGTCGAGGTAATTTTGTGCACGTTTCGTCTCTGACTCGTCATTGCAAAACAGTTTTATAATGTATTCAATTTATATTGGATTGTTTTTGGCAATGCATATCATTTTGATAATGCGGAGGATTTAGTCAACGTATATTTTAGGAGCCTTTCGTCACACGAAAAATAAATCCCAGAAATTAAGAAGTTACGATGATGGAGTATTCTAAGCGCTTACGAAGTTCATCCCCGAATCCAAAAGACTTTCAAAATGTTTTGTGAATGATCGTGTAGTTGAGTTCTACCTGTAAACGTTTGCGAATAAATGACACAACTGCGCTCTTAGCGGCGCTTACAGTTATTCAATTTACTGTTTATTTTTTTAGTCGGAAAGAGTTAATAATCTTCAATAAATAATTTCAGGCATTTTTTCACAATTTTCGAATCATTAAGATAAAATAAAAATGAAATGGTGCGTGATGACTTCCTTGAGAAGTTCCAGAGCAGACAACCATTGAGCGATGAATGAAGTCGAAGAAGTTTGTAGAAAATGATCACTTCGTCATTTGATCGGGTAGGCTTTCGCTTGTGTAATCTACGACAGTCAGTTCGAATAATTGTCGACTAGATTGTCGTGAATGGTGCTAGAAAAGCGGAACTGGAGACAATTTGACCCGTAATAGATTTCGAAACATCTGAACAACATAATCTGTGTTTGTTTATGCGGTCATTATACAATCCAGTTGGAAAAATTAAAAAAAAAAGTGGGATTACTGAGAACCGAACAGGTTGGATTGGTGTAAGGCGATCGTCTAGTCCATCAAGTCAAACCCTTGATTCTTTTGGGTTATATGTAGTGCATAGGGAGTGTACAAAAATAAGATACCCACAAACATTTGTGTTGTACGCATGTATTTGTGATAGTTTTTTTAAGCTCAGATCACAGCATGCTGTACGTTCGGCTGTTAGCTTTCGTTTGTTTACTTGTTTGTGCGGTTGAAATTCGGCGTTTTCAAAATGTCGCGCATGGAAAAGGAAGTGAAAAATTAAGGTTCTGGACACATGGTTAAGTGAGAAGGGTATCACGGCGAAAATTTTCGAAGCTGTTTGGAATTCATCATGCCAGTGTTAAAGCCAACATTAAAAAGTTTGGGGAACACTATTCTTTGGATGAGCTACCAGGAAAAGGTAGAATACCCGGTTCTTCCAACCCGAAACTGGACCAGAAAGTGGTATCTCTAATCATGAAGAACAAATCAATGTCAATACGTGATTTGACCAAAAAAGCAGAAACGAGTGACGAAATGATCCAGCGTATCAAGAGGCGAAATCACCTGAAGACCTACAAGAAGCAGAAAATCTCGACATAAAGTGTAGAACAGAAGAAGCGAGCAGCAACAAGGGCCCGGAGATTGTATTCGCTTCTTTTGCAGTGTCCGGATGCATGTGTTATGATGAACGATGAGACTTATGTAAAGGAGGACTCAAAAACCCTTTCAGCGATCGATTCAAGTGGAGAAATTCGGTCGAAAGGTACTGGTATGGCACGACATACTTTACTATGGGGCGCCTTTTCAAAATTTACCCTCTGGGAGATTGATAAGTTTTTGATCGTGAGTATCTCTTGTTGTATCTAACGAACCAACACAATTTTTGCTACATGCCATCGGAAATATGATCACAATTTTATGATAAAATTTTCAGTTGTGTGACATAATCTCAAATAATTCAAAATCAAACTTTTCTGAAATGTTTGGTATAAACGATTTTCATAAGACGCGTTTGCCTTTCTCGTATTTGGAAAGCTCATAGCTCAGTGATCTGTGAAAGGATTTATATAATCTAACTACCAATAGAATCGAAATTTTTCAACATAAATGTGCATAGCAACAGCATTGAAGTATTTCAATAGTACATTATTGAAAAACCTGTTTCATTTGACCCATGTCAAAACCAGCCAATCAGAACGCGTTCTGAGGAAAAGAACAAAATATCTGATGCTGTATAACAAATGGTTGGAGAAAAATGTTCCGAACAGTTTTAATATCGTAGTGAGTTCAACAATTTGGTCCTTTGGCAGGAATGAATCCCATACAGCATCCTGATAGTTTTTTTTTCCAATGAAATGTAAATCCGAAATAAAATAATTGACATTAAAATACTTTATATTGCTTTTATAGCCTCTAGTGAAAAAGCTACAAACGAAATCACGTAAAAAGAAACCTCTTAACAAAAATAGGATCAGTTTGAATTCTATCGCCACTGCGAGCAGATGTATTGTGTGTCGTTTGCAAAGCTAGTTCCGTTTCCGTTTCCGTTTCGCTGCTAGTCGTTTGCATTGGTGAAAATACAACGAAAAGAGGACAACGGTGGGGAGCATCACACAAAATCATCCGTTCTAATGGCTCTAAAAGTTTTCTAAAGAACTATTAGGATTTCTTGCTCGCAAATCGAAGGTAAATATCCTCGGTTTAGTGCAAATCTAGAACTGTTTGATAAGATTTGTGCACTTATCGCTGTGTGAAATTCACAGTGATCGAGATCAAGTGAAGCCTTCTTTGTTTTTGCGAAAAATGTGAAAAAGGGGAATGCTTGCATAGTTCATACAATTGATCAACTAATTTATATTCGGAAGTGTTAAGAAACATGCCAGTTGTTTTCCTATTCACTACATCTCTAACATTACCCACCGCCTTTTTTTACACTACCGAAACTATAAATGCAGAAATTTATATAAGTGTTTTGGCTGGATTTAGCGTCGGCTCACTATGTCAAAACCACTCTCAATTGACTTGCGGAAAAGGGTATAAATTTCGTTAAGAAAAATGTCAATCCACCAAATTGCCCTCTGTTTCGACCCATCGAACGTTACTGGGCAATCGTGAAGAGGGTCTTCAAGAAGACTGGTAAGGCAGCTGGGAACATGCAGGGGTTCAAAAAAATTTGGGCTCAAGCGTCAAAAAAATGCGATGCAACACTTGTCCGGAACTTGATGAAGTTCCGAAAATTCGTGAAGGAATAACATAAATTTCATCCGCTTTTCATTATGCTCAAGTTTAACCTCGTACAATAAAGTATCAATTTTCGGTTTGAATAAAATAAAAATTTGTGGATAGCTTATTTTCGATACACTTCTTATAATTATAATATTGCAATATTCTAACGTAAATACATATCAACACAACATGATAAAATTTCATAACATTCTCGGTAGCCGGTTACCCAGAGCAATGAACAAATCGTAATGTTATTTGAACATTTTCTAACATACTATCTGTGGCTTACTGTCAAGCAATAGGGAATGTAGAGAATTACGGTTCCTAGCAGGATTACTCAGCCTGAATTTACCATCATCGAAATATGAAGTAGTAACTGATTACTAATTACTATATTTAACGCGTTTTCACTAGACCTTGGTATCGAGCAATAATAAATCTCCATGATAACAACGTCATTAAACTCGTACTATTATAAATTTTAATTTGATATTCTGATCGGGCTGTCTTGAATCCCATATTTTTTTAGCACGTGTGTGAATTGTAAATTTTGCTTTCGATTGCAGAACGGTCGTTAAACATAATAAAACATGAATGAACTGACCTGTGTTCTCCTGTTTTTCATATATACTTTTTTTCCTTTATTTCCGCGTATGTCAATTGCCTGATGTTCGTTAATTGAATACATCAAATGCTATCCACATGGGAACCAAACAACACGAACCCATCTGCCGTGTATGGCATTTAAATGGTATAATGCCACCGATGATTACCATAATCACCAACCTCTACACAATACTGAACATCCAATTCTGCCCCTCCCCGTACTGTACGGTACTGAAAATCCAAACCTCCTACCCTCCCCCTGAAACACGAAAACTACAATGATCCAATTCTACAAAAGCAAATGTTAAAAGCTGGCACCTCGCTCCTAGATGCTCCTGCCGGGTGATATTAAGCCAAACTAGGCCGATTCGGTCTGACCGAAAGACAGCGACACAGTTCCCTACCAACACCACCACCACCAGCAGGGGCAGCAGAGGAAGCAGCCGCCACCAACCGTGAACAATAGACACATTTCCTGTCTTTTTCCTCGTCGAATAAAGGCACAAACGGTAACCTTTCCGTTTCCCAACTGTGCACCGATTCCAATCGGTCCTCATTCGTTGTGTACCGTCCGTTTGTCCTAGTTTGCTACGTAATTTACAGAGGCACTGACACACACACTCACAGTCACACGCCATCGACGAGCACAAAAGGGCCGAAAGAAATTGCCGAGTGCCTTCAGGACAGAACCCAGAACCGCTTGACAGAAGCGACGACGGGTCCTCCTGCGATTGTGTGTGGGTGTGTGTGTGCATGGCGATGCATAAAAGTGCTGATTTTTCAAGAAGAGAAAAAGGAGTAGTATAGTACCTATTACCGCGTTCGCCCAGTTGGACGATTCCGGACGAATACAAGAATGTACACGTAATAAAGCGTCAACCGGCTGTGGATGCCAGGTGGGGATGGAGGTTACGTAAAGAACTAAAGGCTAAGCTTGTCACACATGTTACACTTCATTCATTGTTGCTACGGTGCTCGGTAATAGCTTGCTGCGATTGAACTGACTGGGTGGTGCGAAGGGGGTTGATGCGCGTCTTCTTAGCTGCGGTCGACCATATCAAAGTCTTTGTCATCCCGGCCAGCGGGAAGGAGGAGGTGGTAGCTCTTTCTGCCGGGAAAAACTGCAACCGAGCACTCGGCAGTACTACAAATATGTAGTTTTTTTTTCATGTTTCAAGTGGTACACCGTACGTGCTTCCGATCGTGCACTCTCACTGTGAGTGGGAGGGATGGGCATGGGGGAGTTCACAGTGTGTGACAAACACAAAAGAATACGGATTGATGGTTAAAATCGATCTAGACCGGAGGTGGGGTGGGGCGGTTCCGTTCTCAAAGGTATGACGTTGAACCGTGGGATGGGTGTATTTGTGGGAGTGTGCATGTGTCACACTTTACGGTGGATTTGAAGTGGAGTTGGAGCTTGTTTTACTGCTACTGCTAATGCTGCTGACATGGGTTTGTCAGCTTGTCCCGTTGTCTGCGGTCATCCGGGGCTTTAACGGATGGCTGAGAAGAATTTCGTTTCGTGTGTGTATGTGTGTGTGTGTGTGCTAACCACGTTCAGCGTCAACTACAATGAGTGAAGGTTAATTAACTGCAAAAGGCGTGGGTGTGTGTTTGAGTATGGATGATAGAAAAAGGATGCATCTTTCTTCATGTCGGGAGAATATACAAGAGAATTCCAGAACGGTTATTGAACCATTCTAATGCCTTTTCACAGAAAAATCTTCTGTGATAAAAGAGGGTTAGAGAGCTGATCGTAGTAATGAAGAACCTATCCATGCGAGTAACATTGAAAGAAAATTCTGATTGTCACATACAATTTATCAGGTTGCGTTTCATCTTTGAGTCATCACGGCAGACCGATTCAACTTTAATTGATAAGCAGTGATCGATTTCGTTCGGCACTAATTTCAAAATGAGGCTCGAGTGTTTGAACTTTATGACGTTTCCTATGACTGGTTGTCGAATGAATGTTTTACATATGAATATATATTCACATTTAAACTATCACTTTTAACTCTGTACATGGAGGATGATGGCTGTAACGTTAAAATCCAAAACACAATTTCGGAACATCTGTATGGACATGCTCTACCTATTGAGCTACTCTGGAGCATGTGCGAACTCATTCCAGAGAGCAACCCGACTAGTATTGAACATCTATCTCTACACATTCGATGAATCGGTTTGTACTATTTTTTGCTAAAACCCAATGCCCAGCTTGTAACATATGGAAGAAAGGGAACATAAATATCTATGTTGAGACTAAATTATAACGTTGTTTTGTACATTGACTTCTAACTTTTAAAATCGATTTTTTCAATGTATGGTTTGATAAATAATTTTATTTTAATTTTAAAATAAGACTAATTTTGCGAACATCACTAGTACAACAATTTGACATTTTTCGACTATATTTTTTGCAAAACATTGCACTATGGTCTGAAACGGGAAATTAGCGTGACAAAAATGTGTTCATCATTAACTATTAGTTTTTTGTAGTTGGTGTCTTCACAAAAGTTGTTTGTAAACAAATGGCGCTCCATTTGATGAAAAAAGTTGTTAGGGTGGTCCTCATTTAGATTGAAATCAGAAATCTAACTTTCTTAATTGAACTCAAAAATGATTTTGTTGTAAAATGAAGTTGTAGGAAAATTTATTTTGAGCAACTTTGCTGAAAAAAGCACCTCTCTAGCTCTTCATTTGATCGAGTTACATCAACTTTCCCAAGTAAAAGTAGGGTGGCTCCTGAAAAATCACTTTTCCATTCCAACAAGCTGGTGAAAGTTAGTAAAATGCAAATATTTTTATCCACGTCGTGACAAAACGCCTATGACACTGGCCCTTCTTTCTCACCCACTTGTGTACCGAATAGCCTGTAAAAACCGGAAAACGATGCGAAGGTGGACTAGTTTGTAACAAAAAAACAATCATAACTTTTCTCTGGTAGCTCATATGAAAAAGTTTGGTTCAGCAAAATTGTGCGCAATAATTAGTTCAACAACTCTTCTGAAAACAACTTTTCCATAGAACGTTTCACAAGAAAGTGATTTTTCAGGAGCCACCCTACTTTTACTCGGGAAAATTGATGTAACTCGATCAAATGAAAAGCTAGAGAGGTGCTTTTTAAGCAAAGTTGCTCAAAATAAAATTTCCTACAATTTTATTGCACAACGAAATCATTTTTGAGTTTAATTAAGAAAGTTAGATTTCAGATTTCAATCTAAATAAGGACCACCCTAGTAACTTTTTTCATTAAAAGGAGCGCCATTTGATTGTAAACAACTTTTGTGAAGACAACAACTACAAAAAAACTACTATTTAATAGTGAAAATATTTTTGTCACGCTAATTTCCCGATTCGGACCACTGTGCATTGGTAAAACTAAGTCTAGCCATTTTCAAAAGACAGTCTAGATCAATTTTTGAAAATCAAAGTAGGCAAAGTGGCTTTTTCGTGATAATGTGATAAATTGGGTTTATGGCATATATGTCGAGAAAGTTACCTTTCAAATCTGAGATGGTGCTGCCGAATCCGAATAAAATTTGGCGCAAAATTAGTCGATTTGATTCCTACACCGATAAAACTAACGATTTTTAAAATTTAAAGTCGATTTACTGAAAAAACGCAATTTTAGATTCCAATGAAAGTTTGTCACAAGATAAGTTAGTTTGCCATATGTTGCGAGGTAAGGGGTGTCATTCAGCACTGATAATTTCTGCTAATATCGGAATATTACCAATATGGTATTCGGTGTAATTTTCTCACAAATTGTTTTGTCGTGAAACCGACTTACTTTACTATGGGGAGCCTTTTCAAAATTTACCCTGTACAAGAATGGGTAGAACTTTATCGCGAATATCTCTGGATGTTCTCAACCCAGCAACATAATTTATTCTACAAGCTATCGGAAATATGATCAGAAATTTGTGATTAAATTTTCAACAGCGTAAGAAAACCATAAACAATCAGTAAAATTCATCACGGTTGCTTGCTTTTTTTGCACCCGGACCCGGATGGTTTTGAGCACATATCAGTTCCAATTATCTACTGGACGAGGTGACATTCTCCCACCAACTTCAGTAAGAACAAACCAAGTATAAAGCGTGAAACACTCTGGTCGTGTTTTCATTCGGACTTCGGCCGTCAGGCAATGAAAGCAGACCTTTTGCGTGGTATAAAGCCTCAAATGCTTAGGTCGTGCTTTTATTTGGACTTCGATCGTCGGGAGGAGAGTTTAGTTTCAAAATGATGTTTCAGGAACATAGTTCCAGAATACAGGTTTAGAATTCAAAATCTGCATATTGGAACTGGATTCCGGAACTGAATTCAGTTTCGCAACTAAATTCCATTTGAATTTTGAGCCTGTTCTAAGTTCTGAATGTAGCTCTTGAGCTCAGGTCAAATCCCTTATTCCTAAATTCCTCGAGTCGGTTCTTTTTAGAACCATTAACATATTCCCAAAGAACTATGCGAAATTTTACTTTACTGTACTATATACGGTCCTTTTTTCAACCAGGTGGAGTTCGTAGTTGTAGGAAATTTCTATAATTTGCTATAAAAAATTCATAGCACCGGCTCAGTTTAGGTGCATCGTTTCTAATTCTAGTAGTGAAAAAGGGGAAAGCTGGCATAATTAATACAAGTGATCAACTAATTGATATTCCAAAGTAGGAAGAAATCGTTTCAATTTTTTTCGTATACAAGACATCTTGGATGATAACAACTTTCAGTTTAGTTTAGGTTTCGATGGTAAGATACTAAATAAAAATTCAGTTTGAACAAGAAATAGTTTTTGTTAGAAAATTTTGTTTTCCTTTAAAGTACCCATCTTGCAATGTAACACATGGATCAATAAGTCCCGAGACTAACAATGGAAACAACATTTTTTTTGCAAATTTTTTTTTATTCATCAACATAACCTTTTAGGGTGATACAATGGTTCCAACGTCCAATTTTTCAATACCATGTTTATAAAAAAAATTATCTTTCGCTTCAAAATAAGCTTCAGTTTCAGCGACGGCCTCCTCATTTGAGCCAAATCTTTTTCCCTGGAGCATTTTTTAAGATCAGCAAAGACCCAGTAGTCCCTGGGGGCTAAATATGGCGAGTATGGGGGTGGGGAAGCAGATCAAAGCCCAATTCGTTCAATTTCGCCATTGTTTTCACCGACTTGTGGCAGGGTGCATTTTGTTCCATCGAAAGCAATCGCGGCACCCCCTTGGAAAAAACCTTTTTCATGCTCAATTGAAGGATAGTAAATACACTTCCATATGATATCTGTGTCATCTCAGCAATCTCGCGGAGCTTCACTTTACGATCTTTCATTATAATTTTTGTCACTTCACTCACATTTTCCAGTGTAACGGCTTCCACAAGTCTACCCGAGCGTTCCGCGTCATTTGTGTCCGTACGACCACGTTTAAACTCGGCGAACCACCGACAAATCGTTGCTTTTGATGGACAAGAATCCGGATAACATTTTTCAATCCATTGTTTCGCTTGCCTATTAAAAAACAATGTTTTATCAAAACACGAAACTCGGTTTTTTCCATTTTTAAACAAACTACAAAACGACTTTACTCCAATCTCTATAACTCAGCTGTTTCTGGTCGGATCGACTTAAAATTTTGACCCGTTTCAAGCAAGGATAAGTACTCTAGAAAGACGTGGTTACTGGTTTACTACGAGCGCCATCTCTGCTTTAGTCTCGGGACTTATTGATCCATGTGTTATGAACGGTTGTTAGGGCACACAATCACCTATCTTGGGGCTAAATTTTATCGGAATCAAAAATGGTTATTTATTTAAATCGATTTGAAATTTTGAGTCAATTTTTTTCAGTGTAGGACTCGACAAAGAATTTTTTCAGCATTTTTATTCAAAATTTTGACTTTTCTTGTTAAACATAACTAGTACATAACACTTTTTTTTGTAGGATTTGTCATTTTTCGACAATAACTATTGGAAAAACGTGTTTAATCCACCTAGTAGTGAGATGATACCTTTTTTTATCAATCCGCATGTGTTTTTTGAATGAATATTCTTCGGTGTTTAAGTTTTCATGACATTATTTTAATGACCGTCGTTTTAAGCGACAATTTGAGATTTTAATCATTCAATACTCTGTAATGTCGAAACTGCAAATCGGATCGAATTTGAATCTAAAAGTGTGATAATCGATTAAACATGCCATGATATGTAAGTTCCACTTAGAGTTTACGGTAATTTAAGGTACTTCCAGAGCTAGTATTCAGGAACCAGCATAACCCAAACCGATTCGTATGGCCATATGACGAATAAATTACAACAGTTTTGAGTCCAACTTTGAAGCTTTTCGGGATTGTCATCTTCTATATCGGTTTGAATTTTAAAAATTCATCATCATGTAATTCGAGAATCGGAAGTCATAATTGGATAAAATTAAATAATTTTGTATATAAGTTTATTTTAATTTGAATTTTTGTTTCTGAAATTTGATTAGGCTTTTTTTGAGAAAACGATTGAGCTTTGAGAAACAATTTTATACTGGAACCGGAATTCTAAAATCGGTATGGCCGAAGTCAGATAAATTCACCTGAGTAGCTGTATAGTTTACATTTGTTTCAAAATATTTGAAAGTCAGTGAAGACATCTTTGACATCTGACTGAAGAGCAAGATGTTTTATAGAATCTTGATACTTTTCATTTGAATCTTAGATCGGTTCAGCCATCTACGAGAAGACACAATTTTGATTTCGTTTCACATATCATCCTGTAGTTCCGGAACAAGAGGTCGGAACCAAACATAATTCAGGAACTTTGTTTGGGAGCATACGACTTTTCGTATGAATCTGAATTTGTAGAAAAGAAATTTTCCGAGAAAATTGAGTGAAATTATTTGTCACACACGCATTTGCTGATCTCGACGAACTGATTCGCATGGTATATGGATGTAATGTTCTTCCAGCATTTATTGCTGTAAGTAGTTTAAAACAATATAATTAAAAAAAACCTGCCATCATCTTCTATATATATAAAATAATAGCGAAAAAAGTGTGTGTTGCTAATGTTCGCTGGTATGCGTGGGCCGATCTTCAAACGATTTTTTTTTGTTCGAAAGGTGACGTTTATGCGGAGGTTTTAGGCTATAGTACATAAGGAAAATCCTTCGGGAAAGTAGAGAAAAACTAGACTGGTTCGTTTAGAATTGGAAATTTTCCATTCAATGCATGCTAGATCTCCAATGATTGTTTGGCGCGTATCGAGTTATGAAATGCTGCTGCCCGCTGGAGAGCAAAATATGAATACTAGATTATTAATAAAACCGTTTGGCGCCAAACGAGCTGATTTGTGCAAAGATTTCACTGAGCCTACTTGATTCACGTTTTTCTTTATTTCGAATCACATGTTCAATATATAAAATTGGGTTCAATACCGTGAAGTCAAATTATAAAATGACTATAATAAAAGAAAGTGATTAACGTTTTTTTTATGATTCGTTCTTCCTAAAACTCCAGAGATGAGAATCCTCTCTTCACGATAGATATAATTATTGCTGTCACAATGCGCTGAAATTTCATTCAGCGACAACAGGATTGAGGTGTGCTGCCACTTTTAATTAACACCGTTAACTCGAACACCAAAACTATTCGGTTCTCTACTGTTTGGAAAAATTCCATTCGAATTAGATAGATGTTTTCTGTTTGTTTTTTGGCTTAAATTGTTCATAAGCCTATCCCATGCTATACTTTCGAAAGATTCTTTGGACGAGATTTTGAGTAAATTTTTCACGAAATGACCTCCAAATTTCGTCAATCGCTTGAAATTGCAAGTCCGGTTATTTATTTGAGTCCAAACGTCTTCAATTGGACCAAACACGATCCAAATTGTATCCACCCAGAGTACTTCGAAATTTCAAATTATTTGCGTTTGAGTGGCTATGAACAGTTTAGTCCAATGTACTCGAACCATCCCGTTTGCCTCCTGTTATTAAATTACACCGATGGAACCGAGACTTTCAAACTCATCATGTTTTGCCTATTCGAACGAATCACTCTCTAGCTCATGAACTGTCAAACTGATTTTGGTTGTATTTTGCTTGGGTCATCACCAATAATTGTTAGTTAAGTCATTTTTACGGAACATGAAAGATGATACTTCTCACTGTGCGAGCAAAATACTATTCCACTTCACTCATCCAGAACAATCATGAGGGTCGTTCGATTATTCTGACTTTAGAATATTCGAATTAATTTCCATCCAAAGATAATATTTGAGCTGTGAGAAGTTCATCGGTACAGCTACAGGTACAGAAATAAGAGGAACAAGTACATAAGGTAAATTCAGGAAAAATAAAGAAGATACAGGCAGAAAGAACAAAACCAAGTACAGAAATGAGAGAAACAAGTACACAGATAAAAATATTTTGTGAATTTACATCTATTTTCATGCACATATTTGGAGCAGGTAATTAAACGTATAATAACTTTACAATTATGTACGTTTCAATACAATTTAATCGAGTTAATTGAAAGATACAGTTATATCAATTGAAAATTCAATGCAATCCAATTTAGTTTTGCACCGATGAAGGTTTTCAATCAAAATTTCGATTCAACCCATATCTATTCCATGTTACTTTTGATTTACATTTCGTGTAAATTTCCTTATTTCTTTCTGTGTACAAAAAGTACTGGCACAAGTGCAGAGAGTGCAGATGGTACAGATATAAGTACAGAAGTTTCAGGACCAAATACAGAAAACACTGGAGCAGGTACAAAAACTACAAGAACTAATTTTGAAACAAGCACACAAGTTACAGAAACAAGCACACAAAGTACAAAATAAAGTGCAGAAAATCGAGGAACAAGTACAGAAAAAAGTTTAAAGTTCAAAAGGTGATCGCAAATGTTGTCGAGGCAGCAATTTTGAATAGCAAATTAGAAGAAGAAAAAGTTTTCATTCCTCGCATTCCAATGATGCCCACTGATATGTCATTTCAATTTGAACGTCATTTTCTCATCCGTTTAACTTTTCCGTTACGGTCAATAATCATTTTGAGTCTGTAGCGTGAATTTAAAGTTTTTTCAGATGGAAAATTGTATGTTGCCTGTAACCGTTTCGGCAAACCATCGGTTTTATATATTTTGTCCTGTTGTCCGCGATATAAAAAGGTTGGGGCCAATATCATAGAGCATTATAATGATTTTTTTCAATAGTCATTGAAATTTTAAAGTAGTTTTGATTTTATACATCTAATCTGATATTATTGCGCTACGAAGTGTTCAGGGTTCCGCTACACAGAAAGAAAAGATGAAACTTACACGACATGTAAACCGATAGTACTATGAAATAGACATCAGTTGAAACGAAAATCTGATTTAAAACCATGATTGGTGCAAAATTACATCAAAATTCATTTATTTTTTCATTGAACAAGACTGTATATTTACAAACCGCTTTGTTTTGTAATGTAAATTTCCATTCAATTGCCTGCTCCAAATATGTGCATGAAAATAAATGTAAAATCACAAAATATTTTTATCTGTGTAGTCTGGTTTATATATGTCATATTCGAACGATTATGTTGCCAAAAACGAGCCGTGCTAAAAACGGTCCGAGGCTAAATGTCATGAAAAAGGATGCTGTACACAGTCTTTTTGGTACTTAGAAACAATTGTATGTAACAGTAGAAAAAATCGTGTTTTCCGTTGCTCCCAAGCATTTCTTTGTCATACAGCGCTCAAAACTCCTACTGCTGGAATAGGGGGAAAAGTCGTTTACACAAAAATTACGATATCTCCGTTAAAAATGGACGGATTTTAACAATCTATGGCTTGTTGGATAGGTATTACCGTGCGGAATCTAAGTCTGAAAACATATTCTGTTTTCAAGGTCAATTGTGACAGATACTGTCAAAAAACTGAAAATTTTGACATAAAACTTCGTATAACTCAAAAAGTAAACATCCGATCTCAAAACCATTCAATAGCGTTTTGGGTGACGGGGAGACCTTTCATTTGCGACTAGTTTGATCAAAATCGGTCCAGCCATCTCTGAGATCTCGACCTCTTAGTTGACAACACACACACATACACACACACACACACACAGACATTTGCTCAGTTCGTCGAGCTGAATCGATTGGTATATGTCATTCGGCCCTCCAGGCCTCGGAAAAAATTTCTAAAGTTTGAGCGAATTCTATACCTATTTTTTATATATATAAAAAAAGGTAAAACGTGATTGATCCACCTAGTAGTGAGATGATACCTTTTTTTTATCAATCCGCATGTGTTTTTTTGCATGGATATTCTTAGGTGTTTTAGTTCTCATGACATTATTTTAACTATCGTCATTTAAAACGGCAAATTGAGATTTTAATCACTCATTACCCTGTAATGTCGAAACTGCAAATCGTATCGAATTTCAATCTTAACGTGTGACAATAGATTGAACATTCCATGAGATGTCGGAATAAGCTCCACTTTAGAGTTTTTCGTCATTATTTATGGTACTTCCAGAGCCGGTATTCAGGAACTAGCATAGCCCAAAATGATTCGAATGGCCATAAATTATTACGCCAAACAATTTACATGAAATTTATAAACTCATCATCTGTAATTCCAGAATCGGATAAAATTCACCAATTTTGTATGGGACCTTAAGTCCTGTAATATTTGTTTTTGAAGTTCGATTTGGTCTTTTTTGAGAAAATGATTGAGCTTTGAGAATCGATTCGATACTGGAACCGGAATTTTAAAATCGGTGTAGCCGAAATCAGTTAAATTCATCTGAGGAGTGTGTAGTCATCTTTGAGAAATTGTAGTGCGAATTAAAATTTGGGGGTACATTCCGAATCCAAAAACGAATACCGCTCAAACTGAAATAAATTTATTTGGTAATCGACTATCCAAATCTGCAAACCCGATAAACCTGATTAATTTATGTGAAATAAACATTTTTATACTAATAACCCTGCATTTTCTAAACCAGAAGTCGGATCTGACTAAAAAGTAAGAGGTTTTATAGGATTTTAAGACCTCTCATTTGAATCATAGATGATTCTTAGATTTCATTTGAATCTTAGATCGGTTCAGCCATCTACGAGAAAAATTAATTGTATTATTTTAATTTCGTTTCACATATCATCCTGTGGTTCCGCAATCAGAAGTCGGATCCAAACGTAATTCAGGAACCTTGCTTGGGAGTATACGACTTTTCATATGAATCTGAGTTTGTAGAAAACGGTTTAACCATCTCCGAGAAAATTGAGTGACATTATTTGTCACACACGCATTTGCTGATCTCGACGAACTGAGTCGTATGGTATATGGAAGTCATGTTCTTCCAGCATTTATTGCTGTAAATAGTTTCAATCAATATAATTATGGAATTACTTCCAACTCGATAATGCTGGTATCATCTGGTTTACATATGCCATATTCGAAAAATTATGTTGCCAAAAATGAACCGTGCTAAAATTGGTCCGAAGCAAATTGTCATAAAAAAGGATGCTGTACACAGTCTTTTTGGTACTTAGAAACAATTATATGTAACAGTATAAAAAATCGTGTTTCATGTTGCTCCCAAGCATTGCTTTTTCATACAGCGCTCAAAATTCCTTCTACTGGAATAAGGCTTACACAAAAATATCGATATCTCCGTTAAAAATGGACGGATTTTAACAATCTATGGCTTGTTGGATAGGTATTACCGAGCGAAATCTAAGTCTGGAAACATATTCTGTTTTCAAGGTCAAATGTGACAGATACTGTCAAAAAACTGAAAATTTTGACTTAAAACTTCGTATAACTCAAAAAGTAAACATCCGATCTCAAAACCATTCAATAGCGTTCTGGGTGACGAGGAGACCTTTCATTTGCGACTAGTTTGATCAACATCGGTCCAGCCATCTCTGAGATCTCGACCTCTTAGTTGACAACACACATACAGACACACACACATACACACACACACACACACACACACACACACACACACACAGACATTTGCTCAGTTCGTCGAGCTGAATCGATTGGTATATGACATTCGGCCCTCCGGGCCTCGGAAAATTTTTCGAAAGTTTGAGCGAATTCTATACCTATTTTTTATATATATAAAAAAAGGTAAAAAACGATAAAAAAAAGTTTTGATAGTCTGGAAAAACAAAGTGAGCAAGGTGACTTTTGTGACAAAGTCGGTGGAACGTTATGGAACCTGGCATTTCGCAATGCTGACAAAAAAACATGCAACTTTGAGACGATGATGGAAACATACACCGGACAGAAGATCAGTTATAGAAGAAGTTAATAGAAGTCAATCTTGAATGAGGGCTATAGTTTCTGTGTGTTTTTTTTTCTGAGCTATTACCATTTAAAGTAATCACAGTCTGACAGTGTTATTCGTAAATTGCTTTTCATGCTTCCAGCTATTGCTTGTTCAACACGATTTCGACAAAACGCAATTCAACCGGAAACTTTGAACGGTGATACAGAACACCCAGGAAAACAAATTCCACGCTGTTCCCGTTCCCTGTTGTTTCTATTGCAGACTATCTATCCACTAGCCTATTAAAGTTTCACTCATCAACGTCATCTCGAGAACATAGCATCTCACTTTCTCAAGCTTCTCTTCACCGGGGGCCAAACGATATAAGATGTTGTGCACAGCAACTTTCGCACCATCATCCGTTAGTTGTGTAACAAATGAAACGACATGATTAAATTAGATCTCCTGTTCATAACAATTCCGTGCCAGCAGGAAAACTTTCCGGTCTGCTCACTTACACGACCCACCTCCACGTATTTTTTTGACTCGGAACTCGGGACTCGGGACTCGGGACTCGGGACTCGGGACTCGGGGTCTCTCCGGTGAACGATGAAACTTCCACCGCCAAGTGGTAGTTTTTCAAATATCCTTTCAACTCGATTTAAGTGCGAATCATTTAAGGGGGGATTTTAGCACCTTTTACAGTTTCTCGAGACGACGGCGACGTCGACGAGGAATTTGTGTTTGGCTGTGTGTTTGTCTGTTACCCAAAGTATCTTGCCCAGCATCGTCACCGCCGTCGTTATTGCTCTGGTTTCGGTTTTACTAACCGTTTTTTTTCGTGTCGTTAGGTATGTTGAAACATCCCGGAAGAAGGGGGTGGGGAGGAGGCGGAGGATTTGCCCCGGTAGACACACGTAGCTGGTTTTAGTTGCAATTTTCCACGGCTCCAAGACTCCAAGACGGCCGTGGTCACAGAACAGAAGAATGGTGTGCGGAGTGCAGCCGACTAAACGTGCGGGAAGGTGAGCGAGCGCTGTTCTGGGGTGATTATCATGTTCCAGAGCAATTTTCCTACACTCCGGGTCGGGGGTCTCCCAGCCAACACGCCCAGCCGGAATCTCAGCCCCAATCTGGTTTCGGCAAGAGTGCAGCACTTGTTTGGAGAAACTTCTTCTCGACCCACCGCGTTTTTATTGTTATTTTGTTGCTCGACTCCTTCGCTTCCCGTTATATGAAATATAATAAAGTTAAACTAATACGAATTTAATTTTAGTTTATAAATACATTAAAGTATTTTAGTGCGGGAGCTGCTTTTTTTTGTTGTTACCGTCAACCGACGAGATCTTACGGGCACACCGAAACAGCACACAACAGCGATTCCGCCTCCGCAGGACGAGGAACAGGTAAAGTTTGAGCTTTCACTTCTTCCGTTTGCCGATTGAGAGAACTTGCATAGGTTGGAGGGTGGTGTTTTTGCATCCCAGCAAAGAAGCAAAAAAGTTCTGCTGGTTTTGGAAGCTCGAAAAAAAACCCCGAAAAAAAATTGCGAGCTCGAAATCGCTTCGGGGAATTCGCTTGGACAATTGGATCAGTGGAACGAAACTTTTAAGCCGAGTTTTAAAATTGTTTCCCCGACTGACTTCCCATCCTCATCCGTTTCACCACATTCGCGCGTACGTTCGCGGAATAGCAGCTTTTTTTATTTTTTTCTTCTTTCGTTGCTTTCATTTAATTCATTGTACGTCATACTTCGCCACGATAAGCTGAATGAACAAAACAACTAAACGAACGAGTAGCGGCTATACTAGGGGTACTTACCGGTCCGAACTGTTCGAAGTAACTTTTCACGTCCTCCAGTGTGGTAGGCGCTGATAAACCACCCACAAATATTTTCTTCGTTCTCGTCACCATCTGCAAGAGAGAAGGAAAAAGAAAAGCAAAACGAACGGGAAAATTGATCAGTAAGCGTTTTGTCTGTGAAGTTTGAGTGTTCTTTCTGCCAAAGTTATGAACCCGGCCGGAGAGAACAGAACTCAGCCAGGACAGCGTCGGCCGCCGCCACCCGGTTTGCAATAAATTATCTATCCGCTGCAACCGAGGACGACTCAATGGGAGAATGGTGATAAATTATCTTCGATTGGCGTGGCAATAAAATAAAAGAAAGTGAGTGGACGCACGTGGAGGAAGTAGAAAGGATGCTGTTGGTCGGTCGGTCGGTCGCGTCGGACACCGACAGGGGAGTATAAATGGCAAATATATTTTTATGGTGTGATCGTGACCGATTGCGGGCACTGAAAGTGTATCGAAGGGAAAGCACAGGCAATAATAGGACAGGGTCCAGTTGAAATTGAGCCTGGTGCTGGTTGCTGGTCATGTCGGATTTATTTATTACGACCGGTTCGTGTGTGTGTGTGTGTGTGTGTGTGTGTGTGTGTGTGTGTGTGTGTGTGTGTGTGTGTGTGTGTGTGTGTGTGTGTGTGTGTGTGTGTGTGTGTGTGTGTGTGTGTGTGTGTGTGTGTGTGTGTAGTCCACCGTGCAATTGGTAAATTCCGAGTCAATAGAGCCAGCCGGTCAGCCTTTAACAGCTTGTGACAAATTTGGGACAGACCGCCTCCGGGGAGCACTACATTTTCGGCGGAAGATTGTTGTCAGTTGGTTTGATTGGAAAATCTATCGATTCGGAGCAACGTGGTTAGTGCGGAACGAGTTTTTAAATCATTTATTTATTTCCCAGCACGGTGAAGGCAAATCTTCGTTTTATTCGGATTCGAATCACAGTTTATTACATTTTAGAAATCGAGATTCGAAATTGCTTACAGTTGTTTGAAAAATTCAAACCTATTCTATTTCATTCGATTTGAATAAACAATTTCTATCTGTGGTAACTTTAACGCTAATTTTCATTCCCCTGTTACCAACACTTAAAATCTATGGAAGCATTTAAAAATTTTCAGAATTTTTCCCCAATCATCCGAAATACATGCTTTAATTTGCTAGCATTTTTGGCATTTGAATTTTATGTTTAGTTGAATCTTATCAAATGCTTTCCGTCAAATTTTCGAAAACCTTTCAGAGGCTTTCGAAGTTTAAGACCTTTTTAAAAAATTTTACATGTAGTCTTTGTAATGTTTTAAAACCACCGATCGTTCCATAATTAGTTCTGAAACTCTGTCCATATTTAACTAAACCTTTTGGAGCTCATGTAAACGACAGCGTCATGGAAGAGAGCTCATTAATTTTAAATCTTTAGATTTTCAATAAGTTTGAAAATGGATGAAAATAAATAAATTTTCATTAAGTTCAAACTGTATTGAAAACTATCATTTTATAATGACACTGAGAGACAAAAACAAAACCTCAAATCAGTGGCTGGTGGCAAAGCAGAATTGCGAGGATAGACTTGTGACGCGGTGTGTGTATGTTTTTTCCAGATAAAATATTTCCAGAAACATGTAAATCCTCTTTCTTAGTACCGGGCTCAAAATCAGACATACGTAATTATCGGGGAATTGCCATTATCTCGTGCATTCTAAAATTATTTGAAAAAATAATCAATGGAAAAATATTTCAATAAGTAAAACATTACATAACTCCGAAACAACACGGCTTTTTCAAAGGTCGTTCTACTTCAACAAATCTTTTGGAATTCATTACATTCACTTCGGAAGCTATGGACAATGGAAATTATGTATCATAGAAACTCTCTATACTGACTTCAGCAAAGTTTTTGACAGAATTGACATACCATTATTACTATTCAAAACTAGCTGTCTTCGTCTCTCCCAAAAATTATTTGTTCGAATTTATGTTTTCGGACAGCAGAATTGTCAAACGACTAAGTAGTTAACGTTTATCTTCATTATTTCTCTGATTACTTGAACAACAATCAACGGAATTTGACACACATTCGCTTTAGCTCGAAAAAGCAATGTCACCAAAAATAATGGAAAAATGTGAAATACTTCTGTTAAGAAAAAATAGAGCAAATGCACAGATTGTCATTCCATCCTTTGAGTCAATAAAAAATCTTTCTTTAATGGCTTCGACATAATGGATATAAGGTGCCACGCTTTCTCTTCCAGATGTGATTCTTGATTTCGGTAATGGATAAAAAAGCTCACTAACCAGAATTTGGTATTGATAAACCTAACACATACATACAAAGCATACAAACCATACGTTTAAAGGAATTACTCCTACTTGAATGTTCACCAGACGCAACTTTGAAGCAGTTCCTTGTACAGTTTTTAAGTAGCGAAAAAGTTTTCTCAGAACTTGTTCTGTATATTCAAGTTGGCAAAAAGTGCGTACTCTAGGGCTCTAATAAAATGGATATTGTTCAGGTACCAGGCCCGTTCGCAGGGAGGGGGGGGGGGGTGTTGTATAGGACTTTAAACAACTACACCTCCCCCCCCCCCCCCCCCCCCCCCCCCTTTTCAACATTAGGTTCCATGAACAATAGAGTACCTATTATATAAAAATGCAAATAACTTGACTTTTCCTTCAATTTTGTGCGCCTTCCCACCCTTGAGTCTCTACCCTCCTTGAACCTCCCTCCTCTTGAACACCTGTCCCCTTCTGATGAACCCTCCCTTGAACCCTCTCTTGAAACCCCACACGGGCCAGTCAGGAACTGTGGAACTTTTGGTTGCTTAGAGAGACGAGAGAAAGCACGGAAAATCTATTAGTTTGACATAAGCGCTTTTACAGAACAATTTTTTCATTGATTCAATCAATTCTGGTTTGTTAAACTCGCGCTCACGATGACCAATATTATTTATCTAACTCCATAACACACAATCCATCAACTGGTAAACGATATCAGAACTTTTTCTCCTGCCTACAGCGGTTTTCTTGAACATATGCATATGCATTCCGTTATTGAGTCAATTGGCAAGCAATAATTGTGATATCCAATTAAGCACGTGACTCGAAATGACTAATAGCATGAATCAAATATGCATGTGAAATGTCCACACATCCACACAACCCATTGGTTGCGCGCCAAACGATTTCTATTCTACGATCTAGTATTCTTTTCTTCGACGCCCAACCACTTATGCAACTCGTTGCGCGCCAAACATCGTAAAATCGTAGATCTAGCAATCATTGACGACTTTTTCAACGGAAAATTCCATTGTCCATACAAAACAACTTTATGGATTTTTCCTACATTTCCGCAAATTTTCCTAATTTGTTTGATGTGCGAACCCGGTGGGGGTAGAAACTAATCAAACAAAAAAAAGAATCATGTAAATCCGTCCATCCGTTCTTAAGTGATGCGATCACAAAGAATGATCTCTGCATTTTTATATAGATAGATTTAAAGGTATGACATTGAACAAACACTTTTGGAATGGTTTGAATCATATCACATCACATACTCCAAATCAATAAATGTCACTTCAGGTGTTCCCCAAGGTTCAGATTTAGGCCCTCTTCTTTTTATCTTGTACGTAAACGACATTTCCTTCTTACTCAAACATCTAAAAGTACTTGTATGGGCAGACGACATGGAGCTCTATATGGAAATGCTGTAGATGATGAAGTATTCCAATACGAAATTAACGTATTAAACATTTGGTACAAAAAAGCTTACTCCAACTAAACGTTATGAAATGTAGTTCAGTAGGAAACCAACCTGTAGAAAAATGTAAAATTATTAGAGACCTAGGCGTAATTTTAGACTCAAAACTTACTTTCGTGGAGCATTATTTTACAATTGTCAATAAAGCAAATAGTATGTTAGGCTTCATTAAACGTTTCATTCATAATTTTCAGGACCCTTACACATTAAAATTATTATATACAATATACGTTAGGCCAATTTTGGAATACTGCAGCATAGTATGGAACCCATGTACCTCCATACACGAAGAACACATAGAATTCCTCGCGGACCCATTGATACGTAGAATCGTCATCTGGAAGACACTCGTATTATATTCAATCCACCGACCATTGCCGATCGCCTGCTGCAGGCTGAATCTGCCAGAATCGACCATTGCGACCGGAATACGTCACTACCCTAATGATAATACCCTAGTTTTGAGTTAGTCGTTAATCAAGATTAGAAAATACCCTTGGCATCGTATAGCTTTAGCAGTGTGCCTTTAAATATATTATTATCGAATAAAAAAAAAACACATCGAATATAAAAAAAACACATCGAATCTATCCAAAAACAATTTCTACTGTATGCACTTCGCAGACTAAACTGAACTACATTTCCTCTTCCATCATATAAAGCGCGTTGTGTGCTCAAAAACTTACAAACACTCGACGAACGCCGCAAAACTACAATGCTTTATTTTATCAACGACATTATTTCTGAACGAGTACAATCTGAATCATTGCTTTCCTAGCTAAAATTTTATGCTCCTAGTCGCCATCCCAGAAGTCGTCAAATATTTTCGGAAAAATTATAAAACCAAATTAAGCCATAAATAATTATGTTAATCAAATGATGCGCTTTTATAACGAAAACATACAAAAAAATCGATCTATGTCCAAGAAACAAATAAAAGGAAAATTTAAACCAAATCATAGGAATAATGTATAGCATATAAGAAACCACTGTAACTTTTTACCTTTGTCTATAGAAAGGTATTAGAATTGCTGGAAAAACCGACTTTCGAACGGAGCCTCGGAGACCCATAGTGTTATATACCATTCGACTCAGCTCGACGAGATCGGAAAATGTCTGTGTGTGTATGTGTGTGCACTTTTCGAAGATATTTTCACCGCTCAATTTTCTCAGAGAAAAAAAAGCTACTGTTGGGCCATTGATCAAGTTCGAAGATCAAATGGCTGTGACTTTTGGTTCCGGAGATATGATTGTATAAATGACGTAACCGACAAAACGCGTTGATTTTTACCGCTTTTATATATATAAGGGTGCCAATATTTTGGAATCACTTCTAATTTCGTAAAGCGTTAGTGCTCAAAAGGTTAAGCACCTCGAAAAATGCCCTCATGCAAAATTTGAGCTAAATCGGACATGCGTAAGGGGTGCTGCCCGGCGGTTAATGTTTGAAAATTTTCGATCTTGAAAAAGTATCATAGGGGGGAGTACATGAAATTTCCAAAATCGAAATTATTTTTTGATGCTGAAACTCTTAAAACTGCATGAAACGTTGAGATTTGGTGTCATTTAAAAAAAAATATTTTATTTTGAAAAAATCTACTTTTTGGAACTTTGATTTTTGATATTTTTTCTAAGTCCCAAAAAGTCAATTTATACAACATTTTTATTTTTCGAGGTGACACTAAATCTCGACGTTTCATGCAATTCTAAGCCTTTTGGCATCAAAACTATTTTTTCGATTTCGAAAATTTCAAATTCAAAGATCAAATGGCTGTAACTTTTGGTTCCATAGATATGATGGTATAAGTGACGTAACTGACAAAAACCTGTTTTAATCCACCTAGTGGTGTAATGATGCTTTTCTCATATCAATCATACTATCATATATAATACTGTGGTATTCCTAAAAAAATTTCTTCGATTCTTAAAAGAATAACCGAAAGCAAACCTATTAATTGGAGAAGATTTGAGGTCGATTTAGAAATTTTTTTACGGTTTTTCGCCCTTTTCAATGAGGGTATAAAATTTTTACACACTTTACCCTATATTTCCGGAACCTGATGAAATTCAGAAATTACGTATTGAACCACAGGACCTTTCATTTGAACCTAGGTTTGCGAAAATCGGTCGTGCCATTTATGAGAAAACTTAGAACACATATTTTCATTTTTTTCCACATTTTACTCCATAATTCCGAAACCGGAAATCGGATCTAAACAATATTCAGGGATTTTGTATGGGACCACAAGACCTTTCATTTAAATCTAAGTTTGTGAAAATCGGCTCAGCCATCTCCGAGAAAAGTAAGTGCAAAAATAACGTTACATACAAACATACATATATACATATTTATGCGCAATACCCGAGTTGAGTGTGAGATTAAAAAGAATACTCAATTTGATGTTGTGCTGTTCGTATATATCGATTACTTAATTTGCTATCGAAACTAGTTTTGCTCTCAGTGAAAGCACATTGAAAACTTAATATGATGTAGATTTTCTCTCATATGATATAAAATCAGACAGACCCTTCAAGGCTGTCTTGAAAGGATTATCAAATGATCAAAGTATTGATGAAATTAAAAATGAACTAAAAGAATTGCTTGGTTTTGCCCCTTCCCAAGTAATACTTATGAAAAAAAGAGCGAATGGTACTTCTAAACCACGCTCTGGAATTTCCCATGAACTTTACCTAATACACTTCAATCGAAGTGATGTAAACAATTTGAAAACTTTAGAAAAAGTACGTTTCATTTCCCACATTAAAATTCATTGGGAACATTATAAACGGCATAATCGTATTGCAAACTTAACGCAATGTCGTCGTTGCCAAGGCTTCGGTCATGGAACCAAAAATTGTCATATGGATATACGGTGTTTGAATTGTGGTAAATCGCATTCGAAAGACGTTTGTCCAATGAATGAAACCACTGATAAATTTTCATGTTCAAATTGCAATGGAAATCATAAATCCAATTATTTGAAATGTCCTGTCAGGGAAAAAATTTTAAACGCTCGTTCGCTTAGACAACAAGTCAAATCAACGACCTTAAATTTACAGAATATACCTGAAAATTCTTCTAAGGCACCTGCCAATTCGTCTTCTAACGAAAACAATTTATTGACAGGTAGATCGACCTCGTCATCATCTTCTTCTAATGTCAGTTATGCTGGTATATTAGGTAGAAATCTATCTCCTATTTCTTCTAATGTAAATAATCAAAACACAGGACCGCCTTGCAGTTCTTCTTCTAACGAAAACAATTTATTAATAGGTAGACCGGCCAAATCATCTTCTTCTAATGGCAGTCTACCTACAAATATTCCTTCAATGCCATTCGCTTCTTTAAATGAAGTCGATTTAGGCGATATAACTGAAAATAAAATGATCTACCTACAAGATCAACTTTTTCAAATGATTATCCAAATGAATTCGACTTCATCACTTTTTGAAGCATTTCAAATCGGATGGAAATTTGCAAATAATATTATAATGAATTTAAAATTTAACAGTGATGTTAAATAATTATTTGAATATTTTAAATTGGAATGCTCGATCTTTGAAATCGAGTGAAGATGAATTTTATAATTTTCTCAAAGTTCACAAAATTCATATTGCCATTGTGACAGAAACTTTTCTTAAACCAAATGTAAAATTGAAAAGTAATCCACATTATGTGGTTCATCGATTTGACAGGTTTACTGGAATTGGTGGTGGAGTTGCCATTTTTGTCCAACGGCAAATTAAACATCGAATTTTACCTTCTTTCAATACTAAAGTTATTGAAAGCTTGGGAATCGAAGTTGAAACCATTCATGGAATTTATTTCATCGCTGGAGCATATTTGCCATTCCAATGCACCGGCGAACAATTAAATTTCTTTAAAGGCGATTTGCAAAAACTTACAAGATATCGATCGAAATTTTTCGTAATAGGGGACTTAAATGCTAAGCATGTCCAGTGGAATTGTAGGCAAAATAACAGTAATGGTAAAATACTTCATAATCAACTCTCAGCTGGTTACTTTACAGTTCTTCATCCCAGTAATCCTACTTGTTTCTCTTCCGTGAAAAACCCGTCTACAATTGATCTGGTTCTAACAGATCAAAGTCACATTTGTAGTGAACCGATTACTCATGCTGATTTTGACTCAGATCATCTTCCTGTAACATTCAGACTTTCCAACGAAGCTATAATTAATCCAATTAGTTCTATTTTCAACTATCATAGAGCTAATTGGTTGGATTACAGATCTCACATTGAAAATCATGTGGATCATGAAACTATTTTAGAAAATTCTGCGGACATCGACACAGCAATTGATAATTTGAATCATTATATTATCGAAGCTAGAAATCTTTCAGTTCCCAAAGCTCAAACTAAATTAAATTCTCCTATCATCGATGACAATCTTCAACTGCTCATTCGGTTGAAGAATGTTCGTCGACGACAATATCAACGTTCTCGTGATCCTGCTATGAAAAACATAGTTAAGGATTTACAAAAAGAAATTAAACATAGATTTACTCTTTTGCGAAATGAAAATTTCGCTAAAGAAGTTGAACAAATTAAACCATATTCTAAACCTTTCTGGAAACTTTCTAAGGTTCTTAAGAAACCTCAGAAACCAATTCCTGCTCTCAAGGAAGGAAATCAAATACTTCTTACAAATTGTGAAAAAGCTCAAAAACTTGCTCAGCAGTTCGAGAGTGTCCACAATTTTAATTTAAACGTTGTGAGTCCTATTGAAAATGAAGTCTCACTGAAGTATGATCATATTTCAACCCAAGTGTTATCACACGATGACATTATTGAGACGAATTTTGATGAAATTAAATCAATTATTAGGAAACTCAAAAACATGAAGGCTCCTGGTAATGATGGAATTTTTAATATTCTTATTAAAAATCTTCCCGATGTTGCCTTGAGACTCCTGGTTAAAATTTTCAACAAGTGTTTTTCATTAGCTTACTTCCCAAAAAGATGGAAAAACGCTAAAGTAATTCCTATCCTAAAACCTGATAAAAACCCAGCAGAAACATCAAGTTATCGCCCAATTAGTTTACTTTCTTCTATCAGTAAACTTTTTGAAAAAATTATCTTGTTAAGAATGATGACTCATATAAATGAGAATTCAATTTTTTTACCAGAGCAGTTTGGATTTCGTCATGAACATTCAACTACTCATCAACTTGTCAGAGTAACGAACATGATAAAATCAAATAAATCTTCTGGGTTATCCACTGGAGTTGCTTTTCTAGACATAGAAAAAGCATTCGACAGTGTTTGGCACAAAGGTTTAATAGCAAAAATGTCTGATTTCCAGTTTCCTATTTATTTGATCAAAATGATTCAAAATTATTTAACTGATCGTACTCTTCAGGTTAGCTATCAGAATTGTAAATCTGAATTGCTACCCGTACGAGCCGGTGTTCCGCAGGGTTCGAGTGTAGCTCCAATCTTGTATAATATTTTCACTTCTGATCTTCCAAATCTACCCGTTGGTTGTCAGAAATCGCTATTCTGTGACGACACAAGTCTGTTAGCCACAGGTAGAAATCTAAGAGTGATCTGCAGTCGCCTACAAAGAAGTTTAAATATTTTCAGTGATTATCTGTCAAAATGGAAAATTAAACCAAATGCAGCAAAAACGCAATTAATTATCTTTCCTCACAAGCCAAGAGCTTTTTTTCTAAAACCAAACAATAATCACATTCTCAAATTGAATGGCTTGGAATTGACATGGTCTGATCAAGCTAAATACTTAGGTTTAACGTATGACAAAAAACTCACTTTCAAGGATCACATTGAAGGAATCCAGGCAAAGTGTAATAAATATATTAAATGTTTATATCCTCTTATAAACAGAAATTCTAAGCTCTGTCTAAAAAACAAATTGTTAATTTATAAACAAATTTTCAGACCAGCCATGCTTTATGCGGTACCAATTTGGTCAAGCTGTTGTTCCACCAGGAAGAAAACGCTTCAAAGGATTCAGAATAAAATTCTGAAAATGATTCTGAAGCGTCCTCCCTGGTTTAGTACAAATGAGTTACACAGACTCACAAATATAGAACCATTAGATGTAATGTCACATAATATTATAAGCAAATTCCGACAAAAATCGATGCAATCTTCAATTGAATCGATTCGCTCTCTGTATTAGTTAGTAAGTTAGTATATAAGTTCCTTTTCCCCATTACACAATACAAGTAGGTTTAGAATTTTCCCTACACAAAAATCTCAGAATTGCGGAAGCAAATGATGTCTTCATGGTAATAACCAAATCATATATATATAACAGGGCTGAAAAGTCACCACTTGTGGCTGAACACCCAATTTAAATCTTAATAATTTAATTTTAACTCATATTCCAATAAATAGTTATTAAAAAAAAAAAAAAAAAAAAAAAAAAAATGTAGATTTTCTCGAAATGACACGTCACGAGCATAATCTAAAAATAGAACAACCAAAAAAGGTCCAGGATAGTATACATTTAGGCGATATTACTCGCAAGCAAGAAAAAATATTTTTTGCAATCTCCATATTAGTCGCAAGCAAGAAAAAAGATTTCATGCAATCTCCACACTACCGCGGAGAGAATCCGGTTTCGAACTTAGGTGGTTTGGAATGCAAACTTTTGGCGATTACTATGGACTGTGAGCGCTAGCTATCAGGAGATGGAAAATGTTCGGTTATATGACAAGCAGTGTTGTTTCACAAAGTTGTATGCAGGTAGTTTGTATCAGTGCACACTCGTTGCGTCGCTTCCATCCCGCATCCACCGTGAATAGCAGTGTGGCTATTTCAGAACAGTATGAAAATGTTAACTTTGTCCTTCTCATATTCAAAGCTGTAGCATTCAAACATTATAACATCAAATTGACTTATCTACTTGATCGCATATAACTCGCACATGTAATCACTTTGAAATACGAATTTAGAGACTCTGAAGACCGAACCTTTTACAGTGAAGTCTTTTACAACACAGGAAACGTAAATTAGGAATTCGGCAATAAGGTATCCAAGATTATTTGTTTTTTTTCGACTATCTCGCTTCTGATCACAGATAGAACCAGAATCTCTTCAGTTCTTGTGTAGACTTATAATTTACGATCATTTGATGCAGAATTAGTCCTGTGATTCAAAATTATGAAGATTTAGTTAGACGGTTTCTTTAGAAACGTGTATTAAAGTTCCAAGATCTATTAGATGATTGACAAAATACTTCTCATAGTATCTAGCGTTAGTGAGAATATGAAGTTCTAAGCATTTATAACAAGGAATAAGAATTGTTTTGAAGATGTTTTTCGACACAGTTTATGGACTACTTAGGAATATACAAATTAAAGATATATTTTCTTGGTGGCTCCTCTAAGCCACTAAAGTATTATTAAGAATTAGCTCTAGGTTCTGAAATCTGAGACATTCAATATTCGATGTTCGAACTTCGTAAACAATAAATTTTTCCAAACTGTTGAATATAAAGTTATGGACATTTTCAGAACGGGTTTGGCGAGTAGGATATTTTCGCCATCCAGGTCTCCGATTTCTGGATGCACTGAAAATAATGATCTAAAAACTTTGGAATGAACTTCGCGACGTCGTATGATTACAAATATCGAAACATTTTTTTAAACCGAACGCAAAAATTGTTACAGGATCGGATACTTAACGTATCTAGAAGGAAATAGATGACGTCTAATATATTTCTCATATCAAATTCCGAAAAATACTCCTCCTACGGCAGACGATCAACGAGATGGGAATGCCAAAGCCACTATTCAGATTGACCTGCTTCAGACAAACGTGGTACCGATGATCGCCAATTTATCTAATGCCTCACCGGCGTGTGGTTTTACACCAATATTCTCATGGCTAAAAAGAAAGAGCATTATTTGCGTAAAAGTTGAAAAAATGTTGAAAAAAAAAATCGTTTCTTTGCGGTTATGGTTGCGGTCAACTGCAGGATCTCGGCAGGATGCCAAAGCATTTTTGTAAAAGGCAACAAAGGATTGAAGGAATAATTCTTCCATTGAAACTTAACTTTGTATTTTTGGGCTGCCATTTGAAATTTGCTCAATTTCAATGGATTCACTAAGTTGTTGATTTTAATATTTTCATATTTTGATTTGAGCAAAATGATAACACAATGAGATATTAATTGCAAATTTGATGAGTCGATATCATATTAGGATTTCAATCTGATGTTGCTATCATAATCAAATATCAATTTGTTCTAATTTTGATGTTAGACTTTACTCGGGTACACTGTAAAATAATACAGAAAGGATCTGTAATCCTCCATTGTTAGAACAGACCAACTGGGCGTAGTGTTGAAGAGGCTGAATATTGGCATAATTATTCAATATTAGCTCAAGTCTTGAACTGAACGAGGCCCAAACTAAGTTGTAACTAAGTTTGTGTGTAGTAGCAACTTAAGTCAGATTCCTTGCATGTAACTCCACCATTATCCATATCTTAAAATATATTTAAAATTTTCAACAATTACGAAAATTTGAAGGAAAGTTAAATTATTGAGAAATGGAACTGCAGGTCACAAGCCCGAATAAAGGAGAAGTGAATGCTTTGGGTTCCGGGTTAGTGGTTCAATGCATAGGCCCTGGTCTTACAAGCCAGTTGTTGTATGTTCGAACCCTGACCTGGAAGTATTTTTAGTGTCAGTACGATCGTAGTACTAGCCATACAATGATCAATGTTCCAAGAGTAGCTTTTACACGAGTCCAAGCTACTAGAAATCCGTTTAGTCTGAGAACATGTAGTGGAGAAAAAAATGTACGTTTTGTCGGTTACGTCACTTATACTGTTATATTTCCGGATTTATTTATACAAATGGCCGAGGGTAGAATCTTACAAATGATTTAACGAGACTATTTAAACGATAAGAGAAAGGCATTATCACACCACTAGGTGGATTAAGAAGGGTTTTTTTTACATATCATTATATTTATTGTTACGTAAGATTTTCTTTTAGTAGTATTTTGCCAGATTATTTTTTTTCTTCTTTCCATCGAGCTGAGATTAGTTTGCGTCCACTACCAGGGTGCTTCACAATTTGTTTCTTAATTCAACAATATATTTAATAAGGCACAATGGCTTAGTTCCAAGATACCGAAGGCAGAAAAAAGTTATTGAATCTACCTAAGGTTGATATCAGACCTAAATAAAAGGCATTATAACATTATGGTATTTAACTGGTGAAGCGGAATAGCAGACATGAAAATTTGCGAAAAAGTTACTACTGAAACAAGACTCGAACCCGCAACGGTGAACCGTTTGATTATTATTGAGGAATAGTCATTTGCGAGATGATGTCACAAGGACGAGACTGAAACTGAGTCAAACCACGTTGCTTTATTGACTGAGAAAGTGACATTTTCTAAACTCTCATTTTAAGAATATAATGAAGTATCCATCCAAGTCTGACTTTCGGGAACAAAACGATACCGAAAATAAAACAAATTTCTTAACCGCTCCCGTGTTGGCCAAACCAGCCGAAAATCCTTGCCCCGTCACGTCACGAACGGAAAGGTTCACGATACCAAATACCGCCCAAAATCGTCCACGGACTGAATCGAAAAACATTTCAACACACTATCGTCCTCGCATCCCGCTCGAAAGGTGTCAATCACTTTGCTACGTGATCTGCTACCTTTTTTTTATCTCGGAGTGGCAATCCTCGTGCCAATACGATATGCGAAAGGGGCATCGTCGTTTCACCGAACCCAAAAAAAAAAACCAGGCTCTGTCTAAGCCACTCCTAACAGGCTTGTTATCTGATATTTATAGTTATGCGATTTTTTTGCTGCTATCACTGTTGTAAGGGTGAAATTGAAAAATAATAATTTGAAAAATGTCTTTATGAATACTTAATAGCATTAGCCAACACGGACGAAATGGTTCGAATTTGGCTTCAGTTCACCGCTGCCGGCTCCGATTTGCCGGAATTGTGCTGAAAGCAGCGAAAGGATTCCTTCTGGTTGCTTCCCTGGCACTGGCACAGGCCGAACATTTGTGCTAGAGAAAGCGGCGGTAAGCCGACCGGGTTCCCAAGACCTCCGGCCCACCCAGGCGGCGCAGCTGATTGGAAGTGAAATTTCATATTGTACTATAATAATATTATGCTCTGGGATTTGGATGATGAAGTCGAATGAAGACATCGTTTGCCCGTTTTCGCATTCTGTAGTTTACCTTCCTAACCCTCGTCGGGGAAAGTCGGTTTCGGCTGAGCTTGTGTTCGAAGAATAATGGCGGAAGACTCTCAAGAGGCATTTTCTTGCCGCCTCCACCGCCGCCTCATCATAAAAACCGAGTGCCGAAGCACACTTGGAAAGCCCACTCAGCTATTCATAATGTATGCAGTGGTATTTTTAATATTCTATACTCTACGATATGAATTTGTTGCTGATTTGTTCCAGGAAAATGGGTGCCTCTCGATTGTAGACTACCGGATTGGATCTATGTTTTCCCGCATGGAATGGTTGATTGAATTGCAATTGGAATGGGGTAGAGAGCGGAGCTATTTTGGCATACAACCGTGGAGGTAATTTTCGGTTATGACGTTGTTTCCGGCATCCAAATTTAATAGGGCACACGAAGCTTCCAAATTATTAAAATCTTCTGTCAACAATAGACAGGTTTTTTAAATTCGGATTTTTTAATCCAAACTGTTTTTGAAATTATAGAATTTCTCAGTATGTTAGCTAAAAGAACATATTCCTTGGAAGCAACTCGATATCGATTTGTATTTTTTTTTTGACTAGTTTATCAAATTTGAAACGTGGACGTTGCACCACGTTGGAACAATCCCTCCCACCTCCACCCAATGCTCCGGTAGGCGAGAGACACGCGACGAAGCACACGCAGCGCAATTAGTCCAGGTGACTGGCAGCGACTGATTGCATGACGGCATAATAAAATGATTGCGTATAATAAAGTAATGAATTAATCAAATACTCGGTGTGTACTTTGATTTAGTTTGAAGCGGGAATCTAATGGTAAATTTGCTTCCGGGCTCGCCCCCTACCCCTATCCTCCCCCCCTTCCTAATTCAATCGGGCCTGTCCAGTTGATGGATAATTGCAATTCATAGTTTACCGTCACTCTCCCGGCCTCGTTCGCATAACCAATAACGCACCCAAACACTGCAGCCAAGCCAAACTCCCCTCCCCCCCCCCCCCTTTCCGGTTGGGGTTCCGCATAGCTCAAGTTTGTTTTAATCAATCTGGTCGTTATCCGGGGGTCGTCCTGTAATCTCCATCCAACATGTGTACCTCCAGGGGGTGGCGCGCGCGCCACAATCGGAGAGCAAATTCAATTACCCCTAGAAACAGTCAATGATCGATCGCAACTAGCTGTGCTGGGACCACTCCGTCCGGCAGATAGAAACCCCATAGCAAAGGATCTTGGTTCCGAAGGGACCGAGAGCTGATTGAAAATTACTTTATCGTGCGCGAGATGATTTATTCATTCGATTTGCAGCCGGCAGCGGTGAGTGAGAAAGCGAGCGCTAATTGCACACGGCCTTCATTGTTGGGGCCGTTCATGTTCGAGAGAGAGAGAGAGGAAGAGGTCCTCCCCGGGGGGGATGGTTCGACGCGCGGAGACAAAATTGAATGCTCCTGGCTCGCAATTTAGGCGGCAGGAAGAGAAAAAAAAGTATGTCCCCAAGGAACGGAACTATTAGAGGCAATCCATTTTCCCCGTCGCCCGGCCCGTCCTCATCGGGCTTCTCCTGGGTGCACGTCATGCTCGTAGATCCTCTGGCAAGTGGCAGAGAAAACAAGATTATACTTCGAAAAGTTTTCCGACTAGTAATGCAATTTGGAGGAAAGTTTCTTTTTTTTGCTGTTGTTTTTCGTCTATGCAGAAAAACAATCTTTCTGCCATTCAGCATGTTTGTTTGTTTCGATCGATCAGAGAGCGAGGCGAAGAAAATAGATCTTCCCGAGTGCCGATATGCTGTTTTTCTTGTTTTTTTTTCTGTTCATGCAGTGACCGGCCAAACGAGTTTCTGAAAGCGTCAAGTGTTCTTGAAGTATTAGGTGTTGGCAAAACGTAGCCAGCAGAAATAATCGACGTCCGGTTTTGCATTCGGGTTTGCAGCATATCGGTTTGCGGAATGGAGAAGCAGGGATTTTTTTTCCTACTTATGTCCGGACTTTTCAGACTTATCGCTTCAGAAAAAGATGTGTGCGTTGTGCACAAAATTCTGCACGTCATCAAACATATGAGTTTCATCTATTCCCGAAAAACGACTACTTTCGAATCAGCTAAAAATATTCTAACGGTACGTGTTTCAAATTTACTGAAAAACCTTTATCGTCATGTTCAATTCTAGTTCTTCTGAATGAAAAAAATATCAAAACCTAATTTTCTCTCCGTTCAAGAAGTAAAAATTCTTAATGCTTAAGGACTGAGGCCAGTAGTTCGCGTATAAGTTTTGAATCGACCACAGGTGCGCTCTGCGCATTTTAATTCTCTCCATGCTCTCTAAACGTGCATATGTGCAAAATGACTCTCGAAGGGCCAGGTGGCCAAAAAATTTTTGATATTTTCGGTTACATATATAAGCATAAAATGTGTCTCCATCCAATAAAGCTACCGCTTGTTTGGCAGCCTTTCTGGACCGATTTTATTTCTGTCTCATTTTTTGTTACGTTATCAGGAAACTGGAGCAGAAGAAATCGACTTACCTTCACAAAATTAACATTCACTTCATTTTTAAATTAAATAATCTAAACATTGTCAGGATAGATGATATTCAATGAGGAAGTTGCCGTTTTCAGCTATGCAATTTTTCCTTCAGAAAAAAATACTTTCCCGACCGCTAAAGTCAATTAATCATTCTGAAATTTTCACAGAATAATCTAAACTAATTTTCTAAGAGATTGTCGGTTAATGTTTTTTTTCATATTCGTCACCGTTTCTGAGAATATCAAACTTGAAGCGTGAAAATAGCCCTCTAAAACACACTGGCCTCAGACCTTAACGCATTAAATTTCGGTATATCGAGAATATCGATTTGTAATGCTATTTCTAGTAATTCCGGTATATGAAGTATAAACAGATTCTAATGAACATAATCGATTCATGTTCCACACCTTTGGTAACTTTACTTTTCATTTCTCTTCCGAGAGTAAGTTTACGGAGAACCGAAAATGCTGGAAAGTTTTTTTACCTTGGAGTCTGTAAATGATTCAAAAAGATCTCGTTGGACAATTCGGCGCGCCACAGAATGCCACTTCCATACCGCTAAAAGCGTTGGTGTTCATCCAAAAGGTTGGCAATTAGGTGCCGTGCGATTTGAAATACATATATATCGAACGCTTGAAAAGTTACTGGAGTGACAAAAAAAAATTGTTTCAGCATCCTCTTAAGAATAATAACGCAAAGTAAAGATTTGTACTTATAATTTTGGGCGCAAAAATATGTACATTTAATTCTGCTTCACACGCTTTATAGTTCTAATTTGTTACCGTCCGACAACCACTTCGATCGATGGCGAATGATTTCATCAAAATTCTGGGGTGGAAAATCAAAAATTATTATATGATCCGGAACTTATTAGTTCCCAGGAACGTAGCTAGTTTTAGATTAACAGTGCTTAATAAACCTGTTTTAATCTACCTAGTGGTGTAATGATGCCTTTCTCATAAATGTAATACTGTGGTATTATGCTCAAAATGTTTCTACTCGATTTTTGAAAGAATCCAAGGGATTGTTTGTGTATTAACTAGTATAACCTACAGAATGAAACGTACAATCTCTACTAGTTTTCATTCAAATTTTGAAGTTTTTATACGATACGAATTTTTATTGAATTTGAAAATATGTAATAATTTTTGGTAGGATCATATGACCCAACCTTTCACTTGACTCTAAGATTGGAAATATTGGTTCTGCAAACTCTGAGAAAAGAGAGTGGGATCCACTTTTGAGCACATGACTATTTTCTCACGTCGTTAATCGAAACCCGGGAACCACGATAGCCAGAATCGATTTGTTTAGTTGCCTGCTGATAATATCTATCGATTTGTGTAGTTTTAAGACCAGTTTAGAAATTTTTTAGTGGTTTAAGTGACGGTATACAATATATAACACACTTTGTCCTATAACTCCGGAACCGGTAGTCGCATCCAGATGAAATTCAGGAACTTCGTATGACACAGTGATACCGTTCATTTGAACCTAAGTTTTTAAAAATTAGACGTTTTTAGTTTATTTTGCACATTTTACCCCATAACTCCCGAGCCCGTAGTCGGATCCAGGTGAAATTCAATAACAACCTAGGAGACCTCAAGGCCTTCAATTTATATCTCAGTTGAAAAAAATCGGTTGAGTGATCTCTAAGAAAATCGAGTGCACTTTGTCTTCATTTTTTTTGCACATTTTACCCCGTTACTCCCAAACTGGAAGTCCGATCCGGGTAAAATTCAATGGCACCCTAAGGGACCAAGAGACATTGCATTTGAATCTAATTTTGTGACAATCGGTCCTCCCATCTCCGAGAAAATCGAGTGCACATTTTCGTCCCACACACACAGACAGACATTTGCTTAGTCCGTCGAGCAGGTATATGGCATTCGGCCCTCGAGGCCTCGGTTAAAAAGTTGGTTTTTACCTTGACCTTTCCATATAATAAAGGCAAAAAATAAGTAATAAGGATTTCACAATATAGCACCATGATTCGAAAAAGAAAGTCAAACCCAACATTCACTGATATACGTTGAAGTCTTTTATATGCGGCTTTTTTGTGTGAAGATATTCGAAGGTGTGCGCACACTTCGAAAAAGCCTTGTGATTTTACATCTTATTAGAAGCACATAAATGGAACGTTGCAGTTCACGCAAATTTACGTGGAAGAACATTAAATATTGTGTCTTAAATTCCATGACATGAAATGTTGCCGAAATAATAAAAGAATGAATCCTGATAGCGACCACCGCGACTTGAACCAAGAATCATTGGATCGCAAAATACGCCTGCCAATCGTCTGAGCCACAGAAGCACACATCTGCTCTTTCGGCATTTGACAAATTATGTCTTTATGAATTAAGATTACCTGTAAAATTCATATTTTTCGTGAGCGTTTTTCATGCGAATTTTATATGATGACCCATATTTATATTATTTATATTATTATATTATTATTATTTATATTATTTTTATATATTGGTGCCACGGAATTTTTTTTTCGAAAAAGTCGACAATTGGACTTTGAAAAGTTACTGTTGATGAAAATCGAGTTTAAAATTGAAATCGAAACAGACACAATATCTATTTTGACATGTTAAAAGATATACTCACCCAAAAAATTACGGCATGCTTGAATTTACGTCAAGCGTAAGTTTAATATTATCTAAGAGTGTAAATATCATAAAAAATATATGAAACGTCGAGATCTGGATCAGCCCGAAAAGTTAAATTTTCGAAAAAACTTGAACAAGTTTTGAGTTCTGGATTCGATTTTTTGAAAAGCTAAGCAGAAAGGTTATGCAATAAATGTGAAAACTGACTTTTCTACCGGGACCCGGAGGTCCGAATGTCATATACCATTCGATCCAGCTCGACGATATGTAAAAAATATATGCACTCACTTTTCTCGACAATGGCTGAACCGATGTCCCCAAACTTAAAATTAAATAAAATATCTTATGGTTCAATAGTCTGCTACTGAATTTCATTCCGATCCTACAGTCGGTTCTAGAGATACGGGGCGATATGCACCAAGAAAATGGCAAAATCATGCACTCACATTTTTCAAGATTTTAATTCATTTGGATTCCGGTTCCGGAGTTACAGGGCATTATGTAAAAAATGAGGAAAAAATGTATATTCAATTTTGTCGGCCTCGGCTTAACCGATTCTGGCCAACAAAGTATCAAATAAAAGGACTCATAGTTTTTCGAAAATTTTCATCCTGATTCGACTTTCGATTTCGGAACTAAAGCGCGATAAGTTGAAAATTTTCAATCTCATGAGTATATTTTCACAAATCATTACAACAATCTGTACGGCTAGCAGGCCGCAACTTGTTTCATCCGAGACGTCAGTTTAGATATTACACTTCGTGTGTAGTAGCAAACTTTTTTGCAAATAGCATTAACTCTGCTGCTATAGCGGTTCAAATTGAATGGCCGAGCTTTGCATTCAACAGTTCAAGTTGAACTGCTATGCACTGATGAGTCAAAGACTAAACTTAAATACATGCAAAATGGTTTACTGCACCTAGCATAAATTTGGGGGTAAAAACAAAATTTTTACCTTTTTACGTTTTTTTTATGAATATAAAAAATCGGTATAATTTTCGCTCAAACTTTAGAAAAATTTCCCGAGGCCCGGAGGGTCGAATGTCATATATCAATCGATTCAGCTCGACGAACTCATCAAATGTCCGCGCGCGCGTGTGTGTGTGTGTGTGTGTTTTCAACTAAGAGGTTGAGATCTCAGAGATGGCTGGACCGATTTTGATCAAACTAGACGCAAATGAAAGGTCTCCACGTCACCCTGAACGATATTGAATGGTTTTGAGATCGGATGTTTACTTTTTGAGTTGTACGAAGTTTTACATCAGAATTTTCAGTTTTTTGACAGTATATGTCACAATTGGCCTTCAGTTTTCGATTCGGAAGGCACCCAAAAATTTAATTCGCGCTACGATTTCTCAAAGATGTCTACACTGATTTTCAAACATAAAAAAAGTAAACTCTACAGCTTCTCAGGTGAATTTATCTGACTTCGGCTACACCGATTTTCGAATTCCGGTGTCAGTATCGAATCGGTTTTCAAATCTCAATTGTTCTCTAAAAAAAGCCAAATCGAATTTCAGAAACAAAAATTTATTTTAAAATGAACTTATAGTCTCATACAAAATTAATTAATTTTATCCAATTCTGACTTCCGATTCTAGAATTACAGGATGATGAATTTCTAAAATTCAAACCGATATAGAAGATGACAATCCCGAAATGCTTCAAAGTTGGACTCAAAACTATTTCAATTTATTCGTCATATGGCCGAATCGGTTTAGGTAATGCTGGCTCCTAAATACCTGCTCTGAAAGTCCTTTAAATTACCGTAAACTCTAAAGTGGAACTTACTTCGACATAACATGGAATGCTCAATCGATTGTCACACTTTTAGATTCAAATTTGATTCGATTTGCAGTTTAGACATTACAGAGACATTAAGTGATTAAAATCTAAAATTGCCGTTAAAAACGACGGTCATTAAAATCATGTCATGAAAACTGAAACACCGAAGAATATTCATGCAAAAATCACATGCGGATTGACTCCGTCCTAAAATCTACTTTCCAGCGATTCTAGCGACTTTCAATAGAGAAAGGCAAAAAGATGTTTCATACAGACAAACAGACTTGGTCTTTTCATCGAAAGGACCTTTTTTTCGGTTCGTCATAGTTGACCAAGACTATTACGAGTGTAAATTGCGTGAGAGCCAATACGTTTCGTAAACGCTGGGTATTACGGAGAGGACGAAGAAGAAAAAAAATTGGAAGAAATTCTTATTCTTTAACGAAGAGTTACAAATTATGCAAAATACTGCATGGAATGAGTAGTCTTAGGCCTCAAAACCGAAAAAGTCGACTTTTTACCTTGAAACCTTTTTATTCTTCAGTTTTTTTTTTCATCTAGAGCGATACACTTGACCCATCCTTCAACATTTTGACAAAAATTTCTTTCTTGAAGAAACCTTTTCAGGTTTGGGAATAGATAAAAATCGCTGAGGGCCAGGTCTGGAGAATACGGGGGATGGTGGACTAATCCGTACGGCAAATCATTCAATTTCGCCGTTGATTTCCTGCATCAATGCGCTGGTGAGTCTTTTTCCATAACTTGGTGAAAACTAGAACCCGTCTGACGCGATCAGCTGTTATTCAAACACTAGTGGATAGATTGTCATGAAATTTGGTATTGGACCATCTTGAGTAAATTCCAAGTTTTTAATATTTCCGTTTATTTTAGGTAATTTCAAACGATCTCTTTAAATTGTCCTAAATATTTTCAAGGAAACTTAATAAAATTGCCAAGGTTTTTGAGGATGGATAACATTTTTAAGTCAACAAAACTCGGTTTCGAACCTCTGTTTGCATCCAACTTCATACAATTGAATTAAAAATCTAAGTGAATCCTAACTCGGATTTGCATTTATGTACGTGTTTGACCTGTTCGACCTGCAGAGTCACTTTAGATGCACAACTTTGACCCACGTTTTTTTTATATTCCGGACGCAACTAAAAATCCCAACAATTTTTCCCGTGACATTGGAATCATCCTGGAACAATGGCAAACCCACAAACAGACTTTGATATTCAAAACACTCGGCGCGACACCACCTCCACCTGTACCGGTCGAAAACCCTTTCATTTCATTGCATTTCGTAGTTCCATCAGGACTTCGTCTCCCCTTCTCTAGAAGAATACGCGTGTATGTAAATGCAAATTGCGCTACCGTCGAAAATAAAATTTTATCCTCTGTAAATAACCAGTCGGAGTTGGGTACGTTCCTGCGTTGAGCTAAAGCCCCACTTCCATTCGATCTGTTTTATTATTTTCGCTCTCTCTCTCCCGCCCCCACCAAACTCCGTAAAGGGTTAAACTTGAAACTCCCAACCGAAAAAGTTGATTGTTTATTTTGGCCCAACCGAACTTCGATGATGGCAGCCGAAAAGGTGTTCCAAATTTCACTTTCCAATCACGTTGATTCATGCAAATTTTTGCAAATGATCGCTATCGGGAATCGAACAAACTCCAAACATAAAATATTTAAACGTTTGCCCAAACATTGATTAGTTTTCGGTGGAATGTTCCTGCAGAGATCATCAATCCCCCATCGTGCAAGTATCCGATTTTTTCTTTTTCGTGCTGCTGAACTGTCTAAAGCCGCCGACGATTACCGATTTCCTATTACCGTAATTATTCCATCCGAAGAACGGCGCACTTCTACAGACAAAGAATAGAAACGTGCTTTGACAGAATTCCCGTCACGTGCTCACGCACGAAATAAAATTTAAATTAAATCACATCGAAGCTTAGGGAGCCTAAGCAGTGCGGCTTGTCCCGTGTGGGTTGAGTTCAGGGGGGACGAGACACGAGAACCGAACAAATAAAAGTAAGTCCTTAAGCGCGGTAAATCGGCGGTAAAATCTTACAGTTACGCGGTATGAGTTTTACTTTGTTTCGATGCTTTTTTCTTGTGTGTGTGTGTGTGTGTGCTCCGTTTGCTACTCTGGAAGATCAACGACATGGATTTCAAGTATTGAGGCTTTTATTACAGGATTTTCTTTGAAATGAGTTCTAAGAAAAATTTAAATTTATAAACACCTGCTCTCGGTAACCTTAATGTCTATTTGATCCGCCTAGCGGGAGCAAGAATCCTATTTCCGTTTTTCAAACGAAGGTGAAACACAAAGAAAGAAAACATTAAAACTCATATTGGCTAATTTACTCGCACATACCTACGCTTTATTAAGATTAATTCATGTCGAACCCAGCTAGTACACAAACGTTCGGCAAAACACCGAGTCGAAAAATGCCCGGAAATTCCCACACAAGGAGGAAGTGTTTCATGCTTTAATGTATTTTCATTCTTTGTAAAATCTATTGTTTATCGTTTATTGTCTGAGCTGTAACAAAGGGGAATGAGGGAAAATGTGCTAGGATTCGGTTTTGCACGCTTTTAGAAGAAAATGTCATAATATACGACATAATACTGGTTATTGGTGTACGGAGATGGAGGTACTCAAATAAGAAGTTCTATCCCATGCGACTTTATGTTCTAATTATTATTATTTACGTACTAATCTATGGAATGAATTTCAAAACAAAAACTTAAAATTTTCAGTTCAGATAAAACGGATGAACTTAAGAACTCTTCTGAAAGTCTAGTATATAGTATACTTACTAGAATAAATTTAGAAATTTTTTTCTGAAGTTTCGAAATTGGATTACGACTTTTACTACTTCTACTAAATGGAATCATATAATTGTAGTTGCTACCTTCCCGAAAAACCTCGATCAATTAATAGTTTTTAACAGGCGCAGACCCAGAAAAAAATTTCTGGTGGTGTTTCCATAATGTAGGGGAGACCGGTCATATTTCAAAAATTGATAAAATATTCAATTCCTCTCTACCGCGTTTAGAAAGTCAATCCATAAATCGAAATAATAGCCGGTATGTCCCCTAATAATTTCTTCAGTTTTGAAAAGAGAGGAGGGTTTGAACTCCCCCCCCCCCTCCCTGAAGACTCACCTGATTTTTAGCACAACAACCCATAAATTATTGATAATTTTTAATTGAAAAAAAATTCCATGATCGCATAATAAAAAAACTTTCAGCAAGTGTTTACAAATTAGATAAGTATCTAACGAGGTAAACAAATTGGAAAAAAAATTAACTTGCGAATACAACTATGTAATGAAAACCGAGAAAATGCTACCACTGAGACGGAACTCGAACCCCTAGCTCGCTCCTATCCTAGGGAATTGATTTGCTGATTAAACTACCCTGTACGTAAAAAAACACAAGAAGAAACAACCTAATTGACTAGACGAACCGAGCATGCTTTGCTGTGCCGACCACCACGGCATTCAATTATATCTCTATGGCAACACCTACGTCAGCAATCACTGCGTCGTATCGCAAGTCTATCTTCACTCTCTGCTACGTTTCAGAATCTGAAAATTCGAAAATATTATTGTTTTGTTCAAGTGTTAATAATTTCCAATATCTACGTTCTTAAACAATGTCTGATTACTAATTTCTATGGCTGTGAACCATTTCGCGGTTTATTTTTTATTTTTGGTTGAAATCTGACACTTGAGTGGTCGATTTGATGTTGTCAAAATTAACCCTGCTCGAGAGTAAAATAACCATTTTTGACAGATCGATGGTTATTTCCCGACACTGATAAAAATCTTCCAATGAAAATTCTAATAATAATTCTTCAGTTGAAATTATTTCCAGTGGAAAAAAACCCAAATAACTTTCCCTCCGTCAAATTTTGAAATGGGCCGCAGTTTTAGTTAAATTTAACTACTTAAGTGTCAGATTTCAACCAAAAACTCAAATTAACCGCGAAATGGTTCACAGCCTAAGTTATAAAAAAATCCAACTTCTAAGTTAAAAAAAAAATGTTCCGAAGAAATTTGTTTCTGAAGGTTATTGTAAATGAAATTTTTGACAAATTATCAACAAAATCATACAATAGCTAAATAAATAGAATGATTTGAATGAAACTGTCACAAATCGCAGATAATACTATAAACTTAAATTTATTGCATAAAAATTACCAAAAAAACTTTGTTTTAATAATTTTTTCATACAATTTTAGAAACAAATTGAATTTCTCTTTATTTTTCAGTTCTTTTGGAAAATTAGGAAAAAATATCGTAATACAATAAAACTTAGTAGGATGTAAATCCGTTGGAAAAATCGTTGGCCAGCAAATTTACGACAAAAAGCAAGCGAGTCTATGGTTTTACCAAACGCGTCGGGTGAAGCGAAGCGCGAATTTGCTCATGTGAATTATGCATTGGACACTCATGGAATTGGGATTGGGATTGGGATTGGGATTGTGATTGGGATTGGGATTGGGATTGGGATTGGGATTGGGATTGGGATTGGGATTGGGATTGGGATTGGGATTGGGATTGGGATTGGAATTGGAATTGGAATTGGAATTGGAATTGGAATTGGAATTGGAATTGGAATTGGAATTGGAATTGGAATTGGAATTGGAATTGGAATTGGAATTGGAATTGGAATTGCAATTGGAATTGGAATTGGAATTGGAATTGGAATTGGAATTGCAATTGGAATTGGAATTGGAATTAGAATTGCAATTGGAATTGGAATTGGAATTGGAATTAGAATTGGAATTGCAATTGGAATTGGAATTGGAATTGGAATTGGAATTGGAATTGGAATTGGAATTGGAATTGGAATTGGAATTGGAATTGGAATTGGAATTGGAATTGGAATTGGAATTTGAATTTGAATTTGAATTTGAATTTGAATTTGAATTTGAATTTGAATTTGAATTTGAATTTGAATTTGAATTTGAATTTGAATTTGAATTTGAATTTGAATTTGAATTTGAATTTGAATTTGAATTTGAATTTGAATTTGAATTTGAATTTGAATTTGAATTTGAATTGGAATTGGAATTGGAATTGGAATTTGAATTTGAATTTGAATTTGAATTTGAATTTGAATTTGAATTTGAATTTGAATTTGAATTTGAATTTGAATTTGAATTTGAATTTGAATTTGAATTTGAATTTGAATTTGAATTTGAATTTGAATTTGAATTTGAATTGGAATTGGAATTGGAATTGGAATTTGAATTTGAATTTGAATTTGAATTTGAATTTGAATTTGAATTTGAATTTGAATTTGAATTTGAATTTGAATTTGAATTTGAATTTGAATTTGAATTTGAATTTGAATTTGAATTTGAATTTGAATTTGAATTTGAATTTGAATTTGAATTTGAATTTGAATTTGAATTTGAATTTGAATTTGAATTTGAATTTGAATTTGAATTTGAATTTGAATTTGAATTTGAATTTGAATTTGAATTTGAATTTGAATTTGAATTTGAATTTGAATTTGAATTTGAATTTGAATTTGAATTTGAATTTGAATTTGAATTTGAATTTGAATTTGAATTTGAATTTGAATTTGAATTTGAATTTGAATTTGAATTTGAATTTGAATTTGAATTTGAATTTGAATTTGAATTTGAATTTGAATTTGAATTTGAATTTGAATTTGAATTTGAATTTGAATTTGAATTTGAATTTGAATTAGAATTGGAATTTGAATTAGAATTGGAATTGGAATTGGAATTGGAATTGGAATTGGATTTTGAATTGGAATTGGAATTGGAAATTCGCTGATTCCAAACATTTTTTGTACTCTCAAGTCTGAAAAGTTTTTCAATTACCAGATTTTTTCAACCTTGCAGAATATAGCATATTAATTACTCAAAACAATTTGATACAATATACGAACGCTACTCTTGAAAACCAGTGAAGTCTTCAGAAAAAGTATTCTTGATTTTATTAAACGCTTTCCATTATCCATTATATCTTATGTCTTCAAATCTTCTGCAATACATCTCAATTCATTGATGTGGAAGACATCTTCTAAAATCTGAAGACTGTTTCAATTCGCTAATTTTTGTTTTGCCTTTTGGATGGATTAATATTTTTCAGAAGACGCTTGTGCTTCATTATATATTTTGAAGCTCTTTGAATTCGTTTGGGTTTTTTCAACAATTCATTGAAATTTTATATTTATTCAACAGTACTCAATCTTTAGAAACTGAGTGAATATTTTTTTTCTGTTTCACACATTCATAAATTCAATTTTTTTTTTATTTACGGTCATTAAAAGCCAAAAATGTCGTAACTGTTTAGCCAGGCGCTGTTGTTTTGTGCGATCGAAAAGGGGTGGAATTAAGGTAATGCATCGGTTATGATTTATTCGATAAATGTGCCCATTTTTCCATAATCGACTATTTGATTGTACGAAAGACTAAAACAACCAATCAGAACCGGTTTCAAACACATCCTAGAGGATATTCGATCGGGCGGGAAGGGCGAAATACCGTTTTGGTTATTGCTTTTCTGCAATCAGACAAAGCCTTCACGTACGCACCAAAATCAGCGCAATGGCAAACCAATTTCACAAAAGTACAGAAAAAAAACGATAAAAAAATTGATTGTTATAGCCAGTAAAAATACGCACAGTTGCCTATTTTTTCAGACATGCTGTTTCGCTTCATTTTCCGGGTGCGGTGCGGTGTTGAAAAGGATTTCCAGCAAAACTGGATACCAGCAAAACGATTCGATGGAAACTAAGAATTTTTATTGCACTTCATGAGAGTTTCCTAAGCAGAAGCGTTTTTTGGTAATTTTTGTGACGGTTAGGAGTGTGATTTACGATTGAGCAAATAGGTTTTCCGTATTTGACTGGTTGTGCTCCCGATCAACGTTTCACAGCCGATCATTGAAATCGAAACAATTTCCAACGATAGTTTCTCCATACAACGAAGTTAAATTAACCTCAGAAACTACAATTAATTTTCATTACCTTTAAATCCCGACTGCAATCGTGATGACGATGATAAAAAACCGGCCAGTTTCACAAATTCTCACACATTAATTTAACTTCAACAATCAAGACGATGATTAAGACAAATAAGCATTATCCCTTTTAAACATATCCCTTGGAAGAATGTTAACCTAACCATCCCTCCCCCGCCCCCCTCGCACATAACATTCACATACTGGTAGAAGGGGAGCACGCTAAGGAATGCTACGGCGTGTGTCGAAACAAGACTTTGCACTTACCTGGGATTCTCAAGTCCACAGAGAGTGATGAACATATTGGGCGAGACCTGACTCATCCACTCTTCCCCTTGTTTTACCAAGCTGTCCAAGCTTCTGTGTATGTGTAAATGTGTTTCAAAACGGAAAATTATTTATGCATAAATGTGTTATTATTTATTTACTAGCAAACACATCGACGACGCAGTCCTGGCTTGAATCGGTTCAACATATTAGCCAAAGTCGCTGGTCTTGCACTGGGAAAATGTGCTTACTCACTCACGGCACGCGTCTTACGGGGGAACGGACGGAAAATGGGAACAACCCAACACTAGAGGGATTCTGAGTAAGCAAATAAAATTAAACATAAATTCTATGTAAATATTAACCCAACCCAGCATCGCACCGGCGGAAGGTTGACTGCTGACGGGGGAGGGGGAGGGGGGAACCTGAGATGGGTCAGCTTTCCCGCGCTGTATCTTTCTTGAAACAGAACACGCTGGGATTCGTACGTGTCAGGATTTACGGCGCGGAAACAATGGAGCGGGGGCTTTTCTTGTCGGCCAGCTTTGCTGCAGTCAGCTGACAGTTGAACATAGGAATGCTTTCGGAGACTTTACTTTGGAGCTTATCTTTGGGTCTGTGCCGGCGTCGCCGCGGACTACAACGACAATGACGACGCCGAGGACGACGATGCCGAAGACGACGACGGTTTTGCTGCCAGTAAGAAAATCCAGAGGGACAGCTGAGCCAGCGAATGCGTTAATAATTAATCGGCTAATTGTAGAATTAGGTTTTCGGCTAAAAGCAAGCATTTAGCTACCAAGTGAGCACAATTTTGCGGCAGCCGAAGTATAAGAAGATAGTTCAGCTTCACAACGGACATGTCGTTGGTGCAATCCGAGGAATGTGCTGTTAACAAATCTGATGCTAACTGCAGCCAAGCCCAAGCCAGCGGTGCAGCGTCCGGTTGGTTAGAGTTTCATGGCAATTGGGTGTGAAAAATAGGAACATAAATTTTTACTGTCTCACTCGATACTTCTGTTTGCGAAGTATCATCGTAAAATATCGCCTTCCGTTTTTTTTTCTTGGCACACTTCTTCGAATCATCACATTTCTTTGTGTCGCTAGCAGTTTATTAGCCATTTCACTAGAAGTCAAAATCAACACCTTGACAAGATAGATAGGGAATCCTTCCTGAGTCCTTCCAGAGGATAGAAGAATACATTTAATGGTTGAGTGACTAGCAGGTATATAGCTTCTTTCGTTAGAGCAACAAATTCAGTGTCCATGTGATTGATTCAAAGAGAATTTGTTTAAAATTGTTGCAATACAAGCTCCAGTGTTGTTCGCTGTTATGTATGAACTGACGGGGAAAATTCTTCAAATAACTAACCTAAGTTTGAACCCTCAGTGTGGAAAGGAATCAGCGGATCCACGAAGAAACTGGACTCAGAAATATTCAGTGGAAGTGCGTTTGTAATCAAAAACACTCTCTTTCGATCCAAGGTGTGACCGGAAGGTACTACGTCAAATTTCAAACGGCACGGAACACCTTTGACAAGGAAGACTACAAGTCGCACAAAGCCAGCAAGCATCCAAACTGGCACATGAAGCAGAACTCCGTGTGCAAGAATCTTGTACGATCATGATTTGAGTCGTGAGGACGAAACATACGTCAAACCCGACTTAGGACAGCCTGCAGTAGGTTTTACATCATTGGGGATCCGGTTTGGGGACTTGCCGGAAAAATCCAAACCCATGATTTTGAAAGCGATTTGCAGTTGTGGCCTGTAAATGGATTCTTTTTTCATTACATTCGTAGACTTCCCAAGTTTAAATCCTTGAATGTCTGAAGAAATGTGTAAATATTGCCGTTAACCGTAAGTTTATAGGTTAAAGTTATGTTTTGGCTTAAATCAGCCAACTGCCACTACTCCAAGTTGATTTGGAATTGATACTGACAACACGGTAGATTTTTTCCCAAGTATATAAATCCTCCGAAACGCCCAGAGTTTCGACCAATCGGAAAATACTGCGCAATTTCTGAGCAGCAACTTCGAAGAAACGACGGGATAATCAAGAACATCCAACCAATGCGGACATAATGTAAGAAACGCGCTGATTGCGTGCCCGTGTCCACTACGCAGACAGATATGGGTTCCACCAAAAGAAAGCTTTGAAATTTTGATAAAAGTACTAAAAAGCAATCACTACTAGACTACTTCAACCATTTCACAAGAAATTTCACAAATTTCTGGTCTTTTTGGAGGTACCAAACTGGTTTTTGTCAGCCTTGCTCTTTTCTTCTGAGAATACATAGTCCGAAGCGATAAACTTCCGAAAGTCGCAAAACTTTGTTGGAGTTTTACCTCTTAATTTTGTTTTTCTGATAGATATATCGCCTGATTGAACCATCAGTACATTCCTCGGCCAACATTTGTATTTTTTATGTATTTGACTATTTTGAGAGTTATAGGATGTGATTTCCAAAAAAGAACAAAAAAAATTTGAAAAATTGATGAAATCTTTTGGAATCGATAGAACGATCAATATAATTTAATGTTTAAAGATGATTTCATGCAAATGTTGACCGTGGCTTCGCTTTAGATTATTTATACGCCAGGTCCAATTTTGGTACACTCCCTCCAATATATCAGCCGGTATTTCACGCTATTTATCCATGTAGACATGAGCCTTAACATGGCCCCACAAAGGCATTAGATTCCACGAACTAGGCGGCCAAGTGACGGGCCCAAAACGTGAGATAAACTGTTTACCGGTCATTGTTTCGCATGCCGTGGGGGACGTGGCACCGTCTTGTTGAAACCACATGTCAGGCATGTCCAATTCTTCCATTTTGGGTAGAATAATCGTCAATCTTCACATGGTAGCGCTCGACATTAACCGTAACGGTCCGCTAATCGGCGCCTTTGAAAGAGTACGGCTCGATGATGCCACCCGACCCATAATCCACACCAAACAGTGACTTTTTCTTAGATGAATTGGTAGCTCTTGCAATGCTTCTGGCTGGTCTTCATTACAGATGCGGCAATATTGCTTGTTGACGTCTCCATTCTACCTGAAATGAGCATCGTCGCTGAACACAATTTTTCGATAAAAAAGAGGATCTCGTAATCTCTCAACCGAACAACAACAACAACAACAGAGCATTCCGGCTTATGGTCATACGAGTCACGAGCGCCTACAGGACAATATCGTCGGAAGCAGCAAGCGTTATCGCCGGAATGATCCCAATCTGCATCACCCTGGCAGAGGATATCGAGTGTTATCAGCGTAGAACCACCAGAAACGTGCGAACGATGGTTCGAATCGATTCGATGGCGAAGTGGCAGCAGGAGTGGGACAGTACGGAGAAAGGTAGATGGACTCACCGGCTCATTCCACATTTGTCGCCGTGGATGAATAGACAACACGGAGAGGTAAACTTCTACCTAACGCAGTTTCTATTTGGCCATGGTTGTTTCCGGAAGTATCTGCATCGGTGTGGTCACGCCGCGTCTCCATTTTGTCCGGAGTATGAGTATGTTGAAGAAACGCCAGAACATGTGATATTCGATTGTCCCCGGTTTGCGGAAGTACGTAGGGAAATGCCTGCCCTAAGGGTGGATAATATATCTGAGGAAATGTGTCGTGAAGAAGGCACGTGGAATGCAGTAAACAAAGTGGTAACACAGATACTCTCGGAGTTGCAGCGAAAATGGAGAAGAGATCAGCGAGTAAGCGTTGGCTCGAGAGAACTTCCTTCGTCGGGGAACTCTTCGTCGGTGTAGTCTTGATCCGTCGTCGGGGACAAGATGAGTAGACCACGTCATAGCATCGTAAGGATCGTCGTGCTATCAGGGAACCGGACGCCATCTCCCAATCGGAACCACTCCTTTCGGTCGGGTCGTATACGGATATCGAAAACGTCGGTTTCGGGAGAACTTCCAGCGTCGGGGAACTCTCTGTCGCGGTAGGCTAGATCCTTCGGCGGGGACTAGTCGTGTAGACGCCACAGCGCCGATTCGAGTCGTCGGGGCACCAGTGAACCGGAAGCCATCCTCCAACCGGCATCATTGGATCGATCCAGGCGGTCGGGCCGTGGACGGGTACCGGATGCGCCGGTTGCGGGAGAATTTTTCTTCTCCGGGAAACTCTCCGTCGGTGTAGGCTAGATCCATCGTCGGGAATCAGTCGAGTAGTCTGGCGCGGCTTAGCGGCATTTGGTCATCGAGGTGCCAAAGGTGGATCGAGATGGATAAAGAGAGATACACAGGATCTCATTTTCTCCCAAACAAAAAAGTGCATAACCACAGCCTCCCCACGAAATATTGAGCTTAGCTTAGTTCCGGGGGGATCGAGGCAAGATGTCCAAGGTGTTTTAGTGGGTAAGGTTCAGCCAGTCCCACTCGCTGGTTCACAATAGCGGTAGCTTGACAACTACCGAGCGCGTGAGCTGGGAAAGTACATAACGTATTTCACCTTGTAAAATGGTAAATGACATTCGGCCCTCCCTCGGTTAAACAGGCGGTTTTCACAGTGATTGCACAGCCTTTCTATATGAGAGAGGCAAAAACATGTAATCAATGTAAAAAGAGTTATACGGAATTACACTCATTTTTTTCCTCTACCACCATCCAGACACTAAATGGAATACGGAAATTCAGCGCGCACGATCTGGCAGCGCTGGTTTAGGAGGATTCGAATAACTAATCTCAGCGAGGTTTGAACATACGACAACTGGCTTGTAAAAGTAGTGCCTGCACGGAACCACCCGTTGATTTTCTGAATTCGATTGGTTAAAATTTGGTACGACTAATCGATTGTTGTTTTAACTAAACTGTCATTTGTGTTTTTCGATTAGCAGAAGCGATGGTTGAAACAACTAATGTAACTGTTTGAAAAAAAAAATGCTGTCAATTAGTGAGGACACATACCTTTCAATTTCAACAAATATTTTAGTTGAAATAACTGGTGTTGTTATTGAAACAAAATTCTGTTAGTTGAAATATATATCGGTTTTGTTTGTTTCAGACATTGCAAATAGTTGAATCAACTCGAACAATGTTATTGATTTGCGAAAATAATCAAAATATACTTACTGATATACGTCATGATCTATTTGAAATAAGTTCGGTATGTTGAGATTCATGAAATAAATATCGTTGTTAAAATAGAAAACAGTATTTTATATTGACATGTAATATCATTAGGGCTGGGAAAACCACCGTTCACTAATGATTTTAAGTGATCTTAACCAAGGAATAAATTATCATTACGAAATCAGAACTGATCTGATCTCTAAGTGATTTTGATTTTTGTATGATCATGATCATGTCAAGTCGAGATCAGTGAAGATCTAAATTCTAAAAAAAATACTTCTGATTCGATCGGAAATGATTGATGTAGGAAAACGTTTTTAAGCAGCAAAAGTGCGCGGAGGGGCGAGTAAATTAGTCAAATTATTAAATTTACCTAAAATGAGTATTGAAAGATGATGCCTTCAAACGGTTGAACTAAAGTTATGCACTGATAATTTCAGTCAATTTATATGAGCTTGGGTGCATCAACCGCTGAAAATTGGACTTTTGCTACGGCAATTTAAACGCGCCATTCAATCGCAGCGCGTTCTGTGTCCCTTCGCTCCTGTTACTTTTATAAATTAAATTCATGTCAAAAAGCGTTTTATTGCTAATTCATGAACATCCTCATCGGTATCAAACAGCTGGAAGTAAAACAGTCTGCTGAAAGTAAGTCAATGATCGAATTTGAAGCATAAAATTTTTGCGCATACCTGAAAGATTACGAGATGGTTCATTAACATTTTCTAATTTGTCACCAAATCTTTTTCATCTTAAACAAGGTAAACTTTATTACAACACCGCTGTTAGATAAACACTTGTTATGGAATCATAATTTTCTCGAATCGAATGGACACAATTTCACCAAACGCTTCAACCATCGATGTTGTTTTGACATTGACATTTTGAAGCGACGCGAACAGATTTCAACTAAAAAAGTTGTTGATTCTGCATTGCGATTATTGTTTTGCTTTCAACTCTCTCCGGCATTTGACAGCATTCAAAACAACATATTTTTCAACTACTTGAATATATGCAAATCAAAAACCATATTGGTTGAATCAAGCAGAAATTAGTTAAATCAACTATCGCAAAAATCAAAAACTGCCATATCGCAATTTTATGATCGAAGGGTTCTCCGTGTGAATACCATAAATTCGGGGAATTTACTGATAAAGGTATTTTTTTCTGTGGAAGGCCTTTCCCTCTGATATTTCTATTGAAATAATTCAGAGGACGAGATTTTTCATCTCACTAACTTGGGAAAAACAGTTGGTTGTATTTGGAAAATGTTTAAATGATAAATGGAACATTTCAAGATACACTGAGGTCTTTTTTAAAGCGGTTTTTTTGCGGCTTTTATCATGCGAATTTTCAGAGTTATGCGGTTTTTTTCATGCGAATTTTCAGAGTTATGCGGTACGTAAACTCGGATAAAAAAAGACTTCAGTGTACATTTCCCGAGAACAGGTTACACTATAACGCTTTTCAATGCAAATCGAAGAGAAAAGGCCTAAATAATGTACTCTAAAATTACGTAGTCTTGTTTCAAATCAAAATTGCTAGGAAATCTAGTAACTTTAGAAGGGGAAAATTATACTGTGAATTTAGTTTAGTATCACGACAAATCTTCAGCATTTACTCTGTTCAATAGATCGCAAATAATCAGATATCTTTTCGACTGTCCACAGTAGATACTGTCTCGATGCCAAAACTAAAAACTAATCGCCGTAAAAATTCCGCTCTAACATATTTGATTGATTATGCAAAGCCACAATTAAAAACCACCTTATTTAGTAGCAATTTCAATTTTCAGCCTATTCAGCAGCGGAACACCGAGTACAACAAAAATGGCGCCTCGAATTAGAGCTCAGTTCGGAATACCGGACGGAAGGCCGCTGCTCCCGTTGCCGCGTTCTCCGAACGCACTTTGAAAATGTGCGTGTGTCAGACTGATGCTGATGCACAAGCGGCCCCTCGAATTCTAAATACTGCTGCCAGCAGCCTGACTCTCAGAATTTTGCAGTCTGATGCACTAGCACACATCTAGCTGAAGCAGCACCGACGCCGGCGACGGCACCAGGTAGGTTGTGAGTCAATGAAATTTTGCCGAATCAGCATGTGATTGAGTTTCAGTCAGACAGTCACAGCACAGCCTGCCAACCAACCGGAATCGTTCCCGGCGTGTGTCGGTTATTGCGGCCGGGGAGCATTTTTATTGATATTTTGCGTTATTCAGTGCCAGCATTCACGTATGAATTTTCATACAATTTAAATTTGGCCGTGATTGGAAAATATGTTAATTTAAATATTTCATACACCGCTCGAGCTCTTCGGTCTCCGGTCGAGTGCAGAAAGGGGGGGGGGGAAGGTTTCACTCCCCCCCGGCTGGCTGTCCGACGTGCAACTTTAAAGTAGCAGCATTACGTATTCATGTGTGCGTAATTTATGGATGAAATTTTCGATACTTTTTTTTCCTGTTCCTGTTGACGATTTTGGTATGTTTCGCCTGGGTTGGCCGGGGAGTGGCCCAACTAGCCACGATGGGTTACGATGCAGTTCATGCTGGCACGGTCTGGTGAATCGCACCACGTGGGCACAGGGCCTCGTTTGTCATTCATGGCCGCACGAAGCCAATCATAATTGAACCAAAACGTATTGTAATTCGATTATTCAACTGTGGAACCTCTTTGCCCCGCTTTCCCTTTTGTCTGCCGGTTTTGCGTCATCACTGATAAGAGGCTCCAGCTTAGAACCGCTGGCGCACATGTCATCAGTGACAGCGCGAATAGAGTCGATTTTTTTTCCAATTACAATTGTCACTAGAAATTTCCAATTAATCCGGGTGGGGAAATAATCACGTTTGGATATGATTTCGAATCAAAAACTAGATTACAATAAGAGCTAAATTGGACGGTACTTTGTGAATAGGCTTTTGAGTGGAATTCAAACGGCAGCTTTTGGATGCTAATTAAATGACACCATCGTGACTGATTGTTCATGTTCATACTTAGCTTGAGACCAACGTTTACGAAACTTACCTGAAAAGAGAGAAAAAAAATTGTAATTAGAAGCTTTGTTTGGAAATTTGCGAAGCGTGTGAGTGAAATAATTGCACAAAGCTTTAAACTGTTTCGCTTTTTCCTAGCATCGAGTTGGAAACCGTTCGGTGGATTTGGTATTAAAATTAAACGCTGCTAGTAGCCGGCACCACTTTGCGATAATCCTCGGCTTTGGAAAACAAACCCGTCCCGAAATCCCTTCGGGGTACCAATCCGATGCGTAAACAACCACGCATTGTTCCGCTTCTGTCAATAGCCGAAAGGCAGAAAATTATGTTGGCCCCAGCTTCATTAAAACAGAGACCTCAAATGCACCGACACGTGCGTTTTTGTTATTTATTCAGAACCCCTTCTGGTTTCCTCAACCCCCCCCCCCCCCCCTCCTCACCACTTCGTTCGCTCGTTGACATAAATTATTCATCCCACACTCGGCTAGCTTCTGCTTGCTGCTGACCGCAAAAATATCGTAAGGTGTTCTCGAGCAGTGTTTGACCAACTCCCCAATGAAATTTACTTTAAGAAACATTTTGTTCCTTTCCTCCTCGGTGAAGCAAAAAACCTCCTTTGTGCCTTATTCAATAATTACAGTCACACACTCACACAAACACATCCTAGAATAACAAGTTAGTTCTGTGTTTATCCTTTGAATTTTATATTATCCCACATTTTTCGGTTGAGATACACTCGGGAGAGCTATCCGGTGCATTCCGGTCGGTGTGTTATTGTTGCCTAAATGATGAATTGTTAAAGCACTGATGCATTCATACTCTACTCACACGATCGAGTTGAAGCACGGAACGGGATGGAACGGAGGTCGCAGGGTTTACTTGGAAACAAGTAGAAGTGAACAAACTAGAATTAAACTAAACTTTCGAAGCCACACACTCGCTCGTTCCGTCGCGTGGTGCCATAAATATTTGAGCTGACTTGGGGTTATATTTGGACCACCACCACCATCACCTTCACCACGGAAGGTACCGTCATGATTTCCGAAGGTTTCAAAGACAACCTCAAGCCGTACGACTTGTAGCGATGGTGAGGTGAAGACAGCGGAAGTAACCGGGTCAAAGGATGTGGTTTTTCCTTTACGCTTCATCACTCTCCACCGCCACAACCGATAGGAAACAGACCGTGGCTTCTGGAATAAATGTCTGTTGCCAGCGTGTATGGATGTTAATAAATTATGCATTTCAGTTTTGTTTCTGTTGGCGGTTGCGCTACCTGGACCCGTTTCTTCTCACAGTCGCCGACTCCAAAAAGGAGTGGAAACTAACTTCACGGTGGCTGTGGGTTCAGACGATAGCCAAAATTGAAACAATGGCTCAGTAAAACACTGTGGCAGGCAACTTTCAGTGTCGTTAAGTATGATAAGGCTTGGGAATTTCACAAGGGAAATTATACTTTCTCCAGGTTTACCAGGAAGCAACTTGAGACTCTATTGTTTCGTTGTTTTGCTAGGAAATTTTGGATCAGCGTTCGCTTGAACTTGGCTTGACAGCAGACACCAAACGAACAGTTATTACAAGATTTCATAGCAAAAGTCGATTCCAAATTCATGATTATCAATATTCTATGCGTTACATATTATATTAATTTCAAAAAGAAAAAACAAAAACACTTGTTTTAGATTTTGAAACAGTTTTCGTTGGAATATTCTAGATTATTCAAGAATCCACAACCAGTTCAACGCATTAGGAAGTCACTACCCAGGTAACCAGTAAGCGCTAATGATGACAGCATGATGGGCCTTTGTGAGTACCAAAAATTCTTATAGCTCTATATCTGCAATGCATCCCGTCTCCGGAACACGAGCCGAACAAATTGTAGATTTCCAGGATACTTCGATCTTAAGTCACTGTTCTTCAATCGCTCTGCGTACGATGAAAACTCATCTGCTGTAAATCAATCTGAAATCAGCTTTCGAAAAGCACACTAGTCAGAAATAAGCATTATATATGAATAGTCGTATATTTGGCCATAGTCGGCAGTAATTCAGTCTCAAGAGCGATTGAAATGCCAATTAGCGATTATTTGTTGTCACAATGCGGCATTAGTATGTGTTTATTGGTTACCTGGGTAGGACCACTTCTATGTGCTTCAGAACTATTTTCTATTTCTTTTAGGAATACTTGAAGATGTGTTTAAATAATTCACAAAACATTCAAAAGTATGTTAGGAATTATTGCGAAATAAATTTTTGGAATGCTTCAAGACACTTAGCAGAGCAAAGTTTTGGCATTACATTCCTTTTGTGGGATTCTGTCATATGAAAATACAACCAAATACACTAGACAAGTCGAGCCCGACCTAGAGTAACCAACGATGGTTGATACTAGGATATTGATATGAATAAGCTTAAATATTACACGAAAATCTTCAGATTATTGGTAACTCAGACACCAATGAACAGTTATTTGTAGAAATCATTAATGTGAGTGGCGGGTAACCATTTTTACTGTTTTTTATGTTAAAACAAAGATTTTTCAATCCATGTTCCTATACAGATTTTGTGTCATTTGTTCGGCTTCTCGGTCACCAATGGAATTTGATTTGTCTTCTAGATGGAGCCTAAAAAAAGCAATCGTGAACGGAGCATTTGTGAGCTTTGCCCTTGCGAAGCTCAAAACTCCGTGCACCGTTAGTTAGGTTTGTATATGAAGAGCTAAAATTGAAGGATATTTTATCGTTTTTCACCCGATGTGACAAGGAGCTATAGTCAGAGGGGTTCATCGTTCTTCCTGAAGTGAATGAATCCTTATTTTCAGAATTTCCAGAAATCATTTATGTGAGTGGCGAGCAACCATGTGCACTGTTTTTTTCAGTAAAGCCAAATATTTTTCAATCCATGTTGCTACACAGATTTTGTATAATAGATAACACTTTTTTCAATATAGATCAATCCCATGCGGAACCGGCTGGCTGTTGGTGCGACCCCCTCGATTTACATGAAACTTTGATTGTGTGAACGGTATGGCAAATGAAGTATTTTCCACTGGTCTAGACAGTTTTTTTCATTCAAAAATCATTTTTGAAAAAGGGAGTATGTGTTTTAGGATAAATTATTTTTAAACAATTATAGCTCGAAACTTAGATTATACAAAATTTTTGTCTAAGACGGAGTTGTAGGTAATCAATTTAACTTTCCTTCAAAAATATACACAGAAAAAATGTTTTTTTTTATTTTGAAATTTTTTCTCATTACTCTTAAATTTCTCATACAAATCATACAAATCATACGATTTTCTTCAACTTTTTACCACAGAAAAACTTTAAGTAATAGGGAAACTAATGATTGTTTGAAAACGTTGGAGAGATGATAGATAAAAAAGTTTCCCGAAAAAAAAAACTTTTCAACGATTTTCCAAAAACGATGTTTTCATAGGAGTAAATGTGTCTGAGCGATAATATATTATGTTCCAAGCTAAGCTCAAGAAGCTCATAGAGAACTACTTTCAAAATGCAGTCATTTTTGGGATATATGAGTAACTGAGTAACAAAATCGAGAAATATTTGGATGGATATTTCATGAGAATACACCTTTTTATAAATTGGCGTAGATTCTTAATCACCAGATTTATTATTTTTGTAATCCTCGTAAAATTTTGAACAAACTATTCTTTGACATCAAGATTTTGTGAGTAGTTATTTTCGAGATATTTCGGAAACGCAATCGTAGGAAAATTACTGCTCCAACAAGGAAGTTAACACCATATTGAAACAATACCAGCTTTTAGGTACGTATAAAAAATTAGGTTACCTCGGTCTTCTTGTTTTTCTCTGGTGTAAAAGTTCATCTATTGGACAAAAGTTTACCTAAAAAGCGAAGCCTTGACATTACATTTCTTTTGTGGAATTTGGCCTGTTTTAAACGGACTTCGCAGCCGATTCTCAGCGTAAAGAATTTTTTTATTTTTTTTATTTTTTTTTTTTAAATAACTATTTATTGGAATATGAGTTAAAATTAAATTATTAAGATTTAAATTGGGTGTTCAGCCACAAGTGGTGACTTTTCAGCCCTGTTATATAAATATATATATATATATATATATATATATATATATATATATATATATATATATATATATATATATATATATATATATATATATATATATATATATATATATATATATATATATATATATATATATATATATATATATGATTTGGTTATTACCATGAAGACATCATTTGCTTCCGCAATTCTGAGATTTTTGTGTAGGGAAAATTCTAAACCTACTTGTATTGTGTAATGGGGAAAAGGAACTTATATACTAACTTACTAACTAATACAGAGAGCGAATCGATTCAATTGAAGATTGCATCGATTTTTGTCGGAATTTGCTTATAATATTATGTGACATTACATCTAATGGTTCTATATTTGTGAGTCTGTGTAACTCATTTGTACTAAACCAGGGAGGACGCTTCAGAATCATTTTCAGAATTTTATTCTGAATCCTTTGAAGCGTTTTCTTCCTGGTGGAACAACAGCTTGACCAAATTGGTACCGCATAAAGCATGGCTGGTCTGAAAATTTGTTTATAAATTAACAATTTGTTTTTTAGACAGAGCTTAGAATTTCTGTTTATAAGAGGATATAAACATTTAATATATTTATTACACTTTGCCTGGATTCCTTCAATGTGATCCTTGAAAGTGAGTTTTTTGTCATACTTCAAACCTAAGTATTTAGCTTGATCAGACCATGTCAATTCCAAGCCATTCAATTTGAGAATGTGATTATTGTTTGGTTTTAGAAAAGAAGCTCTTGGCTTGTGAGGAAAGATAATTAATTGCGTTTTTGCTGCATTTGGTTTAATTTTCCATTTTGACAGATAATCACTAAAAATATTTAAACTTCTTTGTAGGCGACTGCAGATCACTCTTAGATTTCTACCTGTGGCTAACAGACTTGTGTCGTCACAGAAAAGCGATTTCTGACAACCAACGGGTAGATTTGGAAGATCAGAAGTGAAAATATTATACAAGATTGGAGCTACACTCGAACCCTGCGGAACACCGGCTCGTACGGGTAGCAATTCAGATTTACAATTCTGATAGCTAACCTGAAGAGTACGATCAGTTAAATAATTTTGAATCGTTTTGATCAAATAAATAGGAAACTGGAAATCAGACATTTTTGCTATTAAACCTTTGTGCCAAACACTGTCGAATGCTTTTTCTATGTCTAGAAGAGCAACTCCAGTGGATAACCCAGAAGATTTATTTGATTTTATCATGTTCGTTACTCTGACAAGTTGATGAGTAGTTGAATGTTCATGACGAAATCCAAACTGCTCTGGTAAAAAAAATTGAATTCTCATTTATATGAGTCATCATTCTTAACAAGATAATTTTTTCAAAAAGTTTACTGATAGAAGAAAGTAAGCTAATTGGGCGATAACTTGATGTTTCTGCTGGGTTTTTATCAGGTTTTAGGATAGGAATTACTTTAGCGTTTTTCCATCTTTTTGGGAAGTAAGCTAATGAAAAACACTTGTTGAAAATTTTAACCAGGAGTCTCAAGGCAACATCGGGAAGATTTTTAATAAGAATATTAAAAATTCCATCATTACCAGGAGCCTTCATGTTTTTGAGTTTCCTAATAATTGAATTAATTTCATCAAAATTCGTCTCAATAAAGTCATCGTGTGATAACACTTGGGTTGAAATATGATCATACTTCAGTGAGACTTCATTTTCAATAGGACTCACAACGTTTAAATTAAAATTGTGGACACTCTCGAACTGCTGAGCTAGCTTTTGAGCTTTTTCACCATTTGTAAGAAGTATTTGATTTCCTTCCTTGAGAGCAGGAATTGGTTTCTGAGGTTTCTTAAGAACCTTAGAAAGTTTCCAGAAAGGTTTAGAATATGGTTTAATTTGTTCAACTTCTTTAGCGAAAATTTCATTTCGCAAAAGAGTAAATCTATGTTTAATTTCTTTTTGTAAATCCTTAACTATGTTTTTCAGAGCAGGATCACGAGAACGTTGATATTGTCGTCGACGAACATTCTTCAACCGAATGAGCAGTTGAAGATTGTCATCGATGATAGGAGAATTTAATTTAGTTTGAGCTTTGGGAACTGAAAGATTTTTAGCTTCGATAATATAATGATTCAAATTATCAATTGCTGTGTCGATGTCCGCAGAATTTTCTAAAATAGTTTCATGATCCACATGATTTTCAATGTGAGATCTGTAATCCAACCAATTAGCTCTATGATAGTTGAAAATAGAACTAATTTGATTAATTATAGCTTCGTTGGAAAGTCTGAATGTTACAGGAAGATGATCTGAGTCAAAATCAGCATGAGTAATCGGTTCACTACAAACGTGACTTTGATCTGTTAGAACCAGATCAATTGTAGACGGGTTTTTCATGGAAGAGAAACAAGTAGGATTACTGGGATGAAGAACTGTAAAGTAACCCGCTGAGAGTTGATTATGAAGTATTTTACCATTACTGTTATTTTGCCTACAATTCCACTGGACATGCTTAGCATTTAAGTCCCCTATTACGAAAAATTTCGATCGATATCTTGTAAGTTTTTGCAAATCGCCTTTAAAGAAATTTAATTGTTCGCCGGTGCATTGGAATGGCAAATAAGCGCCAGCGATGAAATAAATTCCATGAATGGTTTCAGCTTCGATTCCCAAGCTTTCAATACCTTTAGTATTGAAAGAAGGTAAAATTCGATGTTTAATTTGCCGTTGGACAAAAATGGCAACTCCACCACCAATTCCAGTAAACCTGTCAAATCGATGAGCCACATAATGTGGATTACTTTTCAATTTTACATTTGGTTTAAGAAAAGTTTCTGTCACAATGGCAATATGAATTTTGTGAACTTTGAGAAAATTATAAAATTCATCTTCACTCGATTTCAAAGATCGAGCATTCCAATTTAAAATATTCAAATAATTATTTAACATCACTGTTAAATTTTAAATTCATTATAATATTATTTGCAAATTTCCATCCGATTTGAAATGCTTCAAAAAGTGATGAAGTCGAATTCATTTGGATGATCATTTGAAAAAGTTGATCTTGTAGGTAGATCATTTTATTTTCAGTTATATCGCCTAAATCGACTTCATTTAAAGAAGCGAATGGCATTGAAGGAATATTTGTAGGTAGACTGCCACTAGAAGAAGATGATTTGGCCGGTCTACCTATTAATAAATTGTTTTCGTTAGAAGAAGAACTGCAAGGCGGTCCTGTGTTTTGATTATTTACATTAGAAGAAATAGGAGATAGATTTCTACCTAATATACCAGCATAACTGACATTAGAAGAAGATGATGACGAGGTCGATCTACCTGTCAATAAATTGTTTTCGTTAGAAGACGAATTGGCAGGTGCCTTAGAAGAATTTTCAGGTATGTTCTGTAAATTTAAGGTCGTTGATTTGACTTGTTGTCTAAGCGAACGAGCGTTTAAAATTTTTTCCCTGACAGGACATTTCAAATAATTGGATTTATGATTTCCATTGCAATTTGAACATGAAAATTTATCAGTGGTTTCATTCATTGGACAAGCGTCTTTCGAATGCGATTTACCACAATTCAAACACCGTATATCCATATGACAATTTTTGGTTCCATGACCGAAGCCTTGGCAACGACGACATTGCGTTAAGCTAGCAATACGATTATGCCGTTTATAATGTTCCCAATGAATTTTAATGTGGGAAATGAAACGTACTTTTTCTAAAGTTTTCAAATTGTTTACATCACTTCGATTGAAGTGTATTAGGTAAAGTTCATGGGAAATTCCAGAGCGTGGTTTAGAAGTACCATTCGCTCTTTTTTTCATAAGTATTACTTGGGAAGGGGCAAAACCAAGCAATTCTTTTAGTTCATTTTTAATTTCATCAATACTTTGATCATTTGATAATCCTTTCAAGACAGCCTTGAAGGGTCTGTCTGATTTTATATCATATGAATAAAATTTATGAAGTTTTTCGGACAAATATCGAATAAGACGTTCGTAATCTTCCAATCCATCCACCAAGACTCGACATTCTCCTCTTCGTCCGATTTGAAATGAGACTTTTACTTCAGGGAGAAAAGTAGTCAGCGTAAAGAATCATTTTATGGCTGGTACTACGATCCTACTGACACTGAGAATTCTTCCAGGTCGGAGCTCGAACAACATGACAACACAAGACCAGCGCCTTGTGCAATGAATGGCCAACCCGGGCTACCAAAGATTACTTACACCCAACTATAAAAGCACATTTTATGAAATACAAAGAGTCAGTGAGAAAGCTACCACAAAAAAAACTATAGTATTCAGTGAGTGTGATTTAATGGTGGGAAAATATCATGGTTGTAGACCGTTTTCGGGATGAAGGAAAACCTTGTTAGTCTAAGCGTCGTAAAGTAACAGATAGTATGATCGACCACTTTACTTCATATCGATTATATTCATATCGACTTGTGTCTGTTGAAAGTGGACAGTAACTAGCTTCATCGGGAAATAATTTCGAATAAATACCGCTAGCTGCACCGAGGTGTGATTTAGAAGAAATACCACCAGCGGCTTCACTCGTTCATCTTCCTCCCTAAACTCAGTAATGATTTTTTAGGCATCCAAATTTTGAGGCGTTTTATAGAGGTATTGCTGGGATTAATGTATCTCCTATAGCAGTTAGAGAACTCAGGTTTGACAACTATCGTCAAAACAGTGTTCAAAAAGGAAATGTGGGTTCAGTCTCTACGGACTGGTTTTTACAAATGAAACTGTAAAAGTTGGAGTTCTGTGTTTGAGAACGTCAATTGAATATATTATCAACGGTTTTGTGTAGACAAGCTGAGTGATTTTTTTTTTTTCAGAAAACCTGATTATTTTTACATAACATATCAAAAAACTAACGATGCTTCATTTTTTTTTTTGAGTTATACATTTATGAACTTCCAAGTCATGAATTTATTGATTAAATTTTAACTTGAAATTTTTGGAAAGAAAAAATACGATTGAAAATAAAAATAAAACCGGCAGCTCACTCTAGTCACAAAAAATGAAAACCGTTGGTAAGTTTTCAATCACAAAAACTTTCTGCTAACCCACCTGGTGGTGTGATAATGACTTTCCCTTGTCATCCAAATAGTCTCATTATAACAGACATTTTTCATTAGGATAATCTCTGACATGAATTCGGGCTGATGATTTCAGAAAAAAATTTATTCAAATTGATTCAGCTAGGTCACAAAAGTGTTCTTTAGCGCTTACGTTGAATAACCGACAATATTTTCGAAACCAATAACGATACTCTTGAACTTGATCGTTGGTTACTTTCTGAAAAAAATCTGCGCGATTTGTCGGTAAAGTTATTTATACGATTATATCTCTAGAATCAGAAATATCTGCACGAACTCGAACAATGATTCAAAAGTAGCTTTCAAACAAGCCTATAATTGTTGAAATCGATTAAGTCATCTCCGAGAAATATTGATGTTTTTTTAAATACTGGGATTTGTCGGCTACGTCACATATAAGATTACATATCTCGAACCGAACATGTTCGCCATAACCCAATTGATTGACATTATTGGCCTTCAAATAAGCCTAAGTTTATCGAAATTCGTTGAATAATCTTAGAGAAAATTCAGCCGACGAAAACATGTGCGACAAGTCGGTTACGTCACTTATACTATTATATCTTCACAGCCAGCAGTGACAATCATTTGATTTTCAAGCTTGATCCACAATTCAACAGTAGCTTTCAAATGAGCCAAAGTTTGTTGAAACCAGTTCAGTCATCTCGGAGAAAATTGCGCGACAAAAAAAAATCGTGATAAGGTGCACACACAAACATTTTCTATTTTCTATTACCTTTCTATAGAGAAATACAAAAATACGGGTGGAAAATTACAACATTCTAAGGGTTTGTATATCGTTTTCTCATAAAATTGTTGTATTAAGAGATCAACTGGAGAAAAAGACAAGAAAGCTATGATACGGCAAGCTGTTTGTGGCTCCGGTAAAATTTCCCAATCCTTCAAAGCAACTGCTTCGATGAACAGCGAAATATGCATCTTTACGAAAGCATCTACTTTCGATTCAAAGGGCATGAAACCGTTAAATTTGCGGGCAAATTCGACCAATTGAGTAATGTTGGGCCTAGGAAACATGTTTCGGTAGCCAAAAAGATTGAACTGTTTCCGGCGAACGAAGTTTTCATTTAATGAAAAAGCCTCTTTTCACAAAGTAGGCTCGTAAGAAAAGTTTACGTCGTTTGGGTTTTGGTTCGTAAAAGAAGTTACGTAAAAGTAGGTAAACGTAGAAAAAGTGTACGTTAACGGAGGTTTGAGTGTAGAACCAATTGATTGTTGAAAATTCTTCCGAAAAAGATTCAGCAGAACTGTTTCACAAAATAAACAAAGTTTGCGAGTTCGAACTCTGTCCCAGGGGTATTCAAAATTTCACAAGATAAATAAATTGCGGTTCAATGTTGAACGTCAAATAAAATTTTGAAAATTGAAGAAGGATCCCATTTGGAATATAAGGTTACAGGTAATTTAGATGAAATTTTTTCTTTCTTTTCGTAGACTTTTGAAAAACTTCTTCTTAGTTTCAATGAGATTTCTTGGTTAATGCCCTTCAGAGTAACCGCGAGAAGTTGATTCGATCTGGGTTTGGTTAGTGATAAGAGAGAAAGAACCTGTTTTAATCCATCTATTGGTGCAATGATGCCTTTCTTATATTACTCATGCCATCATAAATATTGCTTTTTGCTCACTTAGTTCTGAAACCGGAAGTCTTTGAGAAAATAGTCTAAGTCTACGGAGTGCTTAAATATTATTTTCGATGCTTCCGGAATCGGAAATCGGGAATCCGGACAGCCGGAATTAGTCTGGTAGACCGTCTACTAACAAAGAATTTATCAGTTAGTTTTTATGAAAAAAAACATGAAATTGAAACTTTCTTGCTATTCGTATGTAGTTTCGAAACCAAAAGTCAGATCCGGATGAAATGTTCTAGAAATTTTGTTTTCAACAATTTTAAGACCTTTCGTTTGAATCTTAGTTTTGTGAAAATCGCTCAGACCATTTCCGAGAAAATCGAGTGCATAAGTTATACTTAATTTTCACTTATTACCCTATAACTTCGGAACCGGAAGTCGGATCCCAAATGAAATTCAATAGTAAACTATGGGACCGTAAGACCTTTCAGTTGAATCTAAGTTTGTGAAATTTTCGAGAAAAACGAGTGCACATTTATGTTACATACACACATATGTACACACATACATTTACTTAGTTCGTCGAGCTGAGTCGAACGGTATAAGACTTGGGGCCCTCCGGGCCTCGGTTAAAAAATCGGTTTTCACAGTGATTGCATAGCTTTTCTATATGAAAAAGGCAAACATTACGGGGTTGACTGAAGTGATTTTGAGTTTAGTCATCCACTCACTTCACGGTCAAACTACTTGCCACGCTTACAGTCAAGCGTTTTCTGAACTTAGTATGTGTTGGCGCATATATTTATAGATACCTTTTTGGGAGACAGTTCGTTCTGTCCAAAACGGTCGCGAATGACATCATTATGGCAAGCTGTGATTGGTTCATGAAAGAATAGGTCGATTCAAACCGATTTTCAATGAGATACAATTTAAATAATTAAACGACGTTTCATCATGCTAAATGTTTCTGAATCGATTGGTAGTCAAACTAGATAACTATATCAATCAACATATGACTGAGTTTCAAGCGCACAAAATTATGACAGAAAAAGGTTACGTGGCTAAGTTTGCATTTTCTAAATGACACCCGGCCCCGTACAGTAAAGAGTAAGACATTTGTAACGGCAAAATTTGCAACAAGTCAAAGGAATCGTGTGAGAATAATGTGCTTGTTTCGGTTTAGTTGCTTCCTTTCTGGTAGGTTTTGCTTTATTTTTTTTTTTGAAAATCGTTACAGCTAAATTTTAGACACTAACTTTACTATGGCACGCCTTTCCAGAATTTTCCCTCTGAGAGAGTGATAAGTTTTTGATCGTGAATATCTTTTGTTGTATCTAGCGTATCAACATAATTTTTGCAACATGCCATTAGAAATATGATCCGCAATTTGTGATAACATTTTTCTCGTACCCAGTATGTATAAAAGGGTAACACTTCATGTATTTCGTTCATTCTAGCCCCCGCGCTTCAAACAAGAGCGATTGCGTCATCCTAGTGCTGGTCGTTTGCATTGTGGCAAAATACAACGAAAATTGAAAAAAACGATGGGGAACACTGTACAAAATCAGCTCTTCTAATTGATGCTTTATTTATTCCTGTCTAAATAGTTGACTCGTTCAGTAAAGATCAGAATTAAATTATAGGGTTTAGCTCTGAAATTCAGTTTCAGAATCCAATACCTGATATTTTCCAATTCCAAAAGCCAGATTTAAAATGTGGTTCCTCGCCCAGAATGCAAGGCCAGAATCAAGTACCATAATTCTGGAGCTGAAACCGAAAAACTCGGAATTTTTTAACCGAGTTTGATTCGAGATCTGAACCTTGGATGTGAATTTTTAAACTGAATTCTGGAACTAAAATGTCAGATTAGAAAATCCAAAATCCAAAACCCAGGAACAAATTTCAAATTAAATTGTATTTCATTATTTGAGTTCTAAACTGTATTCACTGAGTCCAGGTTCGGAGCTCTAAACCAGAATACAAGTTTAGAGTTTGGCCACTAATTTGTCACTTGAGCATTTAGTAGAATAATTTCAATGGAATAATATTTCAACACCATTCAATTTCTTCTATATATAGTGAAATTGTATGGTGGTAAAATATTATTCTACTCGAATTTGGTTCCAAAGTTCAGTTGTACAATTCTAGAAGTGTAACTGAATTTAGTAACTAGATTCGGAAGTTCTTGGAACTACATTCTGGATCTTCTGAGCTGAATTGTCGATCCGACTTTGAAAACGAAATCCTGGGCCAAAATTCTGTGACTAAAATTCAGCTGCGGATCAGAATGCAGGTCCAGAGTTCAGTGCTTGGATCAGAGTTCAAAACCGAAAAAGAATCCTGGTCTCGAATGATGAATTTAACTATTCAGAACTCAGTTACCGAGTTTAGGTTCAGAATTCAATACCCAAACCTAACAGCGAAATTGAGTTTCAGGTGTCAATTCTAGCATTCGAGTCAAAAATTTGGTTCCTGAATTTCAGTTAAAAAATTCAGAATCGTTAACGTCAGAGAAACTGACTTCGTATTCATGTCATCCAGTTATGTCTCTGACATTACCCACCCGTTTTTTTTGTCAAATTTATGTTTCGCCCATTGATCGAATTTGGTTTTATGAGTAACCATTACCAAAGTTCTTCTCAATCATCTGTCAGCCCACAGTAGACTGGCGTCAGCATCACTCTGTCGAAAGCTTTTTCCTCGCTGGTGCCTACACCAAGATAATGAAAAACCGTTGGAAGTGAAACTTGAACATATCTTACCGACTCAGTCTCATAGTCTCCTGACACCACCGGAATCTGTTCGCCCGTTTTGATGGTTTTGAAAATCTACCTATACGTTGCTTTCGAGGCACTATTTTCTACTACTACTACTACTTTCCCACTCCAAGTATCAAAACATACAGACACACACACACACACAGAAACCGTTTTCGGGCTCTTCACCGTCACCGGGAAGTCGAAACTGCGGGACCGGCTTCACGCTGTCAAATCCAATTTATTATGATGGTGGTACCGGAAGAGCTTCCGTGAATAATTGAACTCACCGTTCCCGGAACGTATTTAGTTAATAACGTGTGCCAGCACATCGCGGCGGTCTTTGCAGGGCCGAATATTCGTAGTCTAATCGTAGCGAAGAAGAAAGTGCTGCATCGAAATAATTTCCGGTTTTAGTCTGTCTGGATGGGTGCGTGTGTGTGTTTCTAGTAGAAACACATGCTCATAGATGCAGCAAAATTAATCTATGCGACAGTGCAGCAACGGAAAATAGAGATTGTCACAACAACAATCGGCTGCCACTTTTCTCCGGGAGAAACCGTTTATGCAGAACGTAAAATCGGTCTGGAGTAGGAAATCTCGGTCGAAGATGCCTTCGATATAGGTTGAAAAAGTGGCACTATTTTCGGATCGATTGGAACCTTTCAATTGTCGAAACCATTCCCAAGGCCCCGGGCCGGCGGAAAAGGGTGAGGCCCATATTTCAGAAAATCGGTTCCACAGTTGCAAAAATTTCACCGGATCTGCTAACATTGATCGTCGGTTCGATTCGGTTCGGTCGGTCGATTGGGGAAATCTACGGCTTCTTCTTTCGGCTGCAGACGATGCAAATGGCAGCCGAATCGAACGTGCTATTTACATTCGAATGCAATTGTGAAGCCATTTTGAATAAATGAATATGGGTCCTGGGACGCACTTCTAATGCTGATGCTGGTGCCGGTGAATGCCGGAGTGAAGTTCAAAGCACTACGAGGAAGTTGCCCGGTGGAAGGGAGGGGACAGGGTGCCACCGCGGGTAAGGAAATCGGCCCAATTCCCGGAAAATCGACCGTGCATATGATGCCCATCTCTCGTTCATCTCGGAAGCACTGCTCTCCGGGAAAAAGGTCGCTTTTCGGGATGCGAGACTCCGGTTGAGGGTACAGAGCGTCCTGTTTTCTTTCCTGGTCCGACACAAAGAGTTGTTTGTAAATCAAAATTCAGTGTTTGAGCAGTTCGTTCGATTGCGAACCCCCCAACCGGTTCTCAGCAGGAAATGTCGTTTGACTGTTCGGAATGGCTCGAACGGTACAACGACGGTGCGGATGACTACGAGGACCACGACTGCAGCAGCCGTTAGGCAAATTATGGGTGATCAGGCGGAAGTTCGATTGGACGATGCCAGGAAAGGACCTACGACGACACAGCGACAAGGCGAGTGTCAAATTGGATTGGAATTGAGTTGTTAAATTTTCGAAATTGGCTCATTGCTGGGCTGGAGAGGGCTTAGCATGAGTTCCGTGTGATTTGTTTATCACGATTTGAGGTTTGCTACTGATGAGTATTTTGCGTGAAGCGTCTCCTTTGAACTTGGTGGCTTGGTGGAGACGCCCGGGTGCTTCGTGTTGAACCGAGGAGAGATTTTGAGGTTAATTTTCCAGTAGAGTGAAGCGCACTTTTGTAGCTGCTCGAACAAGCTAAGGCTGGGGTCGTTCTAAGAAACCACAAGTAGCAATTTCACGGATGGAACATGTGCTTCTTAAAACTCAGAACAACGGGGTTGTAACAAGCTCTGCTGCTCTGGAGCACTTGCAAGCAAATCGAACTGCATTCAACGAGAAATTTCATTCAGTGGCACCCAATGTGAAGAGTTACTCAAGATCGACTATCCATCTGGCTGATGCCACCGTTTTCTTCAGGTCATGTGCTAGCCATCATCATCGTAGTCATCATCATCATCATAACCAGCAACATCATCGATGAAAAGAAAACTAGTTTCGAATGGTGCTCCTCCTTACGAAGTGAAAGCGGCGCTCGCCAAGCGCCAAGTCTTCGTACGTGTTCTGGAGAAGCAAGCGTCGAAGTCGAAGAGCCGTGAACAAGTTGGCTTGCGGGGGGTGGTGCAGAAAACAAGGTCAATCAATTTGTTTGCCTAAGTGCACTTCTGTATCGAGTTTTATCATAAATTTTAGATCGATGTGCCATGTACAAGTTTGTTATACAACCCGGACCCGGCATCGACATCGGAGCAAACTTGTATAGTAAGAAGAAAAATCGAACCAGAAACCAATGACTATCGCAAAGAAAGGACTGCTGCTTTGACAGCAACAATGCGACGAACGGGAGACGGGGAAAAAGAAAAAAAGATGTCTTCGAGACATGACGAGTAATAACCGGCTAAATTATGGTTTTAAATATGCAACGATGGGACGCGGAGCCACGACGTCGTCTAAATCGAATATCTTTCTTCGTTGAGTAGGAACATTACCCCCCCCCCCCCCCCCCCTCTCTGTGGAAATGGAGGATGTCGTGAATGGATACACTTTCCGTTTGACTTACTTGGAGAGGTTATAGAGCACCGGGTAAGCTTCTGTGTGTCCAATGGGGACCGAAATCTAATGGCTTTTGCAATTAGCTTCAGTCCAAGTAGAAATGCAAAACGGACGGAACAATACACCGGGTATGACATCGCACGATATCTGTTAGTAATGCAATGAAATGAAAGTGGAATACTCGATGGCAATAGATTCCAAAAGTTCGAATTTGATAATGTTGAAAAATGACAGAAACATACTTCGATAATTTTTAGGAAAGTTGGAATGCTCACTGGAATGGGTTGTGTAAACTTGTGAAAGATGAGTTTTTTTTCAGCCACATTGGGTAGAAGAGTTGATTGACAATGTCCTACTAAATCGATGGTTTTTCATCGGACATTGATACAGGGTGCTCCATCTTTTATGTGGCTATGTAAACGCTGAATAACTCTCACATTTACCAACCGAGCGATTGCATCAGATATGTTTCTGAAACAACAATTCAGTACAATTTTTGACTTGGATCGCTTCACGATATGAAAACTGACACTAAAAAGTGGGGCAATCTATTCAAAAAAAAATTCCAAGATGACACTACTCTGGACCCGAACTTCGGAGGAGAACGTACCATCGAATATTATATTAAAGCTAGCTTTGATACAAAAATTAGTCAGCTTCAACTTGACGCTTTATCACCGTTTATTTTGCCGGTAGCCGTTTCACCAAAAGTCGTTTATCTGAAGTTGAAAATTGTTCGCTGAATGAGATATTCATCGAAGGTTTAATTTTGATTTGATTAACAATTCAATGTAATATTACATACGAGTTTACCGGTCTTTTAAGGGGATAATTTAAATAAAAAAACACTTTTTTGTGTAATTTTTACGAAGCAGTTGGTTAAGCAAATTTATTCAAACTTTTGTTTTACAATAAAAAGTATCATTTGAAGCATATTTAGTTGAATTTTCGTACATCAGTATTGAAAAAATACGGCAGGACACGATAATTCGGCGTAGAACTATCTGAAATCAAAAATGTTCTTAAATTTACTTAAAAGTACGAGTTGTTTTTCCCCGTATCCGTCGTTCTAAAGTTATTCTTGAGATTTTTTTTAACAGTTCGTGACATATTTAAGCAAAAAACGCGATCTTACGCCAATTTTGAGGCGAAAAATTACCATAATATGAAAATGGAAAATTTTCTAAAAACGTAGGGGGGAGGCATGTTGTACCAAGAAAGTATGTTCCGCGTTTATTTTTTTTTCTCAAAAAATTACCCAAAAAACCCTGTGATTTTACATCTTATTAGATGCGCATAAATGGAGCATCGCCGTTTACGCAAATTGACGTGGAAAAAAACATTTAATGTCGTGTCTAAAACTCCATAACATGAAATTCATTGAAATAAAATAGTACGGGTGTGTGATGTCAGAGACATAAATGGAAACTGTCGTGAATACGAATAAAACTGACACGATTTCTTTACACTTTCGAATTCGAATTGATAGTTGATTGACTGTGTGAATTGTGAAACATTCCCCCTTTTCACTACTAAAATTTTAAACGATTATCTCATTTCGGATCTGCATATTTCATTGAAAGAAACTATCAAGATGCTGTACAGGATTCATTTCTGCATTTTAGTAGGAAAAAAATGTGAAATTCTCTACGATATTTAGCACAGTTCGGAACATTTTTCTCGAACGATTTTTGCACAGCGAAAAGTGCACGAAGCAAATCAAATTATTTTGGATTTTCACTAAACTGATGGTTTTTACCTTCGATTTGCAAAGAAGTAATCTTAATAGTTCTTTAGATAGCATTTAGAGCCATTAGAACAGCTGATTTTATATAATGTTGTCCACTTTTCGTTTCTTGTTTTCTTTCTCTCCAATGCAAACCACCAGCAGCTGGTGCAATCGTTCTTGCTTGAATTGAAACTAGCTTTGCGTACAAACCGCGACACATCCGCTCGCAGTGCCAAATGATGCGAAACTGGTTTAATGCGTCTTCTCGCCTTGACGACCGGAAGGCAAATGAGAACTACGACCTGAGCGTTTGATGTTTTTAACCACGCAGAAGGTGCGCTCTCCGATACCGCTGTTTGAATACGTCTTCTCGCCCCGACGTTTGCTTCCATCCAACGCACAAGAAAAAATGATCGATTTTCGACCACGGCTTCCCTTTTATAACGTTCAGTTGAAGATATGTACCTGACTACCTCAAAATCGTCGTCCTTGCACGAAAAACCTAAGCGAAAGTAAATAGTTTTCCGCGTTGTTTTAACATTCTCAGAAACCTTAATTTTTGAGTTGTTTGTGGTTTTCTCACACTGGTCAAAATATTATCTTAAATTCCCGATCATACTTTTGATGAAATAGTGAAAGAATTATGTTGCTGCCATTAATACAAGTCGAGATATTCACGATTAAGTTCGGCCCATTCTTCCATATGGCTAATTTTAAAAAGGCGCCCCATAGTAAAGTAAGTTGTATTCACGACAATAATAATACTGATAGCAACCGCCGCGACTTGAACCGAGAATCATTGGATCGCAAGTACGTCTGTTAATCGACTGAGCCACAGAAGCATACATCTGCTTGGTTGGTAAAAGGTGCATTTAAATTCATAGAATCGCACCTGCTAACAGAACGCAAGTTACAGTCGAAACCAGTAAAATTCAAGCTAATCTAACATTAAGTCATTACAAATGAAATTTTCCGTCGTTCGACAAATTAGGTCTTTATGAATACACATCGTGTGAGCGATTAAGTCACCTGTAAAATTCAATTTTTTTTTTGGTGTTGAAATATCATAATATTTCACCTCGAAAATCGTGGCCCCGCATAAAACCTGTTACCGCCTCGGTAGCTTGGTCTACTCGAGGCTAAATTTCTTCACCTTTACTATATGGGATGAATAGGTCCGGGCTTCTCACAGAAAAGACGTGAACAGTTTCGAACCGTGCATATTTTTGTTGAGTACAAGCCCAGTACAAAATTTCTTGAAAATCTAACCACTAGTGTTTGAATAACAGCTGATCGTGTCAGACGAGTTCTAGTTTTCATCAAACTATGGAAAAATACGCATCATCCTCGCATCATAAAAGCAATCACTGCAGGGAAAGAAATTTTCGTCGAATGCTGAGGTCATTGCAAAACCGGGAGCTTATTTTGAAGGCCTTCTTTTTTTTTCAAAGGGTATAAAAATGTTAGGGGACCGATGGATCAAGTGTTTCGCTTTTGATGGAGATTTTACTGAAGATTAAAAAATGTTCACGGTGAAAAATCAATGTAATGTCAGGTTTTCTTTGTTAGGCCCGGGACTTTATTCTTTATAAAGGAAATATCATACGTTTCCAAACGAGCTAGCAGCGAGGTCAGACAGCACGCGACAAACGATACGACGCAAGATTTTTGGTTTGCACTCAGCTAAAGGAAAAGTAATGCAAATAAAGGGTGATTTTTGAAGAGATTTTCAAAAACAAAACACAAAAAAATTGAGAAAATTGGTTCAATCTTTATGGGAATCGATAGAACGATCAATATGATATAATGTTTGAAGATGATTCCATGCAAATGTTGGCCGTTGCTCCGCTTTATATGGCCCATGCGCAAGCTCCAACATATCGGTCGGTATTTCACGAATAAATGCTTCAATATTGGCTTTCAGTGCGTCAATCGTTGCTGGTTCATCCTTGTAGACTTGAACCCCATAAAAAATAGTAAAAACAGAGTTAGATCACACGATTTAGGCGGCCAACCGAAGGCGGCTCCATTTGTTGTTATTGTTTTGCGTGCCGTATGGGATGTGGCACAGTTTTGTTGGAACCACGTGTCAGGCATATCCAATCTTCCATTTTGGGCAAAAAAAAAATCGTCACAGTAGCGCTCGCCATTCACGGTAACGTTCCGTCCATAATCCACACCAAACGGTGACTTGTTTGGGATGTATCGGTAGCTCTTACAATGCTTCTGGCTGGTCTTCACTGCGGAAACTTTTCTTGTTGACGTATCTATTGAACCATAAATGAGCTTCGTCGCTGAATATAATTTTTCGATAAAATAGTGGATCTTCCTCAAACTTTGCCAGCGCCCGTTCATGATTGAATTATAGACCAAAGTGGAAAAGTTTGACAATGACACACAATACGATTCACCTGTCAAAAATAGTGTTGCCAAAAAGATGCCAGCAAAAAAAAAATTACACTTTATTTGCCTGGTAATAATTCGCCTCTAAAAAGTTTAAAGTCTAAAAAAATCAATGAAGAGAGCATTACTTCAGAATCAAACACGACAAAATTACATAATCCTCAATTTAAAATGGGCAATATTTTCGATAGATGATTTCGGATCAAAAGAACAACGAAATAAATTTCAATTCCTTAACAGATCTTTTTTTGTGAAACGTGTATGTGTTTGTAATTTTATGTGTACTGTTTGATTTTAACATTTAAGTAGAAAAAATGCAATCGAAGCAAGTGAAGTAAAGTGTTAAAAATTTCAAAAATCCGAACTACTCTCCTGGAAATAATATTGAATGTTGTTGAACTTAACCGTCACCAACGTAATTAGATTGTTCGAAAAATCTTTATCGATATCCAGCAATACTGGATCGAGGGGAATTCAAAAGCTGAAGGTCGCAAAAACGACGAAACGACACTGTTCCTCTCCGTCCGAGACGTTTCAAATCAATATCAGGATATTGGCATTACATTTCTTTTGTGGAATTTGACCATCCTGTTTCAACAGACTTCGCAGACTTGACAGGCTTGACGAACAACATTTACGCGGTTTGCCAAGACCATCCGCCAATGCAGGAGTACCAGTAGACTTCTCTCAAGCAACGCAATCATACCCATCTGATTTGGTTAAATTTGGCATCTTGCCATTCAGGAAAAAAATGCCATACAGAGAAAGGCGGCGAACGAAGTATGAGTAAAATTAGTCAAAAGCAGCATGGTTTCATTTTCTAATAAAAAATCTAACAAATTTACACACAATCTTAAATGACTGTTTTTTATAGCAAAACTCTTTAAGGACAGACTATCAAACATCCTGGATAATAGATATAGAACGAGAAGACCGGTCGTGAGGCAGCTAGGATTTGAATCATTGTTCGATGGACGATTACCAACTCGAGGCAGTGATTTTCAATTTACAACATTTAATCTTCGAACATATTAGGAACATTTTTTTGTTGTATTCCACGCTTCAATTACCTATTTCAGTTCCCTGCAGGTATACGAAATAAGAAAATTAAGAAACTAAAAAACTAAGAAACTAAGAAACAAAAAAAAACTAAGAAACTAAGAAACTAAGAAACTAAGAAACTCAGAAACTAGAGAAACTAGAGAAACTAGAGAAACTAGAGAATCTAGAGAAACTAGAGAAAATAGAGAAACTAGAGAAACTAGAGAAACTAGAGAAACTAGAGAAACTAGAGGAACTAGAGAAACTAGAGAAACTAGAGAAACTAGAGAAACTAGAGAAACTAGAGAAACTAGAGAAACTAGAGAAACTAGAGAAACTAGAGAAACTAGAGGAACTAGAGAAACTAGAGAAACTAGAGAAACTAGAGAAACTAGAGAAACTAGAGAAACTAGAGAAACTAGAGAAACTAGAGAAACTAGAGAAACTAGAGAAACTAGAGAAACTAGAGAAACTAGAGAAACTAGAGAAACTAGAGAAACTAGAGAAACTAGAGAAACTAGAGAAACTAGAGAAACTAGAGAAACTAGAGAAACTAGAGAAACTAGAGAAACTAGAGAAACTAGAGAAACTAGAGAAACTAGAGAAACTAGAGAAACTAGAGAAACTAGAGAAACTAGAGAAACTAGAGAAACTAGAGAAACAAGATAAACTAGAGAAACTAGAGTAATTAGAGAAACTAGAGAAACTAGAGAAACTAGAGAAACAATAGAAACTAAGAAACTAAGAAACTAAGAAATTTCCTGTCACGAATAATTGAACAACCTCCCACCAGCAACTATTTTAATTATTCTAGGCTGATTAATTGCACACACGAACACCCACCGTCGGATAAAGTCCCCATTGGTTAGTTGGAATGTAATTGCGCCTGTCAGAATCTAAGCAATTCCAGAGTTTCTTTTTCCCACCCCTCGAGAGAAGTTCTTTTAGGAAAACATCACAATCACGACACGGTTGACGAGTTCCATTCCGTCAGGCTTTGTGACGAGTGACAAGAAACGCGAGTGTTAAAAATTATGCTGAGCAATGATTCTGTCCGTACTGGAGAAGTCCATCACCATCAGCATCATCATCGTCATCATCATCATCATCCTTCTCTTCCTGTTACTTCTCCTCGTCATCACCACGCTTTGTGTTCCATCTCCCAGACCCGGGACCAGACCGCAGCGATAGGCTGTGAGTGGATACAGCTAAGATAAAGTATGGGAAGGGGACGGTTTTTTCCCGCTGGTTCCGTGTTCCTCTGTCTCGAACATCTTGTTGAGTTGGGTCTCTTCACTGCCGCCCTTCGCCCCTACCGTCGCCATGCCATGCCACGTGACAGTTTGGGATGGAAGAATGCCAACCTCAGCATATGCGGTTGGAGAGGCCGGACGAGAAAAGAAAGTTGTTGAGAGGAATTTCCTCATTCTCGGTTTCTTGTTCTGCTATTGTTAAATTTTGCATTTTTATCCTTTTTGCTGTGGCTTGTCTCTCGAAAAGAAAAGAAAAAAACACTGACGCTTGTTGAAGAAGTTCCTTCAGCCAGAAGGACTGGCGAAAGATGACAAAGATGATGACGCGAAGGCACTCGTGATTCCACCAGATAAGTAAGGATGGAAGCTGCTGACAGCTTCCCGAAGCTTGTGGCCACTGAACACGGACAGAGGGAGAGGAATGGGCCGGGAGGTTTCAACTTGCACAATGTCTTTTAATTTATCAGCCCCGAAAAAAAAGGAAAAAACTTGAACGATTCAGAAGCAGTTTGCTCGCCGTGAGGATGTCGTTATCATATTTTTGCGATCAGATGCAACTTCACCGGGTTCGGGGATGTTTTGCCACTGTTTCGATGTTCTTCCCCAAAACAGCCAACACCGCCTATCTCGAGGTGCGGATGATGAAAGAGCAAAGCAAGCGATAGAAGCTCGTCGCACATCAGATCAGCACCAAGACAAAGTTTCCGTTCGGACAGCGGAAATCTGGATGGAGAGGATGGAGAGAAACAAAATTAAAAAAAAAAATAAAAACAAGAAAATAAGTGGTATTATATAAATTAAATGAAATCCCTCCAGCCACTAATTGAATAACCAACATTGTTATCGCAACGTGCCACCGCAGTTGTTGTTATTTACTCTCTCCGCTGCTCGGTGAGACTGACTGTCGCTTTATCAGGGGCTCTTGATCGCCAAGTTAGTTCGCTCTGAATAATCACATCTCGCTGCCGGGGAAGTTTACCACCGCCGCCGAACGCCGTGATTGACGGGGCCCAGATTTGGTTTGGTTTGGTTTGGTTTGGAACCAGCATCCATCCATTGATCGTAGCTGGGTATGCTTAATCAGTTTGGTGGTGGATGACCGTAAATTACAGAAGTGTTTCAGGAGGCGGAATTTTAAAATATTATCTCAGCTGTTTATTCAATATCCATTGGTTATTATGTTATTTGGATCAGGTTGATGATATTTATTCAAATTTTTTTGAATTTGTAATAGTTCGATGGGCTAAGGTAAATTTCTTCTCCCATTATGACGACATGAAATGTTCAGTTTTGCAATGACTGAGTGGAAACATATATTGAGGAATATAAATGAATGATAATTTTTTTTGGAAAAAGATACGCTCAGAGGCAAGACTCGAACCTGCGTTCTTCTGCAATCCGTGAATATGCGTTTTACCATTTACGTTTACGTTTTAATTAAATCGACATGAAATGGTTTTTCAGCTTATTAGGCTTTTTGTTTCTTGGCTCTTTGGAATTATGGTTTCATAGCTTCCGAATATATTAGTTTTTATCGTAGGCTTCCTGGATTCAGAGTTTTTAAAGAGTTTTTTTTGCTATTTAGCTTTTAAGATTCTTGGTTACATTGTTTATTAGATTTGGCTTTCTAGGTTTCTAGGTCTGTTGAGGTTTCCAGTTTCTGTAATGTATTTATGCATGATTTATGACTTTTTGGTTTCTTTAGTTTATTTCAGCTCTTTGTTATTCTGGCTTCTTTGCTTCCTAGTACTCAGATTTCGTTTTCGTTGACTTCACTTCTTTGCCACTAGGAAGTAGGGTTTCTGAGACACTTGTCTTCTTAGCATTTAAAATTTTAGGTTTCATGGTTTCTTCCATTCAGAACTTCTTGACTTGTAGCTATCTCCATTGTTTGTCTGCTCAGTTCGCGGATTCTAATAATTTGCAATGCGTAGATTGTCGAAGATCAATGAATTTTCAACGGTTTGACTCATTTGAGGTAAAACAATTATTCTTGAGTTCTTGGCTACTCGGATTTCTGGCTTCTTAGCTTCCTGGTATTTTTAGTTTCTCGTCTTTATTTTATCGTTTATTCATACCCGGCTTTAACCTGTTTGCGGTCTCCAGATTATTTTTTGTCGTTTTTTATAATGAATTTTTTGATGTTTTACTTCTAGGATACAGAATTTGTTTGTTCACTTCTTTGCCTTTTGTTTTTTGTTTTGGTTTCACGATTTCTAGGATCTACTTGTCATCTGAACTTCTTTTATTTTCTATACACCTTTCTTTTCGTTTCTTAGAAACCTGATGGTAAGGTTTCTAATCTTTTTGGTTTCTTGAATTCTTAATTTTTTGGTTGTACAATGAAGTCTTTTTTACGCTTCTTTGGCGGTTTTTACACGAATTTTCAAAGCTACCCGATTTTCTTGTTTTGTCTTAGAAATGCATGAAGCGTCGAGATCTTCTATTATCCCGAAAGTCAACTATCTGACACTTAAGAAATTTTCGACTTCATACTTCACCGTTTCATGCATTTCCCAAACATTTGACATAAAAAAATTCGATTTCGGAAGTCTCTAAATCTCAAAGTCCCAAAGCCACTTTTTTTTTAAATCTCTTTAGATTAAAGACTGTCCCAGAAAGTATGGACGCACTTTGATTTCGCTGTTAATAATTCACAAGTGTTAGATATTCAAATTTTATTCGACTTACTGATAATATTAGTCTACAACAACAGAATATTATTCTCAACATTTGCTAATTAGCCATTGAAGACTAGCAGGCGCACCTTCTTGTGAACGTTCCTCATTAAATTCCGTACAGACTTCTTGGCGACAAGTTTTGACGCTTTTTTGCAATCTTTTTCGAACTGTTGAATGGTTTCGGCTGCCGAGACATGTTTTCTTAAGATGTGCCTTCGTTAATGCCCGAAATTCCCCAATTGGTCAAAGTTGGGGGCAATTTGGTGGATTTTGGGACGAAAGCGACATTTTTGGTAGTATATCATTCTACCGTTGATTTCGATTAGTGGCAAGAAGCAAGATCTAGCCAGAAGACAATAGGATTCTTGTGGCTTCGAATCATGGGTAGAAGTCGTTTTTGTAAACATTCCTGTATTTATATTTCGCTGTTCATTGAAGCAGTGGTGATGAAGGGTTTCGAAATCTTACCGCAGCTACAAATTGCTTGCTAGACCATAGCTTTCTTACCAATTTTTTCGCCTTCAATCGATATCTCGGACTGGTTTAACACTTGCCCTTCTCGCACCGTATAATATTGTGGTCCCGGCAAGGATTAGTAATCGAGTTTCACGTAGGTCTCCTCATCCATGATTTTGCAGTTCAAATTTCCAGCGAGAATCTTATTGTACAGCTTTCGAACCCTCGGCCTGATCGATGCTTCTTGTTTCGGACTACGTTTTGGTTGTTTCTGCTTCTTATAGGTTCGGAGATTCAAACGTTCTTTAGCACGAAGAACATTTGACTTCGAAGTGCCCACTTTTTTGGCCACATCCCGAGCTGAAACCTCCTTCTTTTGCTCGAACGCCTTCAGTATACGTTTATCCAAGCAGGACCTTTTTTTCGACCCGTTTCCGGTTTATCCTCAAAGGTGTTATCCTCACCGAACTTCCTGATTGCATTTCACACGGCTTTTTCACTTACCTCTTTCCATTTTTGCTATCTTTCTCAGTGAAAGTCCGCGTTCTGTGCACCATTTGTACACAATTTTTCGACGTTGTGCTGCTGAAAGTCCACGAATTTCGAAACAAACTAATGAAAACGAATAAACAACTGCACAAGTGGTTAGAGAAGAATGTAAACAACAGGACGCAGCTATAAAAATTTACAGATTCTGAACCATTGCGAAATGGCAGCGGTTTTTGGTTGCGTCCATACTTTCTGGGACAGTCTTTACACCAGATCTGGACGTTTCATGCATTTCTAAGACATTTGGCATACAAAAAAATTCTTCAGTTTTGCGTTTTTTTACGCGACCTTATTCTCAATCTGTAGTCAATTGTTCCTGTTTGTTCATGTTTGTTCATCTTTGTCATGTTTGTCATGTTTGTCATGTTTGTCATGTTTGTCATGTTTGTCATGTTTGTCATGTTTGTCATGTTTGTCATGTTTGTCATGTTTGTCATGTTTGTCATGTTTGTCATGTTTGTCATGTTTGTCATGTTTGTCATGTTTGTCATGTTTGTCATGTTTGTCATGTTTGTCATGTTTGTCATGTTTGTCATGTTTGTCATGTTTGTCATGTTTGTCATGTTTGTCATGTTTGTCATGTTTGTCATGTTTGTCATGTTTGTCATGCTTGTCATGTTTGTCATGTTTGTCATGTTTGTCATGTTTGTCATGTTTGTCATGTTTGTCATGTTTGTCATGTTTGTCATGTTTGTCATGTTTGTCATGTTTGATTATGTTTGTCATGTTTGTTCATGTTTGTTCATGTTTGTTCATGTTGGTTCATGTTTATCATTTTTGTCATATTTGTAATTTGTATCGTTTTTCGAATTAACGTGTTTGATTGAGATTAAAATTTTCCAGATTCAGATTTTCTTTCTTATTTTATACATAAAATTTCTAATCAAACATCAGTAGGTAACTGAAAAAGCAATCATCCTACGCAATGTTTTAGTTTGGTTTTTCTTTTTCGGTAGTCGTCATAACCAATGGTTTGCCAATAAATAGACTATAGTTGCAGCCTAACTTTCCGAAATGTTTTTTCGACAATTTAAGACAGTTTGGGAAATTCGAAGCTCAAGTTCGGAAAACAATTCGCATAACTCTTCACATTCGGATCCCTGCGGGTTCGAGCCCCGTTTTTGCACTCCCCTCCAGCCTCCAGCTCCTCCAGCTGCAGTGGCACCGGCAAGGCAATCGAAATAGAAACATTCTCGAAAAATACACCCCCGCAGCCCGCTAGCATTCGGAGAACGATACAACACGTGCTGCTGAATACGTAATAAATGAGGTTAAGTTAATACATTTTCGTCGTCGTCTTTTTCCTGCCAGACTGGCTCGGAGATGCAGGTTTTTCGCCGGCTAGTTTTACGAATGTTGTGTGCTCATATTTCTAACGAAGTTAGTTTGGGGTTTTTGGGGGCAACCGAAAGTGAGGGCCGGGATAAACTTCTGGTTTGGAATGACAAAGCAGCAAAGAGAGAAAGTTCGGGCAGAAAAAGCTGCAGCAACTTTTGATGCCACCACCCGTCAAGGCTGAAAGGACGAGGTACTTTTAATAAGAGTTTACCCACTCACAACAGCCAGCAGCTGACGGCGATGGCGATGGTGAGACCAGGACCTAGAGATGGGGAAATCCAGTTCGCTTTCATCGTATCATATATAATTACACGTCATATGTGTGCTGGATGTTGAAAGGGAGAAAAAGGGTTCTGGAAATATTTTCCCTGCCAACCCGTAGTCAGGTGTGTGGCGGTGAGAGTTTTTTTTTTGATACACATGCACTACCTATGATTGGAATACGCTACCGTTTGTTACAGTAAGTTCTGCCACGGCTAGTGAAACTCGATAGAGATAAACTCTTTAATGGTACAAAAGTTGAAAATTCTTACGCAAGATGTCATTTTTTTCTCCTGAAATGGCATATCCGTTTTCTGAGCTAGTAAGTTGCCTTGAAGGGATGATATTCATCACATCAAAAAGTCGTAAAGTGGTTGGTGCTTCACATTGGCCATAACGAATCAGATCCCGGGTTCCGAGAGTCCGAAATGTAATCACCACAAGTCCCCCACTTAACTGATGAGAAACTGCTCCCTTGCGACGGTAATCGTTACGACGCATAACATCACGCTTGGATTGGGCACTTCTTTAGTCCGATTCTTGGTATTATTCTTCTTCTTCTTCTTCGGTTCTTTGGTTGCTATTTACTCGACTCGCCACCCCTTGAATGAATGTGTCGTAACTCCCACGAGAACGCTAATGCGGACCCCGCCGGAACGATGCGGGAAGGTACGGACATTTGAAGAATGTGCTTGCCAAGCCGGGTGCCACAAGACCACAAGACTGAAATCTCACTGGCCAGCCACAACTTGACCACATCACGCACGGAAATTGCAGGCACGCATTGGAATGAAAGACATTATTGCGGCAGCGGCAATCCGCACCCATCCCCGGATTCCGCACGGTCAGTCAGTCGGTCGGCTAACAACAGCAGTTCCAGCAAACGAACGAAAGTCCAGCGAGAGCTATTACCTCGTTTAGTACCACCACCACCAAGCCGCCACCAAGCCACCATCGGTTCCGATTTCAGTGAATCCTGGCCATCGGCCGGTCAGTCATTCGAGGTGAAAGCAAAACCAAACAGTCACGACAAATGAGCGCAATCCACGCAACCCGCCCGTCCTACCGAGCCCCACCAGGTTCAATTCCCGGAGGATCTTATGTGAGCAGATTGCTACAAGCACTCCTAGCTGAGTTAACTGACTAACTGCCCGGCGAACCGACCGGTGGTTCCCGTTTTCTGTCGTCCTATCCGTTTCTGCAAATGTCCAAAAAATTACCCTCGACAAAAACACAACACAACCGAACAGGACAGTAACCGAAGAGCCATTCCGGCCAAGAGCCATTCGTTACTTCTGTACACAGTCACACACACACACACTTTCTCGCATTCCGGTGGATGGTTTTTCCTCTGTTCGGTGGCATTGACTGTCTCCTAGGAAGGATAAATGTTATTATCGACTCACTTTCTTTTTTCGCATTTGAATCCGACCGAGCTCGACCCCCTCCCCGGAATTCAGCCAGGTTTAGGCAGCGTTTTGCGAAAACGGGATTCTATTTTCGATCGCGCGGTTGCTGAAACCGTGCCGGAAATTATCGCCAGAGCTGACCAATAGCAAAGTACTGGAGGTCGATACTATCGATTCAAGTGTAAAATCGATTATGTTTAAACACGAACACGCTTTCTGAGATCGTTTTCTATATATGACACTCGTTGAATGTAATAATTAATTAATTGTAATTCATGCTCATGTACTACAATTGGAAATCATATGCGGATGATACTTCCGAATGTATGGAGCAAGTATTTTGCTGTGAGTTAGTACGAAGGTAAAAGCAAAGTCTTTGAAGTACATTCTGTTTGTGAAATTTGGCATTTCTGTGTTTCAACAAACTTCGCAGCCGATTCATAGTGTACAAAATCATTGAATGACTGGTGCTACGATTCTACTGACACTAAGAATCCTTCCAGGTCGGGACTCGAACATACGACAACTGGCTAGTAAAAACCAGTGCTCTATGCATTGAACCGCCAACCCGGGAACTAGTACAAAAAAACAACGAATGAATTGGGCCCGCAGAATAAATATTCAAAAGGAATATTTTGCCAAAGCAAGACGAATACATGGGATGGCATGGGATTTTAACTACTACTATTATAAATTGAGAATTTGGTAGTTCGGAGCATAAGCCACCTACGCCAGAAATTAGTGGTCTTAAGTTTTTCGCTCCGTCATACAAAGATTCTTAGTGTCAGTACGATGGTAACACAAGTCATGCAATTATTTGTTTTCAAAAGACCTAAATGAGAGATAATTACAGATTTCTAGTCGCAAATATTCTATCCTAAATACAAGAACTTTAAGAAATTTCAAGCACAACTGTTTTATGTATCTGGTTTTAAAACTGTATTAATTTGTTGGGTAACGAAATTAGACAGTTGCACATGCAGAATCCAAGTTCAGCAATCAGTTTAAAAAATTCAGTTTCATAACTCAGGTCCATGGGATGGGCTTGCAAATTGAAGCAACGAATATGAACAAAAGGGTTTCACCATATGTGCTATTCACACACATTCGTATGTCAGGTAGAATTCACAGCGCAACCCAAGCAAGGAGAGAAGGAGAGCTGCTTCGTTCGTTCATTAGTTCATGAATATGCCCGCTTGCTGAGACCCATGCTTCATGAGGTTAGCATTTGATGAATGGTTCTCATATTGTAGATGCCTATGAGGAAACTAGATTCATAACTTTTAGTTCCGATGAATATTAATTTAAAGAACATTGCTTTTAGTGTTTCTAGGATATATACACAGTGTAAACTGCCAAGAAACAAATTGATCGTTTTGAAGATGGGCTCAAATGCAAAATTTCTGCTATAAAATGTATAAAGTATGTTTGAAATGTGATCAAATTTGGTCTTGGAATGCGAACATTTTGTTAAAAATGATTTCTGTAAACCTACACTTTAAAAATAAACCGTAAACATTGCCTATATGACTTTGCTTCGCGTCTTGTAGCACGCCGTGAAGCAAGGTCTTCTTTCTCGTACAATACTAACGAGAGCGAACCCTCCATTTCATTACATTGTCATGGATTGCTTAGTTCATGTGTTAACTGAGACTGAGAGCACAGACAATTTACTTGGCAAGGGGAATTGGTCTGCTCAGTAGCATATACTCTCACGCATCCAGTTTCTCTTCAATATAGGTCTCTCATTCAGCTATGTCAAGCAAAGTGTTCACAGCAGATATTTTTTGTTGCTTCGTTCGTTTGAGGATTCACAATACAAGCCCTGCTCAGGTCCAGGCTTGAAATTCCGATTCTTAATCCAGGTCCTGAATTTAGCTTCAAGCCCAGAATCCAAGACTGGGTGTAGAGTCCAGGTTCACAATGATGATCTACAATTTCAGGCCCTGTTTCCAGGACCGGAACTCAAATCAAATTATTTCTAATTAAAATCTACAATCCAAATCGAATATTCTAGTCCAGAATTCGAGTCTAGGTGCCGAATTCAGAACTCAGTCAAGATTACAGATTCAGAACCTAGATCCAGAAGTCAGGTTCAGAATAAAGATCTAGGTCCAAGATTTCAATCAAGTTTTTGGATTCAGAATCCGGCTCCAGAATCCAGGAAAAGAATTCAGTTCCAGAATTCAGGTTTGCTTCGCCGTGGTCAGGTGAAGTTCGCTGCCTAGCCCGCCATTCTTATATAAATTGTTTATCTACAATCGTATGTTTTTGATTTTTCGTGAATCGGGTTAGTATTGGAAAAATTAGCAATTTCGGCGATGAAGCAAGAGAAGGCGTTCACTCGTCTCGCTTCGACCTGACCTGAGTCCAAAATTTAACTACAGAATTCCCAGTCCAGAATTCAGATCCAGAATCCGGATTCAAAATCCATGTTAAGAATTCCACGTCCAGAATTTAAAGTCTGAGTCCAAGTTCAGAGTTTGGCTTTCTTATGTCGCTTTCGCTTGAGAAAATTGAAACTGACCCAGGGTAGTTTCATCAAACAAACTATTTCAACGGAACTGTGTTCGCACTTAGCAACGGAGGCTTGAGCAAACCTGATATAAAATCCAGGTTCGTAACTGACTCGATTTTCAGTTCAACGACGTCAAAGTTAGGTTCAAAACTGGCTTCAAACGAACGGTCCAAGCCATGAATTTAGGACCAGAATTTCATATTAGGAGTACAAGTCCAGAATTAAAGGATCCAGATCCTCAATTCAATTCAAAAATCCAGGTCAAAAATCCAGATCCAAACCTCAGGTTCAGTCAGAATACCACTTCAGAATCCAGATCCAGTTCCACAATCTAGTTATAGTTAAGAAATTCAGGTCCTTAATTCAGGTCCAGAATTCAAGTCCAAAATTCGGGACCAGAACCAGTAAGACCACAATCTGGACCTGAACCTGTTATTTTCATTCATAATCATGTCATCCGGTTATGTCTGACATTACCGATGCGCATGTTTTTCTGGATGCAAATTTTTTGTCCAAATTTGGTTTAGATAATTATGCATATTAAATCGTTTGATGACATTCTAGGCCGCACAAAGATTAACTTCTTCACTTGATTTTACGTTTCGTCTTAGACTCAAAAGTGCGTAGCAGTTTATGTTGGGGTTAAAAATCCTTTACCTCTTAAACTAACCACTAACTTCCTGTTTCGCTAATTTCCTTAACGATAATTTTTTTTCAGTCCAGTGCGTTGGTCAAAATCGATTCTAGTTTTTGTTTTTGTCCAGGTCCAGGGCCAGGTCCAGAACCTAGGTGCCGAATTCAGATCCAGACTTCAGTTTCAGTATATGAATCCAGAACTTAGATCCAAAATTCAGGTCTAGAATCAAAGCGCAGTTTTTAGCACCGATCATATCCCAATCCGCTGAAAAAAGACTCAGTAATCGGCAAAATAACATGGTGGCTCGACATGAGAGATGACTTCTAGTGAAATCACCTTATAAATGAGATTTTCAGGATAACATGATTAATTCCAAACTGTCCTGAGGGCTGTCTCTGTAACGTATGAAACTTCACAAAGTTTTCAGTTGAATGCGTGGAAGAAATATTCAAAAAGATTTATTCAATTTTAAAGTGGTTTTTCAAGAACCAGGCAAAATAAGTGTCATTCGCTTATATTTCAAAATAGACAAGTAGTAGTGATGCCAGTTACGGTGTAACTGTGTAGTAATCATTTGCCTATCTGTGCGTACAGCACATAATCAGTAAACCAATAAAAACTTGGATTAACGTTGAGATTTTGTGCATAGGGGATGAGCTGGTGCAGCGGTACGAAAAATGTTAAACGACGACTATGAGGAAAAGTGAAGTAGATGAGTAGGAATATAAATGTGACAATAAAGTGCGATTTTTTTTGCGAAACAACCCTTTCTATTCAAATACGCTTCGTTCTTAGAATGTTTTGCGAGTCTCGGAAATATGAACTCACAGAAAAGTAATCGGTAAAATAATATGGAAAGGGAGATGACTTTTGGTGCAATCATATTTCGAATAGGATTCCCAGGATAGGAAGATTAATTTCGAACTGTTCTGAGGGCTGTCTAGTGACGTATAAAACTCTATAAAGTTCCAAGTCAAATGCGTGGAAGAATAAATCAAGGATATTTATTTAGTTTCAAAGGAGTTTTCAAAGAATCAGGCAGAATAGGTGCCGTTCGATTACATTTCAAAATAGACAAGTAGTAGTGTTAGTTCTGTATCGATTTCCGGTAACGCTTCATCCTTCCTCGTTTTTAAATAGCAAGGACCGATTATTTCATCAGCTCATAGACCGCTCCAAACGGTACATTTATCGGTATGCGTCGGTAATTCTTGAACGGCGTTTGAATTATCTTTGCTAAAAATACGGCAATTTTGCTTTACTTCAACCAAAAATGCGCCTTGTCACTGAAGAGAATTTTGCGCTATAAACAGTTTTAATACTATTCATGATGATTCGTCAAACAATACTGAGTAGAGACGTCTTTTGACATTGTCAAGACAACTTTCAGACAATAGAGTACTCACTATTCAAAAAACAAACCTCTCAACAAAATAATTTTGAAATGAGCAGAAATATAAATGTGCCAATAAAATGCCAATCGTCTGTTTTTTTTACGAAACGTGCCTTGCTTTTTGAATTCGCTTTGTTCTTAGAACGTTTTGCGAGTCTCGGAAATATTAACTGCTCAGGAAAGGGGAACCTTTTACGAACAGTTTGATCAAAAAGAAAATAACTTAAAGCTGGAGTAAACTTTTGAAAAAAAAAAAAAAAGATTGGAAGTCGGGTCTTAATAAGTGTTAACGTTAACGTTAACGAGCCCGGGGGGGGTTCCCCTTTTCCCTCTACTCTCGACGGCCCTGGCTCTGTAGACAGTTGCAATTGCAATTTGATGATCATAAAAGTTTAAAAGGTCAGTTGAATTTCTTAGATACATTAAAAACTGGAATGCAAAATTCTACCTCAATTTTTGTTTTGACTACAGCGGTTTTAATTTTAAGGTCATTTTTGATCCTATGTGCGAAGTTGGGAATCGAACTCAGCTGGCCTGCGTGAAAGACATCGACTTGCTCATCACGCTATACTCGTCCCCAATTCTATTTTTGTTATTTGCATTGTTGATGCATCTCGAGCAATATTGTCACCGTTAACGGGAAGAAGTTTTTTTTCCAAGGAAAGGTTCAGACTTAACATTCGTGCAAAACATGTTCTCATATTACAAAAGTTCGTTCAGAAAATATTCAATCAAAATGTCATTCCTAAATCCAATCCGAAATCTTTTAAAAAATTTCACATGTTATTAAATTTTGTTCAAAAAATCGAAAAAAAACTTTGTTTAAAATTTGATTGTTTGTTATAAAATGTGTTCCAAATTTTATAAATCTCTTTCGAGTTTTCAACATAAGTAACACACAATTATTCGAGTCGGTCGTTCCCGTAAGCATTTTCCAAATGTACCAGCAATAATACATTTGAACTTGATCATTAGTCACTTTCGAAAATAATTGTGCAGATAGAAAAAAAGGGATTCCTCGGTTACGTCACTTGTATGATTATATCTCCAAATATTAGTCTCAAACGAGCTTAAAATATTTGGAATTTTCTTGGATAGGAAAAATTCATTGCTGTCCAAGAAAATTGAGATATAATGATTTTTTTTGTCGTCATTCATACCATTATATCACTGGGACCTTGAATGACAGCCATATGAACTTCAAATCTGTTTGATAAATAAAAAAAGTGTATTATTTTTTCTGGTACCTTTTTGGCAACACTAATATTGAAACATTGCGCGTGAATTGTGTCTTATGTCATTTTCAAACTTGTTCAGTCTGGTCTACAAGTTATTAATGAATCGACTTACAACGTCTAAGATTTGGTGAATGGGCTCTGACAAAGTGGAGGAAGATTCACTTCAAAATGGAAGCATCGGACATGCCTGGCATGTAGTTTCAACAAGACGGTGCCACATTCCACACGGCACGCAGAACAATGACCAAATTTAGAGCCACCTTCGGTGAACAGCTTATCTCACGTTTTGGGCCCGTCACTTGGATGCCTGAATCGTGTGATTTAACGCTTTCTGACTATTTCTTGTGGAGTCATGTTAGGGCTCATGTCTACGAGAATAAACCAGCTACGATTGACGCACTGGAAGCCAATATTAAAACATTAATTTGTGAATTACAGGCCAACATTTGCACGAAATCATCTTCAAACATTAAATTTTGATCGTTTTATCGATTTCAATAAAGATTTCATCAATTTATTCAAATTTGCTTTTTTTTGAAAATCAAATCCTATACCTTTGAAAAACTCACTTTTGAGATTGTAGGAATCGGCTGCAAAACCTCCGAGAAAAGTGATATGTGTAAATCGTAAATATTTTTGGTTGCAAAATTTGATTGAAAATTGAAAGTTGAAAGTTGAAAGTTGAAAGTTGAAAGTAGAAAGTAGAAAGTTGAAAGTTGAAAGTTGAAAGTTGAAAGTTGAAAGTTGAAAGTTGAAAGTTGAAAGTTGAGAGTTGAAAGTTGAAAGTTGAAAGTTGAAAGTTGAAAGTTGAAAGTTGAAAGTTGAAAGTTGAAAGTTGAAAGTTGAAAGTTGAAAGTTGAAAGTTGAAAGTTGAAAGTTGAAAGTTGAAAGTTGAAAGTTGAAAGTTGAAAGTTGAAAGTTGAAAGTTGAAAGTTGAAAGTTGAAAGTTCATAGTTCATAGTCCATAGTTCATAGTTCATAGTTCATAGTTCATAGTTCATAGTTCATAGTTCATAGTTCATAGTTCATAGTTCATAGTTCATAGTTCATAGTTCATAGTTCATAGTTCATAGTTCATAGTTCATAGTTCATAGTTCATAGTTCATAGTTCATAGTTCATAGTTCATAGTTCATAGTTCATAGTTCATAGTTCATAGTTCATAGTTCATAGTTCATAGTTCATAGTTCATAGTTCATAGTTCATAGTTCATAGTTCATAGTTCATAGTTCATAGTTCATAGTTCATAGTTCATAGTTCATAGTTCATAGTTCATAGTTCATAGTTCATAGTTCATAGTTCATAGTTCATAGTTCATAGTTCATAGTTCATAGTTCATAGTTCATAGTTCATAGTTCATAGTTCATAGTTCATAGTTCATAGTTCATAGTTCATAGTTCATAGTTCATAGTTCATAGTTCATAGTTCATAGTTCATAGTTCATAGTTCATAGTTCATAGTTCATAGTTCATAGTTCATAGTTCATAGTTCATAGTTCATAGTTCATAGTTCATAGTTCATAGTTCATAGTTCATAGTTCATAGTTCATAGTTCATAGTTCATAGTTCATAGTTCATAGTTCATAGTTCATAGTTCATAGTTCATAGTTCATAGTTCATAGTTCATAGTTCATAGTTCATAGTTCATAGTTCATAGTTCATAGTTCATAGTTCATAGTTCATAGTTCATAGTTCATAGTTCATAGTTCATAGTTCATAGTTCATAGTTCATAGTTCATAGTTCATAGTTCATAGTTCATAGTTCATAGTTCATAGTTCATAGTTCATAGTTCATAGTTCATAGTTCATAGTTCATAGTTCATAGTTCATAGTTCATAGTTCATAGTTCATAGTTCATAGTTCATAGTTCATAGTTCATAGTTCATAGTTCATAGTTCATAGTTCATAGTTCATAGTTCATAGTTCATAGTTCATAGTTCATAGTTCATAGTTCATAGTTCATAGTTCATAGTTCATAGTTCATAGTTCATAGTTCATAGTTCATAGTTCATAGTTCATAGTTCATAGTTCATAGTTCATAGTTCATAGTTCATAGTTCATAGTTCATAGTTCATAGTTCATAGTTCATAGTTCATAGTTCATAGTTCATAGTTCATAGTTCATAGTTCATAGTTCATAGTTCATAGTTCATAGTTCATAGTTCATAGTTCATAGTTCATAGTTCATAGTTCATAGTTCATAGTTCATAGTTCATAGTTCATAGTTCATAGTTCATTAAAATTCATCGTTTTGATTTAGCAACATTGTTGAACAAATTTCCTCGATGACCTCTCTGAAAAATTTCATTTTTTATCCGATTTCTGTCCATTCCGAAGATCTTTTTTTACTGAGCTTTTTACAGTCAAACTAGCATATGTGAATTCCGGACACAATTCGCATTACTATAATAAAACAGCAGACTTATCTGGTAGCTTCCAGGAAACTCCGTGAGCACAGCACATTTTCGGTTCACTCGAGTACGGAGTGCGACTTTCATTTCCATTCCATTTCATTGATGAAAGGAGAAAAGTTGCTTCTGCCCGACGACTCTCGTTGGCAATCAACTCACACATCGAGTGTCTCGGGCAATCTGGCGGAAAACAGGTTCCACCCAGTGGGTAGCATGACGAGGGGGGGAGGGAGGAGGACAAACTCAAGCAACAAGATCGACGGGTGAGTGAATCCTGAATGTGCCGCCCAGTTCCACATCCACCCAGTTCGTTTCAGCGATTTGCAATCCATCTTTCGAATCCGGAGGATAGACTCAAGATGCCTTCCGACAACGAAGCCGACGACGACGACGCGATGGCTTCGACGTAGACAAAGTTAATGGATGTTTATTTTCATAATATTATTTCAATAAATAGTTTATTTGTTTAAAAAACACGCAGTAGAATGGCGTATGCGGTTCGTGCCGCATTTTCCGGCTTCCAGCCGGCATTCCTTGCCAAGATGGGAAGGGAAGGAAAATGATTTGCTTGCATTTTTATCGTAGATATTGAACGACAACATCGAAGACTGGCGACTGCAAGGATAGATAGCGTCGTCGCACAGCAAAAATCAACGAACCAAATCCGGGGGACTGCTTGGAATCCGGTGCTGTTTCGCAGTAGTAGCAGCAGCAGCAGCAGAGCTTCAAAATGATGTTTACTTTTGCGCGACTGGTTCCGCCCCTCCCACTTGACGTCCTGCCCATAAGCCGCACCGAACCGAATCAAGCGCTTGAAGATGCGTGAAATGAAAATATCGAACATCAACAGGAATTAATCATTTTTCGGCAGATTTGCCCCCCTCCACTTGCGATCGGTTCGGCAGAGGAGGAAACAGATAAAGTTCCACCGTCATCTCGCCGTCGTAGTCGGGTTGATTCTGTTTGTTTCTTCTATCGCCATTCCACTGCAAGAATCGACACAAGAAGGCGAAAGATTTGTGCGTCGGTTCATTCTGTTGGAAAATCAGCGAGGAAAATCCGTCAGCGAAGCGAAGCACTGCTGCCAAACGCTGAAATCAAAACCCAATATCTGCGCCCGATAAGAAAGTATGATGGATATGATTTTATTCGTGTCTGGGTGGGAGGCCAATGAGAAAAGGAACGGGACGCGAATGTACAACACTTCGGAACGACGACCGAAAGCAGCAAAAGAAAAAAAAGGAGGAAAAGAAAAAGGGGGAAGGATGAATGCCGGACGGGTGTGTTGTCTTCATCTTGATAGCTTTTCTTTCTGGTTTAGGTGAATGTGTTCTTTGTTTTTGTTGCTCTCTCCATCTCTCTGACGTTGATGCTTCAGGATTGATGGCGGGGTAAACGACTGCTGCAAGCGATAATGGCAAATGTATGAGATTTTGTCATGTTGCTGCACGATTGAGTTGCTGTCAGTTGGGACTGTGGAGAAGGAAGCAGTTGAGTGGATTTTACGTACGTCTTTGGGTTGGTGAGATAAAACAACGCTCTTTTTAGTGTTTGTTAACAATGCATGAAATAAACCAAAACTATTCAATGAAGCTTAAGCTAATTGAATTCATAAAATAAATGACCATTCTTTGTTTATAGCCGCAAAACCTGCCCTGCTGTGTTCTGTGCATTAAAACTCCCCACATGACGCGTAGGGGGAGGGGAACAACTCTTCCACTGATTTTATCGGTTCGCTTCATCAATTTATTATCCCTGATGCGAACCCTGTTCGACCTGTTCGTCGTCGTCCCGTTATGCCAGTCCAGTACAACACAACGCCAGCGGCCAGTGCGTCCTGCAAAAGCCGATATCAATCCGAAGGAAATGGAAAACAACTGGCCACTTTATTACTGCCAACCAACAGAGCTCGCATTCTCGGTGCGATATTTTTAGACCGTATTTCCGACGCAACGCACGCCTGTCCGATGACGGTGGTGCTTTCCGTCTAGTGGTCAGCTGATCCGGAAGTACCAACCTAGCACGGACTGACGACGATGGGGGCCTGATATTCTTCTTCATTTTTGTTGTTGCAGCCTTTAGGGCGTATTGCCAAGCCCAAGTTCGAGATTCGGAAGGCGCTCGGAAAAAAAGGGATCGATATTTAATGAATGTACGCACGGTTAGTTATCGTTGTATTTATTGCGAATCCGGTGCGGGTGCGGGTGCGGGCTGGAATGGTGTGTGTGTGTGTGCGAAGCGGTACCGACACATGTCAGTTACGTCGTATTTCTCCGCTTACTGCTAGGGGTTCTACGCTGAGATATTTCCATTTGCCGGATTGATGTTTCACTTTTCCGGTTCGATTTCCCTTCCATTTCCACTGCGGTTTGCTCTCGAGAAGGATTACTTATTTTGACTGGCGCGGTATTGTTATTGAAGCCACCATTACTCCCCCACCATCCTCCACCATTCTCGTGCTTTTTCCAGCCCGATTGTACAAAGCAAAGAACTTCGCTGAAAGCACTGATGGACGCTTGGGTTTCGAACTGAGACTGGTTAGTCGATTGGATGGGCTTCTGTTGGCTTTAATCAGAGGATTATTTTAGAACTATTTCATTGCTCTTTTTCAAAAAGGTAAAAAAATATCAACAGGTTCGAAATTGAACAGAGCTCGTCATGCTCTCAAAACCGTTCATGCAACCAATCTTAGGGAAATAATGTACACTTGGTTTGTTTAGTTCTTACCACATGATTGTTTTTCACGGGTCGTCACCACGTGTGACTTCGTTAAGTGATCCATCGTAAAGCTGGACGGGAGCGAGGTCAAGGCAAGAACAGTTCACGGAAACACGTAACACGCAAATCACGGCAACACAACATGCATGGCATGTTTTAATTGTGTCGTAATTATCACTCAACACCTGCTTAATTCACTTAGCGATGTGGTTATGTCTTGCTTTTTTTTTTATTAAGCTCATAAGGGTCTCATTACTCTGTGTCCAGTTAATAATTCATGTTTCATGTTAGCTGAGTACACTATTTTATGATAATTACATGATTGCTATTGATTATGATCGATAAAAGAGGAACGCTCAGAAGAATGTCCTACTCGTGCATAAGAAATTTTATATGCATCCACAAACTTTAAATAAAATCTTCGTAAAGGAAAGACTCAGATTTGAATGAAACTTTGCTAGACATGTTCACTTTGTCACAAAAAGCCGCTTTGCCTACACTGTTTTTTTTTTAAATGATCTAAACTGTGGTTTAAAAAATGTTAAACTTTTCTAGCCAATTTTTTTTTCAAAAAGTTTTAGTGAAAAAGCAACCAATTCTACAAAAAAGTGTTTTACATGTGAAAGTTCTAGACTAATTTTACCAATTTTTTGCACAAAAATATAGTTGAATAATGACGAATCCCACAAAAATGTTCACAAAATTAGTAAAATTTTCGAATAAAAATACTGAAAAAATATACTTATCGAACCTCGCAATAAAAAATATTTGTGAGTCAAAAAACAAAAAAAAACACCGGTCTTTATTTGAATGAAATTTTGTCCCAACATAGAAAAATTATGTTCCCTGTCATTTTTAAAGGAAACCTTGGATGATAATGACTTTTAGATTTGTTTAGTTCTAGATAAAAAAAAAGACGCTGCATAAAAAATTCTGTTCGGACAAGAAATAGTTTTTGTGTTAGAAAAACATTTTAATGTGGAACACATCTTTATTTTCTATACAGGGGTGTAAATCAGAAACTCACGGAAAAATACACATAGAAATGTGGTCAGGTTTTAAACACTTACAGCTCAGTATATTTTGTATCAATTATTAATATTATTTCATTATTTGATTGGAAATATTTCTAAGATTCTAGTTGAATGTATCAAGCCATGTATTTTCAATTATATATGATTGAAATTTTGATTAGTTACGAGCAGTGTCGTATTTTGTTTGCTGAAAATCTCCGGCATATCGGAATTCCCTGCCATATACGACGGTTTTGAAGCAGTAAGCGATATATCAAAGTGAAAGCATCGCTCTGATTGGTCAATCGATGCAAAAGCGAAGCTGTTGGAAGCACGGGAATCTATGAATAGAAGCAAAATTATAGCTAACGTTTCAGTCCTACGCGTAGCATGCTAGAGGTTGGTTGTTGCTAGACAGCAAGACAAAAAGTGCCATAAAACGATTTGAAGCTTGAATTGGTATGCTCTAATCTTGTGTCATGCAAGCTCGGATGAAATTTAATGTGAGCAATTGACAACTACCCCAGGGGTAATTTTGAGTGCTTAAGATTAATTTCTAATTTATATAAAATGAACTCGATTGATAATGAGAAAAATTTTATCGCTTCAACCGAAATCGCAAAATGGTAGAGAAACTTAACGCTATAAAAATAATGGCTTGCATACAAAACTTGCATACAAGCTATAAAACAAATAAGCTATAAAACAAATACAAATCAAAACAAACTGAGTCAATATTCTGGATTCGCGTGTTGGTTCCTAATCAAGATCAATCTAAGCAGACTCTCGTGCAATTGCGGATTCAAAAGTGTGACGATTGATTGAACTATTTGATTAAAAATGTCGATCAATAGAAATTTTGGTTGCCTTGTTCCACATCAATGGGTCGAACAACCCCATGGACTGATCCTTGTCGTTTTTTTCCTTAAAAGTGCCCAACTTGCATACATTCCAAACGGTTGGTGCGGAACATAATCACCTTGGTATGGAATAAAATTTTATCAAAATCAGAAGCATTTTTTGTGAATCGATTTGAAAATGCTTGAACTCTGGTTACTGGTAGTACTTTTGCTCGAAAATCTTAATGATTTTGTGAAAATCGCTGGTACAACACTTTTTTTGTAGGATTTGTCTTTTTTCGACAGTACACGGAACCACCCGCGATCCCATTCCAACCAGAATATTAGTTGATTTTTTGAATTCGATTGTTTAAAATTTGGTACAACTAATTCGATTAGCAGAAACGATGGTTGAAACAACTAATTAAACTATTTGAAAAAAAAAAAATGCTGTCAATTAGTGAAGACACATACCTTTCAATTTCAGCAAATATTTTTGTTGAAATAACTGGTGTTGTTATTGAAACAAAATTCTGTTAGTTGAAAAATAAATCGGTTTTATTTGTTTTAGACATTGCAAATTGTTGAATCAACTCGAATAATGTTCAAATATACTTACTGATATACGTCATGATCTATTTGAAATAAGTTCGGTAAGAGCTACAACCGGAACTTTTCATCGAAGACTTCACCTTTCAACACTTCAACGACGGTACAGCATTCCAACTGTTGAAGCACAAAAGCCACGCTTCAAGTATCGTTGCTTTGGCCAGTTCATAAAGTTATTATGTAAAGGTTCGTTCAAATTAAATTTTTCTGTGCCAGCACCAGCCCAGCCAGCCGAAAGGTGGAGGTAGAAATTAAACCTCACACCGGGTGTCGTCTCCGGTGGCAGCAGCAGCAGCACCGTGTGGTATTTGAATGACATTTACAATCTTATAACACGACCCAGTCGGTGCGGAGTCGAAAGTACGGTGATCTATCGTTTCTACCGAAAGCTCAAAACAATAAAAACCCCCTAGTGCCGCAATAAAGCGAAAAACTGCCGAGTAGCGCAGTCGTCTGGAAAAACACAGCCGAAAGAAAACAACCAAGGCGATGTGGCAGTCTTTCGTTTTGGTTGCCAGTCCGAAGCCGGCAGGCTGCTACTGCAATCCGGCCGCCACTCCTGCCGTCTGCCGTCGGAGACGACAGCGGCGAAATCAGATCTGGGGATTATTAAAAAGCCACAATTTAAACATTTTCCCACCACTTTCCACCGGCAGACGGCAGGATACTGGCGACCTTGCACCTTCTGGCATCCGAGCCGAACCGAGGAGTCGGAGTCCACGGGCCCGGTTCTCTGTGCAAGAGCCAAACCCCAGCCCAGCCGAACCGAACGGAAGGTCCCGGAGACCGGAGCTCCATCAGAAGCCATTCCTCTTCACGGCTGCCACTTTTATATCTATATGTCATCCATTTTCCAGCTTTTCCTGCTCGGACTATTTCCTTATAGTAGACTTCCAGTACCTACACAATAACAGTGTTGCCATCGGGCGTCTTGGTAGTGGTAGTAGTGATTGCAAGTCGCGTGTGCAAGCAGCGAAATCTCAAATATCATAAATATCACTTTTTGCCTCCTCGCACACAGGAACCGAGAAGGAACGTCGTGAGGTGGTCTCGAGATGAGGTGACGACGACGACGATGGGTAAGGGGTAAAAAGGTACCGCGCTTCCTATCCGTCTCCCCTTCGCCTCGCCTGTCCACCAGGGACCAACATTTCGAAAGGACCCTTGCTCGATGCGATTAAATTGCATGCGATTGCAGGGACGATTCCAGACACCGACCGACCGACCGACACGGCAAAGAGTGAAGCGACAGACACGCGCGATGTACTACAGAACAACTGCACATATGTGTGTCTCGTTGATATGGGGCTGGAAAGGGAATAGGTTTCGACGTGGACAGCAATAGGAAATCGCTGGAAAATGAGATATGGCTTATAAAATATGAAATGCAAGCTAGAAATGAGGTCTGGCTCCGGGTGGGTACTCGGTAATGGAGTTCCAATCGTTTTGACAAGAAGCTTGTGCAGGAAGGAAGCAGGGAAGGAAGGACGGGAATCTGAGTTTTCTATCGGGGCGCAAAGGTGACTCGAACGTGAGTTGATATCGATCTGGTGGGCTGATTGGCTGAGGTAGTGCATGGCACTTGCTATTCAATTGCAAAATCGCCATCATCGTATTGTAACAAGTCGGGATTGCTTGAATGCGCGTTTGCTGGAAGAAGTTTGCCTTGTTTTACGACTCGGAAGTCGATTGTGTTACTTAGGTGGGTGGTGGCGAACTTTATCAGCGTAACTTATGTCGGTACTGATAACGGAAACAGAACGCTTCTTAGGAGGATTTTCTAATGCACCTTTTTAAACTGCTGCTATTGAAGCTATTCTATTCGAAAAGCACAAAAATAATAATCAAACTCTAGAAACAGAAAATTTTGTGAAACCGGCAGGCCGGCAAGTGTTTTCTTAAACGAAAACAAAAACTAAGTGCTAGTAAAATTCGCGATTCGTTGAAGAACAAAAACCTTTTCGAAACTGCTTTTTGGAATTGCTTCTAACTAAGATTTTTCTTAATAATCTTGCAAATGCACTGTTTTGTTTTACCCTTTTAACTTTTAATTTAAAAATTATTCATCTGAAATTGATTTCACAAAAGTTATAAAATTTTCAAGTTCTGCGCGCATTGCTTTTTTTATCTGAAGTCAATTAAAAAGAAATAATCATTTCTCAATATGCATTTTGTTCTATAACTAAAAACTTCATTCTTCCGTTTTGATGGCCACCACAATTTTCATGGAATTTGACGACTTTCTCGGAATCATTTACCAAAGGTTTTTTTTTTTCTAAAACTGTCCAACTTTTTGGCCACATTTTTAGGGTTTTTTCAAGTGAAATTTAGTGTAGTCGACAAAACCCGTAAAAGTTTATCTATCAGTTGTTAAAGCCTTTTGTTTGTATAACGTTTCATTATTCACATTACTTCCCAAGTAGCAATCCGGAACAAGTTCTGATACGGCTAAGACCAAACTATGTTGAAACAAGAGCACGAACATGGTTTTTATGTTGCACTGATTAAAACAAGGTTACAGCAATGTTTCTTCATAACATAATCTAAATATATATAAAAATGCAGAGATCATTCTTTGTAATCGCATCACGTAAGAACGTATGAACGGATTGAGATGCTTTTTTTTTTGTTTGATCAGTTTTTACCCCCACCGGGTTCGTACATCAAAAAAATTAGGAAAACTTACCGGAAAAGTGGGAAAAACCAATAAAGTTATTTTGTATGGACAATGGAATTTTCCACTGAAAAAGTCGTCAATGATTGCTAGATCATCGATAGGTGTTTGGCGCATAACGAGTTGCATAAGTGTTTGGCCTTTGAAGGAAGGAATACTAGATCGTTGAAAGAATCATTTGGCGCGCAACGAGTTGTTTTGTGTGAAATTTGCACATGCATATTTGATTCGTGTGGTTCGTCATTCCGAGCCACGTGCTCAATTGGGTATCAACATTATTGCTTGCCAAATGATTCAATGATGGAACACATATGAGTGTTCTAGCTATACCGTAAACAGGTTCAAAACTTTTGATATTGTTTACCAGAAGAAGCGTTGTGTTCAATGTAATCAGTTAGATGATTAATGTTGGCCATTGTAGGCGTGAGTTGAACAAATCACATTATAGAACGATTTTTGAACGAATCAATGATATGATTCTCCTGTTTAAACAATGAGATCAAACAAAGAGGTTTGTCTTGCATTTAGCTTGCTGAGGTTCGTTCGCGTCGGATAAATTCGGGTGGGTTGAAAACCATTAGTTGTGAGATTTTATGCATTGACTCGAACGATAAGCTGAATACTGATACAATCACTCCTCATCTTCACTCCTCTATAACAGAAGAATTGCACATTATTTTCATATAAAACTTTCTGATATAGATTCTCTGTACCGAACTCCACCATTCGTGAATTGTAGGTAGGGTACTAAACAAAATGATGTGGTGTCGACTAATAAGACGACTATTGATAAAACTATTAAACGAATTCAGTGTTCATGTAAAAGTTAATGGAAAAAATATTTAAAGGAATGTTAACTTGAACTTTCGTATGTCCAAGAATTACTCATTTTATCTTCATCATCTTTATCGGAACAAATCTCAGCAAGTTATGGGCTTCATCTTTGTTCATCTTATACTGCGAAGAAGTAAAAGCTCGGCACACAGGCTTAAGATTTCTGCTTCGATTGACTTAAAAACTTGACCAAATATTCTTGAAATGTTTCATTATAACAAATTAAAAAGAAAAAAATATGATTTTTTGAAAATGTCAGACCCTTGAGTAATAAATTCTTTCCATTGATTTTATAGACAAAAAACTTTGGAAGCGTTTTCCTCTAAAACAGGTTTTGAAAGTCTGTGTCCATCGTCATTCAAAAACTACTGCACCAATTTTTTTCAAATTTGCACACACTTTCTACATATAAAAACCAGACCACAACGTTTTGCTTTTCGTTGTTTGGTACTTTGGGGAGGTTTTATACCTACAAAACGGCGGATTTTTTCGTGAAAAATCGTAGTTTTCACTTTGAACAATCACCAAAAATTTAAAAATATTAAAAAAAAACAAACAGAGACGTTGGGGTCTAGAAAAACTTCTACTCTAACTACGCTGCTTTGATTTGTTCACTTCTGATTAGTCTGCGCTGAAATACAGTGGAAACCGCAAATCATCCCCCCCCCCCTTAAGTAAGGAAATGGTTTCTCGCATTTAAACTTTTACCATCTACCAGAGGAGTCGAACTTAGCGATGCGAAACATGCGATGTCAAAAATTTACTAAATAAATACTGACTGACCAGAAGTCCTAAATTAAAAGTAAAAATAAAGTTTTATCGCTAAATTGTTAATCGAAATTGTCACGCTACGAACATTCATCAAACACGATTAAATAATATCACCAGACTAACGAGAAGTGACGAACTAAAAATCGCGAGGGCAGCTTTTTTAAATTTGTGGAATCAATTTAAAGTAGTCATCTTAGTTATTTTTGCTTCTTTTTTTATTCCATATGTCGAAACCATAGTTTGAGAGAGATCTACAATCGCTATTCGATGCACTGATTTAAAAGATGATATGGTGCATTCGCTTAATTTTTGCGTTACAAAAGCATTTAACATATTTAGAATTTTTTTGATGAATTCATCGCAGTCAAGTAATCAGAAAAATAATGGAAAGATACATTAACAACATAACGTTTGACAATTCTACTGGCCGAAAACATAAATTTAAAAAAAAACGGGCGAGACGAAGTTCGACGGGTCAGCTAGTCTATATATATAAAAATGCAAAGACCATTCTTTGTAATCGCATCACGTAAGAACGGATGGACGGATTTACATGATTCTTTTTTTGTTTGATCAGTTTCTACCCCCACTGGGTTCGTACATAAAAAAAAATTGGGAAAATTTGCCGGAAAAGTGGGAAAAATCCATAAAATTGTTTTGTATGGACAATGGAATTTCCGTTGAAAAAGTCGCCAATGCTTGCTAGATCTACGATTGATGTTTGGCGCGCAACAAGTTGCATAAGTGTTTGGTTGTCGAAGAAAGGAATACTAGATCGCTTGAAAAATTGTTTGGCGCGCAATCAAAGTTATTGCTTGCAAAATGACTCCATGACGGAATGCTTATGACTGTTCTAGAAAACCGCTGTAGGCAGGAGAAGAAGTTCTAATATCATTTACCAGTTTATGAATTGTGTTCAATGGAGTCGGATGAATAGTATTGGTCATCGCGGGCTCGAGTTTAACAAAGCAGAAAATTTTTGAATGAATCAATGAAAAGATTGTGCTGGAGAAACGCTAAGGTCAAACCGATGTTGCTCCAATATCAAAAATGCAACGAACGCCAATGATCATCGTTCGGTTCCCTTCGCCTTTGTTCTATAATCGATCTGATATTCGGTCTTGTCCGTATATTCGTGTGCGAACGAAGCCGACACTGTTCCGTTGCTCGCATGAAGCTTTATTCCTTGCAGTTGTTATTCGGATTGAACATACCCCCGAATGACTTAAAGCGAATGTGGAACGAATATTCATGCAGCAATCATCGTCAAAACCTAATTCGTGATGATCGTGCTGTCATAGATATAAGCAAATTAAGACGTTATCCCATATAATGAATTTATTAAATGAAGATTGCTTCGAGAAGAATGGAAACCAACCAATGTATACCAGCAGCGAAGAATGTGTTAGTATATTCGGATTTTCTACGATTATTGCTTATTCATTTTCACCCTTCTCTCTTTCGTGCAGTGAATAGTTCAACGTTGTTTGAGACGGGCATGAGTAAAGACAAGATGTTTGCATCGAGGATGGGTGAATAAATTGGTTACACAAAGAATATGTGCAACATTGGGTAAAACTAAGAGATTTTCCTTGAATTTTGCTGATTAGATCAATGTTCAAGATGATTACCATAATTAATGTTATGTTCAAATTGGTAACATCAACATCAAATTAAAATTTAAGGGGAGGTGGGGTAGGTTCTATATGATTCTAAATGATGCGAACTTTTTTCAGAACTATCGTTCAATAAAATTATTTCAAATATTTTATATAATAAATAGCATCATTCGAACAACATTTCGTAATTTTTTCGTTGAAAAATATTGAAAAATAAGTCGGTGAAGAGGCATTTTTGAGGACGCTTCTTAAAAATCATGATTTGCGGTGTCCACTGTATCTCAGCACAGACTAATCAGAAGTGAACAAATCAAAGCAGCATAGTTAGAGAAGAGGTTTTTCTAGACCCCAACGTTTCTGTTTGATTTTTTTTTTAATTTTTGGTGGTTATTTATATTCAAAATTTAATATTTGCTCGGGCCCTGTGGTGGAGGAGGAGCACTATGAGGGAAGCTGAGCTGCAAGCAACCGGGCGGGTCATAGGTGGTGGATAATGCTTAGTCGCGATAGCAACTCGTTGTGACTCGCGACCCGAACCATGTAGCGGGGGCTGACTGCAGGTGTGGGTAGGACGAGGTAGTGGGCCCTACACGTTCTAGGCCTAAAAACCACAAGACCTAAAGTAGTTGGCCCTGACAAGGCGAGTTGGCGCCGCCTTTCAATATGCACCTGGCCCAAATCTCTCTCTTCTCGCGGTCCTTCAGCGTTACTGCAAGGTTGGCGCAGGCCTAGCTAGCCGCCCATAAAAAGGACTTGCTCAGGAAGTTCAACAAGAAAATTCGGATGGATCTAATCGGCTCAGACCTTTGCGACGAAAACGGACAAGAGATTGGAAACTCGGTACGTGGAACTGTAAGTCTCTCAACTTCATCGGAAGCACGCGTATACTATCCGATATAGTGAAAGACCGCAAGTTCGACATCGTAGCGCTGCAGGAGGTGTGTTGGAAGGGGTCTACGGTGCGGGTCTTTCGCGGGAACCACACCATATACCAGAGCTGCGGCAACACACACGAGCTGGGAACAGCTTTTATGGTTGTGGGGGAGATGCAAAAGCGTGTGATCGGATGGTGGCCGGTCAGCGACAGAATGTGCAGGTTGAGGATCAAGGGCCGGTTCTTCAATATCAGCATAATTAACGTGCATAGTCCCCACCTCGGAAGTAGCGATGACGACAAAGACGAATTCTACGCGCAGCTGGAACGTGAATACGATCGCTGCCCAAGACATGACATCAAGATCGTCATCGGCGATTTCAATGCTCAGGTTGGCCAGGAGGTGGAGTTCAGACCGGTAGTTGGAAGGTTCAGCGCCCACCAGCAAACGAACGAGAACGGCCTAAGACTCATCGACTTTGCCACCTCCAAGAACATGGCCATAAAAAGCACCTTTTTCCAGCACCGCCTCCTGCACCGATACACCTGGAGATCACCCATGCAAACGGAGACACAAATCGATCACGTCCTGATTGATGGACGGCATTTCTCGGACATTATCGACGTACGAACCTATCGGGGCGCTAACATCGACTCGGACCACTACCTTGTGATGGTTAAGCTGCGTCCAAAACTGTCCGTTGTGAATAACGTACGGTACCGGTGCCCGCCGCGGTATAATCTGGACCGACTGAGGGACACCGAGGTCGCGACTGCCTACGCGCGGCATCTCGAAGCAGCGTTGCTAGCGGAGGAGGAGTTCAATGATGCTCCCCTGGAGGACTGCTGGACCAGAACTAAAGCAGCCATCAGCAATGCTGCGGAGAGCGTCCTGGGATACGTGCCAAGGAGTCGACGGAACGAATGGTTCGACGGCGAATGCCAGGAGATATTGGACGAGAAGAATGCAGCACGCGCAGCGATGTTGCGTCAAGCCACCCGTCAGAACGTGGAATCGTATCGACAGAGACGAAAGCAGCAAACTCGCCTTTTCCGGGACAAAAAGCGCCGCCTGGAAGAGTCGGAGAGAGAGGAGATGGAGATGCTATATCGTTCTCAGGATACACGGGCGTTCTACAGGAAGCTGAATGACTCTCGCAACGGCTTCATGCCGCGAGCCGAAATGTGTAGAGACAAGGAAGGTGGCATCCTGACGGACGAACGTGAGGTGATCGAAAGGTGGAAGCAGCACTACGATGAACATCTGAATAGTGCACAGGCGGACAATCAGGCGTTGGAGGAGGAAGATTATGTCAGTGTTGCAGCCGACGGAGATGTACCAGTGCCCACTATGAACGAGGTCAAGGAGGCTATCCAACAGCTCAAGAATAACAAAGCAGCTGGTAAGGATGGTCTAGGAGCAGAACTCTTCAAAAGGGGACCGGAGAAACTGACGGAATGCATGCACCGAATAATCGAAGAGATCTGGGACAGAGAACAGCTACCGGAGGAGTAGAAGGAAGGGGTCATCACCCCGATATACAAGAAAGGTGACAAATTGGACTGTGCAAACTACAGGGCAATCACAGTGTCAAATGCCGCCTACAAAGTGTTATCCCAGATCCTGTTCCGGCGCCTATCACCACTGGTAAATGGATTTGTCGGGAGTTATCAGGCCGGGTTCATCAACGGCAGATCAACAAACGACCAAATCTTCACTATACGGCAAATCCTCCAAAAATGCCGTGAATACCGGGTCCCGACGCATCATCTGTTCATCGACTTCAAAGCCGCATACGACACGGTTGACCGTGTAGAGCTATGGAAAATTATGGACGAGAACGGCTTCCCTGGGAAGCTGACAAGACTGATTAAGGCTACGATGGATGGTGTACAGTGTTGTGTCAAGATTGCGGGCGGTTTCTCTGAACCGTTCGAATCACGTAGGGGATTAAGACAAGGTGATGGGTTGTCCTGCCTGCTGTTCAACATCGCACTTGAAGGAGTTATGCGAAGAGCGCGGTTCAACATGCGGGGAACGATTTTCACGAGGTCCGGACAATTCGTGTGCTTCGCTGATGACGTGGATATAATCGGTAGAAACAAGGAGACGGTAGCAGATCTGTATACCCGACTAAAGCGCGAAGCGGCACGAGTAGGACTGAGGATAAATGTGTCTAAGACAAAGTACATGCTGGCTGGCGGAACTGAACGCGATAGGCAACGTCTGGGCAGCAGTATTACGATCGACGGCGACGAGTTCGAGGTGGTTGACGAGTTCATCTATCTTGGCTCAATGGTGACTGCGGACAACGACACCAGCCGGGAGATCAGGAGGCGCATTATATCCGGAAGTCGTGCCTACTATGGACTCCACAAAACATTGAGATCCAGGAAACTTCACCCCCGCACGAAGTGCACCATGTACAAATCACTGGTAAGACCGGTGGTTCTCTACGGGCACGAAACGTGGACAATGCTCGAGGAGGACCTGCAAGCACTCGAAGTCTTCGAAAGAAGGGTGCTGAGAACGATCTTCGGTGGTGTGCAGGAGAATGGAGTGTGGAGGAGAAGAATGAACCACGAACTAGCGCAACTCTACGGTGAGCCAAGTATCCGGAAAGTAGCCCAGGCTGGAAGGGTACGGTGGGCGGGGCATGTCGTGAGAATGCCGGACAACAGCCCCACCAAGTTGGTGTTCACCTCTAATCCGGCAGGTACAAGACAAAGAGGAGCGCAGCGTTCACGGTGGCTGGACCAAGTGGAGCGAAACCTGGATAGTATCGGGCGCCGACGTGGTTGGAGGCAAGCAGCCATGGATCGAGTTACATGGAGAAGAATTGTTGATCAGATAAAATCTTAAAAGATGTAATATCAGAAATATATTATATTCAAAAGTACGATTTTTCACGAAAAAATCAACCATTTTGTTGCTGTAAAACCTCCTCATAATAACAAACAACGACAAGGAAAACGTTGGGGTTTGGTTTTTTATATGTAGAAAGTGTGTGCAAAATTTGAAAAAAAAAACGAGATTAATCCACCTAGCAGTGAGATGATACCTTTTTTATCAATACACATGTGTTTTTGCATGGATATTCTTAGGTGTTTTAGTTCTCATGACATTATTTTAATTATCGTCGTTTTAAACGCCAAATTGAGATTTTAATCACTCATTACCCTGTAATGCCGAAACTGCAAAACATATCGAATTTCAATCTTAGCGTATGACAATCTATTGAACATTCCATGAGATGTCGAAGTAAGTTCCACTTTAGAGTTTTTCGTCATTATTTATGGTTAATCCAGAGCTGGTATTCAGGAATTAGCATAGCCCAAAATAATTCGAATGGCCATAAATTATTACGCCAAACAATTTACATGAAATTTATAAACTCATCATCTGTAATTCCAGAATCGGATAAAATTCACCAATTTTGTATGGGACCTTAAGTCCTGTAATATTTGTTTTTGAAGTTCGATTTGGTCTTTTTTGAGAAAATGATTGAGCTTTGAGAATCGATTCGATACTGGAACCGGAATTCTAAAATCTGTGTAGCCGAAATCAGTTAAATTCACCTGAGGAGTGTGTAGACATCTTTGAGAAATTGTAGTGCGAATTAAAATTTGGGGGTACATTCCGAATCCAAAAACGAATACCGCTCAAACTGAAATAAATTTATTTGGTAATCGACTATCCAAATCTGCTATCCCGATAAACCTGATTAATTTATGTGAAATAGACATCTTTATACAAATCAACCTTTATCTCCGAAACCGGAAGTTGGATCTGACTGAAAAACAAGATGTTTTATAGAATCTTAAAATTTTTCATTTGAATCTTAGATGATTCTTGAATTTCATTTGAATCTTAGATCGGTTCAGCCATCTACGAGAAGAATGAGTTACACAATTTTGATTTCGTTTCATATTTTTTATTCAATATTATAATATAATTTTAAGGCACACTGCTTAAGCTCTAAGATGCCAAGGATATTTACTAATCTTAATTACGACTATATTAAAACTAGAATAGTATCATTATGTAATGCCGGTGAATTGGATATTGCATGAGGGTCTTCCATATGGCGTTTGCAAATATCCATGTTGGCCGCATCCTTCGGTCCGTGTGGGTCCGCGGGAAACACCCCCAGGCTACGAAGGCCTGGCGGGTGGCCCGCATGCTGGTTTTCGACTGGAGCGGTCTTCCCTGGACGATGATGGTGATGTTACGGAAGAGATGAAGAAAAAAAAAAATAAATATTGTGGAAACGGGGTAAAACAGGGGATGTGGGGACAAAATGTCTGAAAACGATAGAGATCTAATTAGTTGCCATCGAGATGGTGAAGAGACAGGTAAGGGGGAACGAAAAAGTTAGTGACAAAAAAAAGATCTTGTTAGTTCCAATGAAGATGGTGGACAGGGACGGGGATCGAGAGAATCGGGCGGATGTTAGTGTCGAACCTGTAGGTGGAGTTTATACTTTCTGAACGAGGATAAACACATTACACTTGTATATCAATGTGTTTAAGGTACTGGTATATGAGAAGCATATATGAACTATCCCGACTCGCCAACACATCCCGAACCGGAACCTCAGGCGGTCTACCTCGGGCCCTAAGGGATTCCAGTAGCTTCGACCTGGCGTCACGATACTCTACGCACGACCACACGACATGCTCGATGTCCTGATAACCGTCGCCACAGGTGCAGAGACCGCTCTCCGCAAGCCCAACACGCCGGAGATGTGCGTTGAAGGTGTAGTGATTTGACATGAGCCGCGACATAACACGAATGAAATCGCGACTCACGTTCATCCCCCTGAACCAAGGTTTCGTCGATACCCTAGGGATAATGGAATGTAGCCATCGTCCCAGTTCGCCATTGCTCCATGAAGTTTGCCAACTTTCGAGAGTTTTCTGACGAGAGATACTGAAAAATTCATTGAAGCAGATTGGTCTTTCATAAATATCACCTTCTAATGCGCCCACTTTAGCCAATGAGTCTGCCTTTTCATTGCCCGGAATGGAACAATGCGAAGGGACCCAGACTAACGATATTAAATAAGACCGTTCAGATAAAGTTCTCAAATGTTCCCGTATTTTCCCCAGGAAATATGGGGGATACTTTCCTGGCTTCATTGCCGGAGAGCTTCTATTGAGCTTAGACTGTCCGTGACAATGAAGTAATGGTCTTTGGGCAAGGTTTCAATGATCTCGAGGGTGTACTGAATAGCAGCTAATTCTGCGACGTAAACTGAAGCCGGATCACTGAGTTTGTAAGAAGCGGTGATGTTTTGATTGAAGATGCCGAAGCCTGTGGACTTGTTAATGTTTGATCCGTCAGTGTAAAACACCTTTTCACAGTTGACTGTTCTAAATTTATTATAAAAAATATTTGGGGCCACTTGAGGGCGCACGTGATCCGGAATTCCACGAATCTCTTCTCTCATGGAAGTATCGAAAAACACAGTAGAATCAGAAGTATCCAAGAAATGAGCACGGTTGGAAACAAACGAAGAAGGATTAATATTCTGAGCCATGTAATCAAAATACAAGGACATAAAACGGGTTTGAGAATTGAGCTCAACTAACCTTTCGAAATTTTCAATCACCAGAGGATTCAAAATGTCGCATCGAATGAGTAAACGATATGAGAGATCCCAGAACCGGTTTTTCAATGGGAGAACGCCCGCCAGCACTTCGAGGCTCATCGTATGAGTCGATTGCATGCAACCCAAGGCAATACGCAAACAACGATACTGATTTCTTTCCAGCTTGATGAAATGAGTGTTCGCCGCGGATCGGAAGCAAAAGCATCCGTATTCCATCACGGACAATATCGTTGTTTGGTACAGCCTGATCAGGTCTCCTGGATGGGCACCCCACCACGATCCGGTTATTGTACGAAGAAAGTTGATTCTTTGTTGGCATTTTCGTTTCATATACCTAATGTGACATCCCCAGGTGCCTTTGGAGTCGAACCAGACCCCGAGATATTTAAATGTGAAGACCTGAGCTATGGTTTCACCCCCTAGTTGAAGCTGTAATTGTGCTGGTTCTCGCTTCCTTGAAAATACAACCAGCTCAGTTTTCTCCGTGGAGAACTCGATACCCATTTGAAGAGCCCATGTCGACAAGTTGTCGAGGGTATCTTGTAATGGTCCTTGGAGATCGGCAGCTTTGGGTCCTATAATAGACACAACGCTGTCGTCGGCAAGTTGTCTTAGCGTGCAAGATGTGTTGATACATTCATCAATGTTGTTTACGTAAAAGTTGTATAAAAGGGGGCTTAAGCATGAGCCCTGAGGAAGACCCATGTAACTGAATCGTATTGTCGACAAATCACCATGCGCGAAATACATGTATTTCTCGGACAACAGATTATACAAAAAGTTATTCAAAATTGGTGAAAGACCTTGCTGATGCAGCTTCTCAGATAGGATGTTTATGGAAACTGAATCAAAAGCCATCTTGATGTCTAGGAAAACTGACGCCATTTGTTCTTTACGAGCAAATGCCATTTGAATTTCGGTTGAGAGCAACGCAAGACAATCGTTCGTTCCTTTGCCCCTGCGGAAGCCGAATTGTGTATCTGAAAGTAAGCCATTAGTCTCGACCCAATTGTCTAGACGAAACAGAATCATTTTTTCGAACAATTTCCGGATACAGGAAAGCATAGCAATCGGCCGATACGAATTGTGATCGGAGGCTGGTTTCCCTGGTTTTTGAATGGCGATAACTCTTACTTGTCTCCAGTCATGTGGGACAATATTATCCTCAAGAAGCCTATTGAATAAATTCAATAAGCGCCTTTTGGCAGAGTCAGGCAAATTTTTCAACAAGTTGAATTTGATTTTGTCTAACCCCGGAGCTTTATTGTTACACGATAAAAGCGCAAGTGAGAACTCGACCATCGAAAAAGGTGTTTCGTTTCTGTTAGATGAGGCGACGCGCATGATCGTCTGTTCCGGAGCAGAGTCAGGACATACTTTTTTAGCGAAATCGAATATCCAGCGGTTAGAATATTCCTCGCTTTCGTTCGTGGTGTTTTTGTTGCGCATTCGTCGGGCTGTGTTCCAAAGAGTACTCATTGATGTTTCTCTCGATAATCCGTCTACGAATCGACGCCAATAACCGCTTTTCTTCGCTTTAATCAAGCTTTTCATCTTAGCGTCTAATGCCGCGTAGTTTCTAAAATTATCAGGTGTTCCGTTTTTCCTAAACTCGATAAATGATGAAGTTCTCTCCGCGTTTAATTCCGAGCACTCTTTGTCCCACCACGGGTTGGGAGGACGGATGTTAGTTTTCGCGCCGGGTACACGTTTCGTCTGAGCTTGAATCGCGGTGTCGAGAATCAAGCCAGCCAAAAACGTGTACTCTTCCTCCGGAGGAAGTTCTTGTGTTGTTTCTAGTTTCTCAGATATCGAATTTGTGTAGCATTTCCAATCAATATTTCGTGTGAGGTCATACGAAACATTGATTGTCTCCGATGGTCTTAATCCGGTGGCGATTGAAATTACGATAGGCAGATGATCGCTACCGTGGGGATCAGGGATTACCTTCCACGTGCAATCCAACCGTAGCGTTGTCGAGCAAAGGGATAAGTCTAGCGCACTTGGTCTTGCTGGTGGTGCAGGAATTCGTGTCATTTCTCCCGTATTCAAGATTGTCATATTGAAGTTGTCGCAGATATCATGGATCATAGTTGATCTGTTATCATCGTGAAGACAGCCCCATCCCGTACCGTGTGAGTTAAAGTCTCCTAAAACCAACGTCGGTGCGGGAAGGAGCTCTATGATATCATTGAGCCGCCGATGCCCAACCGAGGCTCTTGGAGGAATGTAGATGGAAGCAATGCAAAGGTCCTTGCCTTTGATTGTAACATGACATGCGACAACTTCAATACCTGGTATCGAGGGGAGCTTAATGCGATAGAAAGAATAGCACTTTTTGATCCCTAAAAGTACTCCTCCATAGGGATCATCTCGATCCAGACGAATAATGTTAAAATCGTGGAAGTTTAAGGGTATTTCAGAAGTTAGCCAAGTTTCGCACAATGCAAATGCGTCACATTTCAGATTATTTACTAGAAATTTGAAAGGATCTATTTTTGGGATGATACTTCTACAATTCCACTGTATAACAGTGATTGTATCCGTGACCTCGGTGGGTGACTTAGCCATCGAAGGATACGATCGCTGAAAGAAGGGGCCATTTTGCAGTCAACTGCTTCAAGAATGTTTTAACTGTAGGAATAAAAGCCATTATCAGGCTTTTAAGAGGTTCAGAAATATTGAAAGTAGACATGATCCAGTCCACAATATCAGAGAATTTAACAAACCCAGTATTTGGTAAATTCTCTGACTGATCTTTAGGGACTTTCGGGGGTTTTGAAGTCCCAGGAAGTGATGGAAATTCTTGCTCGGAATTTAATTTTCCAAGGCCTGGAGCTTTTTTCTCTGGTTTTTTGCCATCACTACCAGTTGTTGTAATTTTTCGAGACCCATCAGAGGACATCTTCGAACCCTTACTAGGGAGCTTTTGAGAGGATTTATTTCTTCTCTTTCTAATTGATGAGCTATGAGGGACAGCCGAAGATGTACCTTCGAGGGGGTCATCATATTCGCTCTCGTCAGTTGACAAGTAAGCGTAAGGATTTTCGGTAGGTGGCGTAGCACATTTCAACATTTCTGCAAAAGAGCGTTTGGAATGTTGCTTGAGTGAACGCTTCATTTTATCCTTACGCAATTTATACACGGGACAATCAGAGAGGTCATGCGGCCCCTCCTTACAGTAGAGACACTTTTCATTGTCTCCACTGCAGGAGTTATCCGCATGACTCCCTCCACACTTTATACACCGGGATTTATTGCAACAATGGGATGCTGTATGTCCCAATTGTTTGCAATTGGTGCAGTTCATGACCCGCGGTACATAAAGACGAACAGGTAAACGAACTCGGTCCAGGAGGACGTAATTAGGCAAAGCCGAGCCAGCGAAAGTCACCCGATACGAGTCTGATGGGATATAGGACTTAGTCCCATCCTCAGCGGTCGATACTGAACGCAATTGCTTGCAGTCCAGTATCTTAACGTTCTTGAGTAGGGGGTTTTTAAATCCGCCTGCCCCATGCTTAAGAACGTCCTCGCAAGTCAGACTCGGATCGGTGATCACGCCGTCTATCTCGACTTCGCGAGCTGGTACGTATACGCGATACTCCCGCGTGAAATTCTCACTTTGAACGATCTCATTAGCCTGTTTTGCACTGGCTAACAAGACCCTAAGCTTGTCCGGGCGTACTTTTTCAATTTTTTGTACAGTATTGTATCGCGAGGACAGGTCATTAGAAAGTTTTAGAAGGTTCAATTTTTTACCATTCGCTTTGGTCCGGATGTAAACCGCATACGGTCCGGCCGAGAGTGCAAGCCCATCGGGATAGCTTCTAATGCGCGATTTATTGCCATCTGAAGCATCCATCTGATCATCAAGGGGAAGGTCAGGCAATTTGATATCGCCTGTCATGTCACGGACTTGTGTCCGTGCGGTCAGATTCGGGGTGCAATTGAAGTGGTATTAAACAACAGAGAAAATAAAGTTTTACTTAGCTTAAGCTCCAAAACGGTGAACGGCTGCCAATACCCAGTCCGAGGCAATGGGTAAATATTCCTTCCAGTAGAGTGCAAAAAACCTCTTTCAGGAAAAAGCACTTTTTTTTTGTCTCTCACTACACTGTCCAATGAAACGTTTCTCTTTTTATCACTATATATATTTATCACTGTTTCTAATGTACAACGATATATACGCGGCGCCCAGCGCTGGCGCTGGCTAACGGTACCGCACGCAGTGCTGCTTCACACAAGCTCACAGTCGGCCTTGAGAACGGATTAATTCGAATTATCACTGATGCAAACAATAGAATACGGAATGACCTTGATAACGGAATAAAACAATTCACCACGCGATTGGAGAAAGCCGAATTTACGTCCGATCGATCCGATAGTCACGGCACGAATGATCGTTTCATATATCATCCTGTAGTTCCGGAACCAGAGGTCGGAACCAAACATAACTCAGGAACTTTGTTTGGGAGCATACGAATTTTCGTATGAATCTGAATTTGTAGAAAAGAAATTTTCAGAGAAAATTGAGTGAAATTATTTGTCACACACGCATTTGCTGATCTCGACGAAATGATTCGAATGGTATATGGATGTTATGTTCTTCCAGCATTTATTGCTGTAAGTAGTTTAAAACAATGTAATTTAAAAAAAATCAGCCATCATCTGGTTTATATATGTCATATTCGAACGATTATGTTGCCAAAAACGAGCCGTGCTAAAATCGGTCCGAGGCAAATTGTCATGAAAAAGGATGCTGTACACAGTCTTTTTGGTACCTAGAAACAATTGTATGTAACAGAATAAAAAATCGTGTTTTCCGTTGCTCCCATGCATTACTTTGTCATACAGCGCTCAAAACTCCTACTGCTGGAATAAGGGGAAAAGTCGTTTACACAAAAATTTCGATATCTCCGTTAAAAATGGACGGATTTTAACAATCTATGGCTTGTTGGATAGGTATTATCGTGCGGAATCTAAGTCTGAAAACATATTCTGTTTTCAAGGTCAATTGTGACAGATACTGTCAAAAAACTGAAAATTTTGACATAAAGGAAAGAATGAATGAATTAAAGAATGAATGGTATGAATGAATAATTTTTTGACATAAAACTTCGAATAACTCAAAAAGTAAACATCCGATCTCAAAACCATTCAATAGCGTTTTGGGTGACGGGGAGACCTTTCATTTGCGACTAGTTTGATCAAAATCGGTCCAGCCATCTCTGAGATCTCGACCTCTTAGTTGACAACACACATACAGACACACACACATACACACACACACACACACACAGACATTTGCTCAGTTCGTCGAGCTGAATCGATTGGTATATGTCATTCGGCCCTCCGGGCCTCGGAAGAATTTTCGAAAGTTTGAGCGAATTCTATACCTATTTTTTATATATATAAAAAAAGGTAAAAAAGGTAAAAAATGGTGCAGTAGTTTTTGAATGACGATGGACACGGACTTTCCAAACCTGGTTTGGAGAAAAACGCGTTTAAAGTTTTTATTGTCTATAAAATCGAACGAAACAATTTATTACTCAAGGGAGCACGTAGGCTCTAACATTCTCAAAAAGCCATATTTTTTCTTTTGTATTTTGTTATAATGAACCATTTCAAGAATGTTTTGTCAAGTTTTTAAGTCAATCGAAGCAGAAATCTTGGGCCTGTGTGCGCAGCTCTTATTTCTTGGTAGTATGAGATCGGCATAGATAAAGGCCCATAACTTGCTGAGTTTGGTCCGATAGGCTTCAAAATTTCACAGAATGTTCTTGAAATGTTTTACTATCAGTTGTGGTTGCGGTAAAGTAATGGTAACGAAATTGAAATATTTACAAATTTTTTCTTATAGTCTAGAGGTGAATAAATGGTTTGAATACCAAAAAAGTTGCACTACCACCATGAAACCAAAGACAGCAATATATGGATTGAGAATCGAACTGCTTTACAAATCTTAGGTTTATTGATTTCATAAACTGTTCTTAACATCACTAGGAATAAAGTTTATCTGAAAGCGTGGAATTGAGTATCTTTCAATAGTTTAAAGCTCATTGTAAAATGTATGTATCGCATTAATTTCCAATTTCAAATAACACTTTTTTTAGTATGATTGAAAACTGTTATTTTGATTCATTGTAGCTGTAACAAATTTACTTGATTTAAGTTTTAAATACAATAAGTATCTAACGAAGAAAACTGATTGAAAAATTGACATTCGAAAGCAATTATGTAATAAAAACCGCGAAAATGTTACCGCAGGGACGGGACTCGAACCCGTAGCTAACTACTAGCCGGGGAAATTATTTTACTAATTGAACTACCCTGCATATGAGAACACATGAATTTTGAAAAAAAACGTAGTTACAGTAGATGTTATTCTAGATCCCAACGTTTCTGTTTGATTTTTTTTTAAATTTTTGGTGGTTGTTCAAAGTCAAAATTACGATTTTTCATTGTTAAATTTCATGAATAAATTGTTGCTGTGAACTCTTCCCAAAGTAACAAACAACGGAAAAAAGAACGTTGGGGTCTAGTAGTTCACATGCAGAAAGTGTGTGCCAAATTAAAAAAAAATAGGTGAAGTAGTTTTCAAATGACGACGGACACGGACTTTCGAAACCTGCGTTCGAGAAATACGCGTTCACAGTTTATTGTCTATAAAATCGAAAGAAACAACTTATTGTTCTTGGGAGCCCGTAGGATCTAACACTTTCAAAAAATTTTGTTATAATAAAACATTTCATAAATGTTTTATCAAGTTTTTAAGTCAACTGAAGTAAAAACCTTTGGCCTGTGCGCCGAGCTCTTGCTTCTTTGCATTATGAGATAAGCAAAGATAAAGGCCCATAACATCCAGAGTTTTGTTCCGAAAGGCATGAAAATTTGACATTTCAATATTCATTTTTGTAAATTTGTATTACTAATAAAAAATACAAATGAAAAATAGTTGGTTTTACAAAAGCGTTAAACTAGTCACTGGTCAGCACTGCACTTGGTTAGTTTTTTTTTTTTTGAAAACTGATCACAAAAATTGTTAATCGGAGTTTATAGCTCACGTCTTACCGCTGGTTTTTCTTCAATCACATAAATAGAAGGCTTAGTTAAAAAGATCAAGAATTACAGAATGAGTCAATTCAAATTTAACTATTCGTAAAATAGCTTCTTTCTTATTATTAGATGAATTGCTGTGGGGCCTTGAATCACAGGCGGTTTTTTCAACATTTTTGCAGATTATAATAAACTTAGATCATTATAAATTTAAGTTTTCGATTGGCTCACCTCTTTTTGCATCTTAGATTGACTCGAAATTCTATTTCCAGTACATATTCATTGACCAGTACTCCGGAACCAACGCATAGTATCAGATGAAAATCAAATTCAAATCCGATGAAAAACTCAGATCCGGAGGAATTGTAACTGAGACTCAACTAATCGCTATTTCCGAGTCCGGACAGTGGGAACGAATGAGATAAATGGGGTATAGATAGGTTATCAAACTTCACAGCTTCGAATTTAAACTTCGAAGTCAAATTTGAATTTGATAATCCATTTTTTTAAGTTCTAAGCCCCAAGTCCCAATTACGTTCGGCCCGTCACAAAAAAAAAATTAAAAAAATAAAAACTATTTAAATTAGATTAAGTTTAAAATTAGTAGTATACTGCTACAAAAATCCGACGAGATGCCGTCGTAATCATTATCATTGATATACGACAATTCTACAGTCATTTAGAATACAGAACCGCCATTCAGCGACGACCGTAACAAATACTTTTCATGAGCAAGAGACGCTCTCTTCTCGATTAAGGATGATCACTTGGACCTAAAAAAGCTCTTATTCTCAGAGAGCAAACCTGCGAACCTTTGAAGAGCAAAAATTAAGCTTTCCAAAAACCATTGGGAAGGTTCCCCTTTCTCCCTGAAAGGGTTTACCATTCCCGACAATTGGCTATCGAGAGATCCAAATTTAATTAACCGTGTAAGTGCGTATCGCTCGTTTTGACGTAGGACTACTCTTTGAATTCTATATAGGGATGCGAATTAAACATACGAAAAACAAAAAAACGTGCAAATAGTGGTCAACTCGCCAGATTTTATATGTTTCCCAAGATGTACTTCTAGCTTCCCCTAACAGAGACGTCAATTTCGTTTACCTTAAATCTCTGCATTTCGCATAGAATGGACGCGACTGTTTAAACTGAGCCTCCTCACACAATCGAAATTGGTATTGAATCGGCTTGCATTCTGTGCGGATTCTATGCTGATCAACTTTCTGTGGATTTATATGCGCCGTTCGCCTTGCTGATTTTTCCCATTCGAGATTCTTAGCGTTCAGTGTTTCGGTCAGTGTTGGTGATTGCCGAAAATTTGACAGAAGCTGCTATATTGCTATCTATATTGTATACAACATTTTCAATCAGGTAGAAGATGCTACAAGAACTCGAGTCTCTCAATGCATGAACCGTAAGAGAATTTTTCTACATTTTCTCGCTCCACTTCATACTCTGAGTATTTCACTCCCTTAAAAAAAATTTACAGTCTGATAATGATCGGCGCTGTGTGGAATTTACCAAGAGAGAATCGCAAGTTGACAATTATCGCAGAAAATCGAATCGATGATTCGACGTGATGATTCTCATACTAGGTTGCAATATTTCAAACCCCCCTTACATACATTGTCATAGACACAATTTATACAAAGGTTATATGCACATAGTAAGAAGAAGTAGCGATAGTAAAATGATTCTATCGCAATTATCAACTGCCCATATAGAATCGGATCGCGAAACGAGAATAAGCGACCGTTTGTTGCTTCAGAGAGTGTCCCCACAGCAGCGTGCTAACCTTTGATTCTCAGAAATGTCATCGAGAGAAATTCGCTCTCGCACTGGTTTCGATTCTATGTTAAATGAGCCATACCGGGTTTTTGTTGTTGCGATGATATCCGTCTCTCTTTGATGGTACTGATTCAATCGTTGAACAGTTGCCAATGAGCGTTCTTTGATACGATAAAAACCATCATTGGTTTCGGTTTCAACAGAATTTTGCTGACATAACATTTCTCATCACCACCAGATCTCGAAATTTTTGGCATTAAAACTTCTATTTCAGAGTTCCAGAGTCGAATTGAAAAAAAAAATGAGATGGCCATAGATCTCGAAGATTCAGGCAATTCTCAAGATATTTGGCATAAAAAAAGAGAATTTTCGATTTCGGAAATTTCAAAATATTTTCAAGTCGATTTTGGAATTTTTTTTTTTTAATATGACACTAGATCACGACGTTTCATGAAATTCTAAGACATTTGCTATAAACTATACTTTGATTTCAGAAATCTCTAAATTTCATTGACGATTTTTTTAAATTCTTTTCGAGATGACACCAAATTTATTTAGATGTTTCATGTAATTTTTTTTACATTTGGTACAAAAATATTATTTTCGATTTCGAAAATCTCAAAAATTTTCTAAATTTTAAATTTGTATCAAATATTTTCTAAATCTATTTGTATCTTATGTGTCGGTAATAACTTGAATAGCCAGGAGGGCTGATTTCCTTGGTCACGATTGAATAAAGAAATGGAGTAATTTTTGAAGATTTCTAAACTTTCGGCTGTGTCTAATTTCCATGGGTTAGAAATTTGTCTTATGAATTTTATGTCGTTGGTAGTGAGTTCATGATCTTCAGAAAAGGCATGTTCAACTACTTTTGACTTGAAATGATGTGGTAGTCCTTTCTCTAATTCTTTAGATGCTTTCGCTATTTCAGCGACGTGCTCTTTGAAACGGATGTCTAGAGTTCTCTTTGTTTGTCCAATATATATTTTATCACAATGAGAACAGGAGATTTTGTATACCCCAGATTTTTTCAAATTCTCTGTAGGATCTTTTGTAGAACCAGGTAAAGTTTTCAATTGGTAGTTCATGCTGCTGAACACTAAATCTAAATAAAAATTTATTTAGTTTTGATTTCAAAGGATGTGCAATGTTTGGATTGAAGTCCACCGATATTCTTTTTAAATTTTCCGATGGGGGAGGCAGAGTTGTAAGTGATTGTTTTTCCAACAATCTTAGTTTTTTGTCGAGGAACGCTCCGGATATCCATTGAGCTTTCCAATTTCGAAAATAAAACTTTGCGCTTTTATTGCAGCATCTCTCTTAAGTTCTTCAAGATTTGCCATAAACAATTCGCATAAAAACGAGGATAGCGGATTACCCATTGTTGCCCCTTGTAACTGTTTAAAAAATCCGCCTTTGAATTTACTTCAAATTCAAAACTTCAAATTTACATCCATACAAAGCCGAGTTAGGTTAAGATATGACCTTACTTTGCTTTTCCATAAACTGTTACTATGTTGTTGAAGTAACCAATCTTCCAATGGATTGATTGAGTCCTTCACCGGGACACTTGGGAATAAGGCGGTTACATCGAATGATACTATTATTTCGTCTTCTTCGATTTCACCAGAGTTTTGAAGTTGAGTCGTAAATTCTTGTGTGTTGGGGACTGATCAACTGAAAATTTTTTTGGCATTGAATGGAATTCTTTTACTAGCCATTTGGCGATTTTTTTGGGTAGGGGCTCCCACTGAAGAAATAATTTCCCTTATTTCGTTACCAGGTTTGCGAACCTTTGGTAGTCCTTTGATTTTGGGTAAAGAAGGGTTAGGAACTTTGAGGTAATTGAGGTTGATATCGAAGTTTGGATTACATTCAAGAAGAGTTTTATCCACTTTTTTGATAATTTCAGGAAGGGGGTCGGTTCTTTGTTTCCTATAAGGACCATAATAAATGTTTTGGGTTATCAAATTGTCATAATCTTGTTTGTCCATAATAACTACTTTATTTCCCTTGTCAGTCTTTACATAAAAAACAGGCTTTTCTCGCAATTGTTTCACTAGTTCTTTTTCATCTGTGGTTTGCTGAATATTAAAAGAAGTACTTTTAATGACGTCAGCTGCGATAGTTCTGGCGTCATTAATTCGAGGAAAGGAAAGATCACAGTTATTTAAACATGTTTCTATGTCTATAATAACTTGTTCGAGATTTACTTTTGAAGAAATAGCATTGGAACGAAAATTTTCGAATTTCTTATGAAGAAGAATTGGTTTGCGTTCGGATTCGCAATGTTCTCCAATTTTTACTTTGTTTAGAAAAGTTTCAAAGCCTTGGGGATATTGTTTCGCTAGTTTCAAGTGAAGGTTATAGCATTCCAAAGTTTTTACGCTCTGAATGCTATACAATTTCTTAACCTTCTCTTTCAAAATTTCGTGTTGAATTTTAATTAGATTTTTTCTAGAAAAAGATCTCCCACCTCACAGCATGTGAGAATTAATCCAAATCTACTGCATTTTTTCATAAACGCAATATCTTTGGATATTTCCACAATTTTCTTTCTTAACTTAATAAACCTGTTTGGCTTGGTAACCATTGTCACTAAAAATAGGGATAAAAAAAACAGGTAAAAGCGGAATATAAAAAAAATCATCCTTTCGGGAATCTTAAATTTTTTCTAAGTCTAGAGTTGACAAAAAAAAATTTTCTTTAAATTTTAGATCTCGAAGCTTCTGGCAATTCCAGCGAGCGAGAATTATACAATTAAACATAGTTAATTCAATTCTCTCACAAAACTTCTTTCGTGTCAATGTGTGGTTTGAAGTATATCTATAGGATTTGTTACGTTCTACGTTAAGTGAAATTTGCATTAAGGAAAGTTTCATGTTCGCCTTTTTGATGTTCTATCGTTGCATTCATTGACACCGAATAAATTTCAGAATACAAAAAAGAAGGAAATACGATTGACTTTTATGTTTCACATTCAGAACGCTTGCACTACTTTTGACGCAAAGTAGTTGATATACATATCTATCAAAATGACGATGAATCGAAAAAAATACAGTTTTTAAGGCAAGATTTATGATGTAAAATTCAAGAGAGCTACTAGTATTTACTAAAATTGAAATTGTTACTTAATAATCTTACAGAAAAATAAAATAATGTGTGTTCTTTTTCATGGTGTTTGATAAAAAAAATGACGGGGGAAACTATTCTTAGGTTCGCCTCAGACGTCAGAAATGCTCACTACGGCTCTGTTTTGATTATAACACAAGGATCAATAAGTCCTGAGACTAAAGCAGAGATGGCGCTCGTAGTAAACCAGTAACTAAGTCTTTCTAGAGTACTAACCTTTGCTTGAAACGGGTCAAAATTTTAAGTCGATCCGACCAGAAACAGCTGAGTTATCGAGGTTGGAGTAAAGTCGTTTTGTAGTTTGTTTAAAAAATGGAAAAAACCGAGTTTCGTGTTTTGATAAAACATTGTTTTTTAATGGGAAAAAACACCGTGCAAGCGAAACAATGGATTGAAAAATGTTATCCGGACTCTTGTCCATCAAAAGCATCGATTTGTCGGTGGTTCGCCGAGTTTAAACGTGGTCGTATCGACACAAATGACGCGGAACGCTCGGGTTGTGACAGAAATTATAATGAAAGATCGTAAAGTGAAGCTCCGTGAGATTGCTGAGATGACACAGATATCATATGGAAGTGTATTTACTATCCTTCATGAAAAATTGAGCATGAAAAAGGTTTTTTTTCAAGTGGGTGCCGCGATTGCTTTCGATGGAACAAAAACAGCAACGAGTCGATGATTCAGAAAGCAGGCGAAATTGAACGAATTGGTCTTTGATCTGCTTCCTCACCCCCCATACTCGCCAGATTGAGCCCCCAGTGATTACTGGCTCTTTGCTGATCTTAAAAATATGCTCCAGGAAAAAAGATTTGGCTCAAATGAGGAGGTCATCGCTGAAACTGAAGCTAATTTTGAAGCGAAAGATAAATTTTTTTATAAACATGGTATTGAAAAATTGGAAAAACGTTGGAACCATTGTATCACCCTAAAAGGTGATTATGTTGATGAATAAAAAAAAATTTGCAAAAAAAATATTGTTTCCATTGTTAGTCTCGGGGCTTATTGATCCATGTGTTAGAGGTTGATCCGGACAGGAAAATTATCCGACCCTAACGGCGGGTTTGGGAATCGAACCCAGGTAGGCTGCGTGAAAAGCGATGATCTTACCCATCGTAAAATGTCCGCTGCACAAACAAAATGTTAAACCAGCTATCGAAAATCAATGTTATACCCGTAAATAACGAAAGCGGTATCCAATTTTGAACACTATTTCGTATTGACTAATAATAATTCTGGACAGCTTTTCGGATATAACATACTCATCGAATAGATTGAAAACCCATTAAATACCGAATAATAAACAGACCTAGCTCGGTCAACAAGTGAATAGTTAATTTTCGCTAGTCCAATTATTTCTTCACAAAAAAAAAAGTTTTTCTCAGTGCACGGATGATATCGTAGAATCGGATGAATGAAAAGAGAAAAAAGTACATCTAAAATTACTATGTGCCTTTATACAACAAAGATACGAACACTACACCATTTTGATCCTATAAATCCTAGCTTTTCACGTCCCACCACAGCACAGTCGCTGTCGATAGCACGGTGTCAGTGTCCATTCCGGTGGGATATGCATGCTGCTGCACCGGAGGTTATCTTAGTCACGCTGCTGCAAGTAACAAAGAGAAAAAAAAGAGAAAAAAGAAACACCTTCCCCCTCCCCGGAATCCGTTATGCGAATTCGACAACCGAAGCGAAAATATGCAATTCTTCACCGCCAAATGATTAAGTGCTTTTCAAAAATACTGCATTTTCTCAAACCGAACTCCCCCAGCCACCCTCGCGTTCGCGTTCACGTTCAATACAAGCTCGTCTAATGCTTTCGAGTGTGTACATCGTTTCCAGTGAAGCGTGGAAAAAAAAACCATCAACACTCTATCGCATAGTGCAAAAAGGCTTCATCCCTCATCGTTTCTTCGGGGAGAAAAAAAAGAACTCCGAACACCGAACGAACGTCTATCTTAGGTGAGTTGAGTAAGCAAAACCACATCACCTCTGCTTCGAGGAGCTTCTTTTACCATTTGGAGGCTGTATCTTTGTGTGTGTGTTGGAAGGAACACGTATCGGATCAAGCCACAGCGCAAAACACAAAGCAATATTACCGCCGACAGGTGCCCGGTTCTAACCGCAATCCATGCGACCCATCCGTTCCGTTCGGAAGGGAACCTCTTTCGTTTGACACGGAGTCTTGCAGCACTCAGGGAAACTAGCTGAAAATAGCTGTCTACTGAGTGCGCGAAGGATAAAACAGTTTTCCTCTAACATGAGCGAGCTGCGTTTTTACACTTTCTTTCGCAGTCATTTTTCCGAGAAGCGAATCCTCAAAAATGTAGACCGTCTTGCCGGCGAACAAAAAAAAAAAAGAAGCCAGAGCCAGAACCAGAACCAAAGCGTTCGGTTCGGATCGGGACAGGTGCTGAAATCATCGCCCCATACATAATGCATACGGATTGGAAGGGAAATGATTTATACGTGATTTTGATGGAGAAAAACAAATTTATAAAACCTTCTGCCGGGGATGGCAAAACAGCGAGCAAAAAGAAGCCACTTTAAATTCCTTCTCCCTGGTTGTCCCGTTTTACCGGTCTCTGCAGCCAAGCCCCGGCTGTTGGGGGGGTTGAAATGCGTGCGAATGAAGCCGAAAAGCCGAAACCCGGAAGGCGGCGTGGGCAGCAGTTCCATACCCGGAATATTTCCACGTCCGTCAATTTTGCGATTGTCTGTGTTTGATTTGATGTCTGAGATGCTTCAATCGCTTGTTTGTATGCCAGAACGAGAGCAAAGTGAGATACGCAATCGTGAAACGAACGAACTTTTTTTTGCTCCTTTCCGGAAGGGGCTCCCGATCTCAGCCGTGTGTCAACGAGATGGGAACTTTCGGTTTTTTTTTCGCTTTGATTGAATTATCTTCCGGTTCAGATTGGAAACTTTTGGTTGGTGATGATGGGAGCATTATAAGATTTGTCAGATCGAACAGGATGGATTGCGGATTCGAAATTTTTCCTGATCGATTTTTTGTCGTATTTCAATTTATACATCTTTTTTCAGTTTTAATATATCACCTATTTTAAGTGGTTTTCTATGTTGATAATCTCTGCCAGTTTTCAACATTATTTAATTGGCCTATTTTTATTTCGTCTGCTTTGAACACGTTTGGAAATTGTAGTAGCTCGTAACTTGAATTCAACTTTTCAATTTCGCTAACTTTTTTTTTTTTTTTAATAATTTATATTTCAAATTTTTTAATTTATTTCTCTTGGCTTATGAAAACTTCAACCCATTGGAGTTATTCGATGTAATCTAGTTAATGTTTGCTCCAGAGGTGGAAATAAGCAAACTTTTTTGATTCACAGTAAATAAAAATAGTCAGTATTATCTTCTGATATCACATATTTATGGTAGATATTTTAATGAATTTTGAAATGAATGATTTTTTATAAGATAAATTTTGGTTTTACTTAGAATTTAAAAAGATCTTCAATTTATTTTTCCACTATTTAAAACATTATCGCAATTTTTGTTTTGTTACCCAACTTTTTAATTCACGGTGTTCGGTTTTTTTTATTTACAATCAGAAATATTGATTCACATTTCCATGCGCAAAATGGCCTTATTTCCACCTCTGTTTTGCTCCTTATTACATAGTTGCAGGAAATGTAGTAATAGCACCTGTTTTTGAAATGTTCTTGTTAAGCTTCTCCTAAATTATCAATTTTCTTCCATAAATTTTCTACTTCATACCTCATTGACTTACTTCAAGTATCATAATTTTTAATTTCACACTTGTTTGGAAACATTTTCACGCATCGTTTCAAGTAGACGAAATTTCTTGGCTTCAGGCAACCAGCATTTGTATTATCGAATCACCATTCTCATTCGAAGAGAATCCCAAATATAAAGCGATAACAAACTTATATCAAAATAATTATTTACTTATTTTACTATCATTGCGTATTTAGGCATTATTTTATTAATAAAATTGCAAAATAGTGTTTCAATTTGGTATAATAGTTTCTTTTGCGAAGTTACCCCGTTTTCCAGACGGCAATATGCCAAACGGTGTTATGCCAAACAGCGCTATGCCAAACGGCGTTATGCCAAATGGCGTTATGTCAAACGGTGTTATGACAAACGGCGTTATGCCAAACGGTATTATGTTAAACGGTGTTATGCCAAAAAATTAGAAAATTTTGACAACTTCTAGATAAGTTTAAAAAATTTTCGGTGAATTAAGGAAAAATGCTAGAAAAATCAAATTTTTTTTAGTATACATTGAAATTTTTAATTATAAAATGTACAAATTTAGTACAATAGTTTTTCATGCAATAAAATAGAAAAAAAAACTTTTCGATATCGTCAATGATATGATGTACTTTAATTTTAGTCACTGTAATCTACATTTCAATGTTACTGTGCTATTGTTTTGGTATTGGAAATACTTCAATTAAATATTATTCTGCTAACTTTTGGTGGTAATTTTGAGTATTTTGCTTATCCATTTTAGCTCTTAATTCAACCTCACGAATATCACTTCGAGCTCTTTTTCTAGTTTGAGACACGAGCATAATAAGGTCTGCTTTAACTATTTTCCTCTGATCGGAATGTCTTACACATTATAATTTTTTGGAAAAAGAAAATGAGTCGGTCCTTTTTGGAATCAACAAACTCTAATCAAACAAAGATCTAATTGGGATAAATCTTCAATTGACTGTTTTCGTGCCAATTCGATTTAATTAAATTGTCACAGAAACATTTAATCCAAAAATAAGACTTGGGCGCCACAAAATCTGAACACCCCAAAACCCTACCAGAACTATACCCGCTCATTAAAACAGACAACCTAAAACGCTGACACTTTTTCAAACACCTTAGTGAGCATGTATCACTTACCACTTGTAAACAACCTTCTTGACATCACAAAATAAATACGGACATAAAACAATTACAACGGTTCGGGTGTCAACCAAAAAACGCTATTCAAAGCATAACAGACAAGTACCGTACGACAGCGACTCACCGATCTGGGTCAAGTACGCCCGTGCACTCACGACAGGCACTCACTCACTCTTTAGAACAAATTAAACGCCGGTAAAAATACTCGTTTCTGATTCTCGCGCTCTCTTTTCGTGCTCTCCCTCCGTCATCGAACATGGCCTCGCGAAGCAACGTGATTGGCTAATGCTTATGTACTATTACTTCCCCTACCGCCATAAGAATATGTAAACTAGAGAATAAGCTAAAATAGGAGAAGAGAGGTTAGATATAAAGAGTAGAATTAACTAAAAATTTGATGGGATTCCATCACACACAGCGATGAATGGAGCGCTGTCCGTGCGCCGCTTGCACCCTGGGACGCATAGCCATACGCTACAACTCCAGGCACTCAAGCAATAGTTTCGGATAAATCTTCCATTCCGGTGTTATAACTAACTGTATGAGAAAATATCAACACAATGAAACACATTGTGTGAGAAACCGTCGTGGGCAGAATGTGACAACTTCTCGTAACTTTACTTTTGCCGGTTCGGACAGTAAATGGCAAACGACCTTTGCCTTTACTTTCTGACATATCAGAGACTCGGATAACTCGTATCGCTAAGATGCCTAAGTTCGACTCCTCTGGTAGAAGGTAAAAGTTTAGATACGAGAAGCCTTCTGCTTACTTAAATGACCCTTGTCACGTCTCACTTTTCCGCACTTTATTCTTCACATCCTTGCTCTTCCTTGAGTACTATGGCTCTATGATTTCATATTCTTTCTCCTCTTATAATCTCTAGTTAGTTTGATATCGTTAAAAAACCGAAAAAACTAAAAATAAAGTCAGTTCAGTCTTAAGGAATTTCAGTCTGTAACATTGATAAAAAGAAATTCCCAACATCGTAAACAAGTTACCCTTCCGAAAACCTAGTAAATGAAAATATTTATATTCCAATTTTAATATGACGACGGTATTTAAACTAAACATCATACAGATACTAGGTCGGCACTCAAATAAAATAAGTAATATTGATTTGTTCTACGTTTCTTTTTCGACACCTCATTCAAGATAAAACGCTAAGCAGGCGTAAAGCAAATGCTACATGCAAATAATTCAATTTTTCACCTAAGAACCATGTCTTTACTGATGTCTAAGGCACGAACTGGCGCTAATGTAAACTGCTTATGCACTGATGAGTCGGAGGCGAAACTTTCCTACGTTTCAATGCAGAGTTAGTATCATTAACAGCGGATGCTTCCGATAAAAACAAAAAAGGTTGACATATATACGTAGTGTACTTATAAATATTGCCATGAAATCCTAAAATCCGTTATTCGTTAATAGGCTTTTCAAAGTTTGATTTCGTTATTGATGTGAAATTACTACTTTTCAACAAACCTTAAATGTCCGAAATTGTTCAGCTTGTAAAACATTCAATTTGTAAAAAGTTTTTTACACTGAAATTTTAGAATTTAGTATTGATTAACATGGAAATCTCACTACAATTACGGCAGCGTTGCAACTGCGAGGAGCATTCCTCCACATCTGTCTAGGTTTATTCGTTTTATCTGGTATTTTCGACTATAAAATTATTTAGCCAAGCTCCGACAACACGGTTGTGAGGTCAAATCGTCGAAAAATACCCGATTGACACACGAAAACCGATTTTGAAGTTATTGTATAATTAAATGATTGAACTTTTTGTGTCGATTAAACCCTTTCGGTGAAAAAAAACTTACCTTTTGACGTGAATACTACCTAGATCAAAAAGTTCCCGGAATTTATCCAGGAAATCAAGATTCAAGATTATTCAAGGAAATCGATATTATTCTCCCCAAAGTACTTCAAGTCGACTACAACACACTTATGCCAGCGCTTGATCTAATCCTCGAAACAGTTTTTATATTCAGTTTTCGGAATGGCCATCAGAGCCATCTGCGATTTTTCCATAATTTTATCTCGCATTCCGTCACACAATGTCATCATTATCCGTGAACATTTGGCTAAAAACGAAACGAATACAATTCAGAGACCACCGAGCTCACCTGATTTGACTCTCTGCGACTTTTTTCCTAATTGGTTGGCTCAAGAAACCGCTTCGTGGAACGCGTTTCAGCACCCGAGATGAGATTATGGATTGGAGATCAAGCGTTGGTATAAGTGTGTTGCAGTCGATGGGGAGTGCTTTAAAGGGGACAATATCGATTTTGATGAATAATCTTGTGTTTTTTTCTGAATAAATTCCGGGAATTTTTTGGTCAAGGTAGTACATTTTACTTAACTTTTCTTTCGAAATTGATTCTTCTATCTCCGAAAAATTTTGCTCCATTGAAAAACTCTGGGATTTATCGGTTACGTCACATATAACATTGCAACTCTCGGAACTGAAATGTTCGCCATTACCATTCCGAGCTGGAGTTTCATTTTTAGCTTTCAAATTATTCTATGTTTATCAAAGTCTGTTGGGTCATCTCCGAGAAATTTAGCCGATGAAATATGTGCGGTTATTCGTTTATGCCACTTATACCATTCTATGTTCGGAACCAGAAATGACAGCCATTTGATCTTTAAACTTGGTTCATAATTCAATAGTAGCTTCAAAATGAGCCAGGTCTTGCTGAAATCGGCTAAGTCAACTCTGAGAAAATTGCGCGGTAAAAAACAACGCCTTTTGTCGCTTACGTCACTTGTACCATTATATCTCCGAAACAGGAAGCGCCACCCGTAAAAAAAATATGCCATTGATTTTACAGCAAAAACAATTGATTTACAATTAGCAAAGTCCTGGCATTACATTCCTTTTGTGGAATTTGGCCTTTCTGTTTCAACAGACTTCGCAGCCGATTCTTAATGTACAGAATCATTGCATGGCTAGTACTATGGATCCTACTGACACTAAGAATCCTTCCAGGTCGGGGCTCGAACATACGACAACTGGCTTGTAAGACCAGCGCCCTATGCATTGAACCACCAACCCGGGCCAAAATTACAATTAGATCTATGGCTTAAAATACATTTTTTTTGTACCTTGACAAGATTTTTTTCATATCCACCGATTCAATATATTGTTTCTACGATTCTACAATTAAATTTATTGTACACGTGGTGTTTCAAACAATATGCAAACTGTACATTTGAGTGTTTTCCAAGAAAACATGTATGAGAAAATTCTATGATTTGAATTGTTACGATACTTAACAACCTATACATTCTATTGTAAAAAGGATGTTCACAATTAATTGAATAGTGTATAACAATACATTAAAATATTTTTCAATGGTCAAAGCAAAATTGCGGAAGGTTTGGTAACAGCAAATCGTATTGTTTTTCCACTATATTTTTTATTCGGGCAGCCTTTTGAGCTCGATCCACAATTCAATAGTAGCTTTCAAACGAACCTAAGTTTGTTGCCGTCTACGAGAAAATTGCTTGGTAAAAAAACAACACGTTTTGTCGCTTACGTCAATTATAACATAATATCTCCGGAACTAGTAGTGCCAGCTATTTGGTCTTCGAACTTGATCAATAGCTCAATTGTAGCTTTCCAACGAGCCTAAGCTTGCTCAAATCGGTTGAGCAATCTATGAGAAAATTGAGCGGTAGGAAGTGCACACACACATACATACACACATACACACATAGACATATTCCGATTTCATAGAACTGAATCGAATGGTATATAACACTATGGGTCTCCGAGGCTCGGTTTTCGGTTTTTCCAGCAATTCCAATGCCTTTCTATAGATAAACCTAGATAAAGGAAACAGTTTTGTAACAAGAATAAATCTGTTTGGTAAGGAATTTGTAAATGAGTGTTAATGAAATGAAATCAGTATTGCTACAAAATTGAAAGAGTTTTCTAACAAATTAGAACAGTTTTGTAGCAAAAACGTAGAGGATTTTCAGTTCAGTACAAATAGAAAGGCCAAATTTCCCAAAATGTGGCAGGCAATATGCAGTTGTGGTCGAATAAACTAAAGCTTCATCACTATCCGAACGGTAAAAAATGAAATACCTTATGATAAAAAAACAACCGGAATTTTCATTTTAAAATTCCCGCGCTTGTCCAATCGGTGAACTTTTATTCTCTCAACGTTGGTAACACTTTTATACACATTCTGTCAAATTTTGACGCATATCGTACGACTAGTTTTTGTTTGGCGTCTATACAAAGAAGTTGAAAAATTTTCGTGAGGCGATTTTTAAATTGGATGAAAATTTAGAACAACGTGCGTGCATCAAATTTTGTGTTGCAAATGGATTTAAGTGTTCCGAAACGTTGAAAATGTTAGAAAAGGCCTTTGGTGAATCGTGTCTAGAAAAAACACAGGTATACGAGTGGTATAAACGCTTCAAAGGTGGTCTTAGAAGCTTGGATCATGATGAGATCCCTAGCCGCCCAACAACATCTGTTACTGAAGAAAACATTGAATCGGCGAAGCAAATCGTGTTTCAAAATCGTTCTGTGCCGATTAGAGAGATTGCTGTGTTGTTGGACATCTCTTATGGATCACTTACTCTTACTCTATCAGTCGTAGACCACGCGGGTCTCTGCTGTATACAGGAGGCGTCTCCATTCAACTCGGTTCATGGCTGTTCGCCGCCATCCTCGGTAGCTGCGAAGGGTCCGCAGGTCGTCCTCAATTTGATCGATCCATCTTGCCCGCTGCGCGCCTCTTCTTCTTATACCGGTCGGATCATTATCGAGAATCATTTTAACCGGGTTGTTCTCCGACATTCTAACAACATGCCCGGCCCACCGTAACCGCCCGACCTTGGCCGTTTGGACGAGGGTTGGTCCTCCCAGCAACTGGTGCAGTTCATGGTTCATTCGCCTTCTCCACGTACCGTCTTCTATCCGCACTCCACCGAAGATGGTTCGCAACACCTTCCGTTCAAAAACAGCTAGTGCGCGTTGGTCCTCCGCAAGCATTGTCCAGGACTCATGCCCGTAGAGGATAACCGGTCTAATCAGCGTTTTGTAGATAGTTAACTTCGTACGACGGCGAATTTTGCTCGATCGAAGCGTCTTGCGCAGTCCAAAGTAAGCACGATTTCCTGACAATATGCGTCTCTGAATTTCTCTGCTGGTGTCATTATCGGCAGTCACCAGTGAGCCCAAGTACACGAACTCGTCGACCATTTCGATTTCATCACCGCCAATCAGAACTCGCAATGGGTGGCTGACGTTATCTTCTCTCGAGCCCCTGCATTTCATGTACTTTGTCTTTGACACATTGATGTCTAGTCCGATCCGCTTGGCCTCAGCTTTTAGTCCGATGTACGTATCTTCCATCTTCTCAAAGTTGCGTGCTATAATATCAATATCATCAGCGAAACCAAGTAGCTGGACGGACTTTCTGAAAATCGTGCCACTCGTGTCTATCCTCGCTCTTCTTATCACACCCTCCAAAGCAATGTTGAATAGCAGACACGAAAGGCCATCACCTTGCCGTAGCCCTCTGCGAGTTTCGAAGGGACTCGAGTTTATCCCCGATACTCGAACAACGCACATCACTCGATCCATCGTAGCCTTGACCAATCGTATCAGTTTGTCCGGGAATCCGTAGTCGTGCATGATTTTCCATAGCTGTTCTCGATCGATTGTGTCGTAGGCTGATTTGAAATCGATGAATAAGTGATGTGTGGGCACATTGTATTCGCGGCACTTTTGCAACACCTGGCGGATGACGAACACTTGGTCCGTGGTAGCGCGTTCGCCCATAAATCCTGCCTGATATTGTCCCACGAATTCGTTTGCAATCGGTGAAAGTCGACGGCATAAGATTTGGGAGAGTACCTTGTAGGCTCTTATGGATCAACCGAACACATTTTAACGGATGTTTTGGGTTTGAAACGCGTCGCTTCTCGGCTGGTGCCAAAAAAGCTGAATTTCATTCAAAAACAGCGTTGGTTGTGTCGCAGTTTTTGGCCAAAAACTCAACCAATATCATCAACCAAGCACCGTACTCTCCAGATATGGCCCCGTGTGACTTTTTCCTCTTCCCCAGACTCAAATCGCCATTGCGGGGACCGCGTTTTGAGACCATAGAGACCATAAAAGAGTGAACTAAAGGCCTATAAAACTTGTATGGAAAATTGGATCGAGCGTTGGCATGCATGTATTGCTACAAGAGGAGAGTACTTTGAAGGCGATAATAAAGAAATTTATTAAAAATTGAAATTTTGCGTTTTACCTATTTTTATATATATATAATATAGGTATAGAATTCGCTCAAACTTTCGAAAATTTTTCCGAGGCCCGGAGGGCCGAATGACATATACCAATCGATTCAGCTCGACGAACTGAGCAAATGTCTGTGTGTGTGTGTGTGTATGTGTGTGTGTCCGTATGTGTGTTGTCAACTAAGAGGTCGAGATCTCAGAGATGGCTGGACCGATTTTCATCAAACTAGTCGCAAATGAAAGGTCTCCCCGTCACCCAAAACGCTATTGAATGGTTTTGAGATCGGATGTTTACTTTTTGAGTTATACAAAGTTTTATGTCAAAATTTTCAGTTTTTTGACAGTATCTGTCACAATTGACCTTGAAAACAGAATATGTTTTCAGACTTAGATTCCGCACGGTAATACCTATCCAACAAGCCATAGATTGTTAAAATCCGTCCATTTTTAACGGAGATATCGAAATTTTTCTGTAAGCGACTTTTCCCCCTATTCCAGCAGTAGGAGTTTTGAGCGCTGTATGACAAAGAAATGCTTGGGAGCAACGGAAAACACGATTTTTTATACTGTTACATACAATTGTTTCTAAGAACCAAAAGGATTGTGTACAGCATTCTTTTTCATGACATTTAGCCTCGGACCGATTTTGGCACGGCTCGTTTTTGGCAACATAATCTTTCGAATATGACATATATAAACCAGATGATGGCAGACTTTTTTTAAATTATTTTGTTTTAAACTACCAGTTTACCTGTTCTGGACGTTCTGGACGTTGCCAGTTTACCTGTTCTGGACGTGAAGAAACTCAATTTAGAATAGAATTCCCGATCGAAATTGTTCAGATATTGCTCGGCCGGTGTGATTCAATTTTCAGTCTCGACACTGTGATCTCATGTCGTTAGTAAAAGTCAATCCCTAATTTGATTTCCGTTCTATCGCCCGCTGGGTAATGATATGAGAAATTTTCTTGTATCTTGTATCCATGAGTTTCTACGTTAGGGAACTACGGCCAGACTAAAATTTAATTTTTTTCCAAAAGCAGGCGATATGATTTTGTAAAGAGTTCCAGTCAGGATTTCGGGAAAAGAGTGTATTTTCATGTTATGATAATACACTAGGAATCCCAGTAAAACCATTTCGTTTCTACATCGCAACTCGGCAAGTCAAGAAACATAATCAATTTGAAATTATGAAACGAATATTTTGCACAAGAAAGGAATCAAATGTTAACCCTAAGTTCAGTTTTTATGTGCATGCTGAGCAAAATAATTCCCCTAACAAATTCCCAAAGAGGATACTAATTCAATAAACTTTTACAAACATCTCCGAAATCCGTCGCACTCCGAGCATCTCTAATCACTCTTACCCGTTCTAACAACTCCATCCGATTTTCGGAAATCTATCTCCCTCTCTATTCCCGGCGCTTGATTGAAAATGCTAATATCTTCATACTCTAAGCAGCTTTAAACAGCTCACTTCACCCTCCGCCGAGCGTCGATTCGATGGAACGCAAAATCCACCCCCTCCCATCGTCGTTCATACTCTTATCCTACTGTCCGACAGCCAATCACTCCACACACATATTCGGGTGCTTTGGCAACACAGCTCAAGTATGGCATTCCATCACACGTCCTTCGCAGGCCTTGGTTGATCCCCGGGTCCCCGTGTCCCATCCAGCCGTCGGCCGACGAAATCGCCATACCCTTCGGTGTGAGAACAATTTTCCAAGCTAAGTGAGAAGAAATAAGATTTATTCATCGTCGGTGACGGCGACGGCGTAGCAGCAGCAGGCTTTGGAAATCTTCCCCCATCACCCCTCCATCACCGTGGGTGTTGGCAAAAGCCGCCCAAAACAGCATGTGTGTGAACCACACTCGAGCGCCTTCCATCCAGCTCAAGACCGAGATGAATGAGCCAGGACCAGGACCAGGACCCGGCGTTTCTCCGTGCCATTTACCGCATCCGAGTAGAGCACCGTGAGATTACACCCTACAGGGCGAATCGGAACGTGTTTCAAGAGTGTACACTGTACAGAAAGCTTTCCTGGAACTCGGTGGTGACGATGGAAGGGGCTGGGCAAAATGCCGCAAATTTATGCCGGCTTGTTCAGCACGAACTTCCGCCACTTTAGCACAAGCTCTCATCACACTGAAGAATAGCGAAAGGGCTGTTGGGAAGTACTTTCTTCTTTCTCATCGGTGCCGTGGTATGAAACTGCAAAAGCTTACCCGCTAAGAAGGTCCTGGCCAGAGCTGATGGATTTGTGGTCACCACTTGGCAAACCCGATCGGCGGTGATCCGTTGCCGAAGATGTGTGGCTTATCGAGAACCTTATCGAATCGAGCTGTCCACTCCAACCGGGTGCGCAGAAAAATGTCTTCCCGTGTGTGTGTGTGTGTGTGTGTAGGTGTGAAAGTGTTGGGCTGCAAAAGTGCTACTCACAACACGCACTTGCGCCTCCACTAGTCGCAACCACTTGCTTCTAAGGACCGAGTGGTAAAAGAGCCGGTTTCCGAAACTCTCACATTCACCACACTCGAGCGCCCACATCAAGTTGTAACAAGTACCCTTCTGCCATGCGACCTACATTTCCGCCCCAAACCAGCCAGCCTCGGCCACTCTCTGTTTCTGTTCCTCTCCGGCAGCGGATGCAGTCACGTGCCAAAAGTAGCACCAATGCTGATTATTAACTCCAGAAGCAGAAGCAGTGGCAAGCCTTAGACCCCAGTCCTCCCCCCGTCCCCCTGGCACCACGTACGCTGGAATGCTTCCGAGTTTGCAAGGCGCGAAGCAAACTGTAAGTTGATTACTTGTGGCGCTTTTGAAATTGAACTTGATAGGGAACCGAACCGGGGGGTGGAAGGGAAAATGTTCCTGTCATTTGTCCCGATTGGCACGAAAGTGAAAGATTGCTTGTTTTTGATCCACGTCAGAAAAGTAATTACATATTACCAATTGAAGAAAATTTGCTGCACAGTAAAAAAAATAAATAAATTTACAGGTGAAGCAAAATCATATTTGACTCAACTCAATTTTACATGGATGATTTATATAAGCATCAAACCTAAACCTAGCAGGCGTGTAAATTCACGTGCTTTAGTACTTTAAAAATGTTAGAACACGTTAAACTAGATACACACTTTGAAAAAAAATAACTGTGTTTTTAAATCTTATTAGACGCACATAAATGGAGCGTCGCAGTTCACGCAGATATTGTGTCTCAAATTCCATTGCATGAAATTCCTTCAAGTAAAAAAAAAAAAGAATACTTATAGCAGCCGCCGCGACTTGAACTGAGAACCATTGGATCGTAAAGTAGGTCTGTTAATCGACTGATTCACAGAAGCATACGTCTGCTGCTTGGCTGGTAAAAGGTGCATTTAAATTAATACAGTCGCACCTGCTAAAAGAATGCAAGTTATAGTCGAAACCAGTAAAATTCATGCTAATCTAACATTAAGACATTACAAATGAAATTGTCCGTCATTTGACAAAATAGGCCTTTATAAATTGCATTGTAAGAGGGATTAAGTGACCTGTAAAATTAAATTTTTTGTGTGTAGATCAACTGTAAAAACAAGTGATTTTTTACGCTCGTATAGGTTCATCTCATAAAAAATCGGAATTATTGGTTTCCGTTGCTTAATTTGTATAATTGGACGCAAATCCAAGCAGGTCGCCTATAGACATGTACAAAGAATTACATCTATTGACATATAAAATTCAATTTTGTTACTGTTTCAATGTCAAATTCAGCACAAAGGACTGTAAAACTAATGGGTTGCTTCATTTTTACATGCTATTGGTTGTAAATTTATGTGATATGAGACGCTCCCTTTATATGTATCAATCAAGACGTAAATTAACACGGTTTATTCGAAGTGTGAATATAAAAATATCAGTTCAGTCGAAACGACACTGTTCTATTTCTCAGCAGATAACATTTAACCACTCCAGAAAATCTGGAAAGTCCGGATAATCCAGAAAGTCAAAAAAATCCAGAAAATCTACAAAGTTTAGAAAATCCAGAAAGTCCAAAAAGCCAAAAAATCTAGAAAGTCCAGTAAATCCAGACAGGAATTCTAGAAAATCAAGAACGTCCGGAAAGTCAAGAAAGTCCGGAAAGTACGGAAAGTTCAGAAAGTCTAGAAAGTCTAGAAAGTCTAGAAAGTCTAGAAAGTCTAGAAAGTCTAGAAAGTCTAGAAAGTCTAGAAAGTCTAGAAAGTCTAGAAAGTCTAGAAAGTCTAGAAAGTCTAGAAAGTCTAGAAAGTCTAGAAAGTCTAGAAAGTCTAGAAAGTCTAGAAAGTCTAGAAAGTCTAGAAAGTCTAGAAAGTCTAGAAAGTCTAGAAAGTCTAGAAAATCTAGAAAATCTAGAAAGTCTAGAAAGTCTAGAAAGTCTAGAAAATCTAGAAAGTCTAGAAAGTCTAGAAAGTCTAGAAAGTCTAGAAAGTCTAGAAAGTCTAGAAAGTCTAGAAAGTATAGATAGTCTAGAAAATCTAGAAAGTCTAGAAAGTCTAGAAAGTCTAGAAAATCTAGAAAATCTAGAAAGTCTAGAAATTCTAGGATGTTCAGAAAATCCAGAAAGTTCAGAAAATCTGGAAAGTTCGGAGAATCCAGAAAGTCAAAAAAATCCAGAAAGTTCAGAAGTCCAGAAAGTCTACAAAGTCTAGAAAATCCAGAAAGTCCAAGAAGCCAAAAAATCTAGAAAGTACAGTAAATCCAGACAGGAATTCCAGAAAATTAGGAACGTCCAGAAAGTATAGAGCGATAAGAAAGTCCAGAAAGTCCAGTCCAGAAAGTCCAGAAAGTCCAGAAAGTCCAGAAAGTCCAGAAAGTCCAGAAAGTCCAGAAAGTCCAGAAAGTCCAGAAAGTCCAGAAAGTCCAGAAAGTCCAGAAAGTCCAGAAAGTCCAGAAAGTCCAGAAAGTCCACAAAGTCCACAAAGTCCAGAAAGTCAAAAAATTTAGCAAGTCAAAAAAATCCAGATAGTTAAAAAGTCCAGAGAATCTAGAAAGTTAGAAAAGTCTAGAAAGTCCAGACAGAAATTCCAAAAAACTTAGGAACGTCCAGAAAGTTCAGAAAGTCCAAAAGTTCAGACAGGCCAGAAATATCAAGGAAGTTCAGAATGATTAAAAAAATCCAGAAAGTTAAAAAAGTTCAGAAAATCCAGAAAGTACAGAAAGTAGAGAAAGTCCAGAAAGAAAAGAGAAGAATTCAGAAAGTCCAGAAAGTGTAGAAAATCCAGAAATTCAAGAACGAACAGGCCAGAGAAGAATCAAGGAGTCCAAAAAGATAAGAAAATCCAGAAAGTCCAAAAAGTTCAGATAGTCCAGAAAGTACAGAAAGTCCAGAAAGTCCAGAAAGTCCAGAAAGTCCAGAAAGTCCAGAAAGTCCAGAAAGTCCAGAAAGTCGAGAAAGCCCAGAAAGTCCAGAAAGTCCAGAAAGTCCAGAAAGTCCACAAAGTCCACAAAGTCCAAAAAGTCCACAAAGTCCACAAAGTTCAGAAAGTTCAGATTTTATAAAAATCAAAGAAAATCAAGAAAATCATGAAAATAAAAAAAAAACAAGAATATCAAGCAAATATAAAAAAATAAAAAATAAATGAAAAATCAAGAAAATCAGGAAAATGAAGAATATTTAAAAAATCAAGAAAATCTAAATAATCAAAAACATCGAGAAAATCAACAAAAGTTAAAATATCAAGAAAATACAAGAAAATCAAATATATCAAAAACATAAAAAAAAATCAAGAAAATAAACAATAAATCAAGAAAATTAAGAAAATGAAGAAAATGAAGAAATTCAAGAAATTCAAAAAATTCAAGAAATTCAAGAAATTCAAGAAATTTAAGAAATTCAAGAAATTCAAGAAATTCAAGAAATTCAAGAAATTCAAGAAATTCAAGAAATTCAAGAAATTCAAGAAATTCAAGAAATTCAAGAAATTCAAGAAATTCAAGAAATTCAAGAAATTCAAGAAATTCAAGAAATTCAAGAAATTCAAAAAATTCAAGAAATTCAAGAAATTCAAGAAAATCCAGAAATTCAAGAAATTCAAGAAATTCAAGAAATTCAAGAAATTCAAGAAATTCAAGAAATTCAAGAATTTCAAGAATTTCAAGAAATTCAAGAAATTCAAGAAATTCAAGAAATTCAAGAAATTCAAGAAATTCAAGAAATTCAAGAAATTCAAGAATTTCAAGAATTTCAAGAAATTCAAGAAATTCAAGAAATTCAAGAAATTCAAGAAATTCAAGAAATTCAAGAAATTCAAGAAATTCAAGAAATTCAAGAAATTCAAGAAATTCAAGAAATTCAAGAAATTCAAGAAATTCAAGAAATTCAAGAAATTCAAGAAATTCAAGAAATTCAAGAAATTCAAGAAATTCAAGAAATTCAAGAAATTCAAGAAATTCAAGAAATTCAAGAAATTCAAGAAATTCAAGAAATTCAAGAAATTCAAGAAATTCAAGAAATTCAAGAAATTCAAGAAATTCAAGAAATTCAAGAAATTCAAGAAATTCACGAAATTCAAGAAATTCAAGAAATTCAAGAAATTCAAGAAATTCAAGAAATTCAAGAAATTCAAGAAATTCAAGAAATTCAAGAAATTCAAGAAATTCAAGAAATTCAAGAAATTCAAGAAATTCAAGAAATTCAAGAAATTCAAGAAATTCAAGAAATTCAAGAAATTCAAGAAATTCAAGAAATTCAAGAAATTCAAGAAATTCAAGAAATTCAAAAAATTCAAGAAATTCAAAAAAAAACAAGAAATTCAAGAAATTCAAGAAATTCAAGAAATTCAAGAAATTCAAGAAATTCAAAAAATTCAAGAAATTCAAGAAATTCAAGAAATTCAAGAAATTCAAGAAATTCAAGAAATTCAAGAAATTCAAGAAATTCAAGAAATTCAAGAAATTCAAGAAATTCAAGACATTCAAGAAATTCAAGAAATTCAAGAAATTCAAGAAATTCAAGAAATTCAAGAAATTCAAGAAATTCAAGAAATTCAAGAAATTCAAGAAATTCAAGAAATTCAAGAAATTCAAGAAATTCAAGAAATTCACGAAATTCAAGAAATTCAAGAAATTCAAGAAATTCAAGAAATTCAAGAAATTCAAGAAATTCAAGAAATTCAAGAAATTCAAGAAATTCAAGAAATTCAAGAAATTCAAGAAATTCAAGAAATTCAAGAAATTCAAAAAATTCAAGAAATTCAAAAAAAAACAAGAAATTCAAGAAATTCAAGAAATTCAAGAAATTCAAGAAATTCAAGAAATTCAAGAAATTCAAGAAATTCAAGAAATTCAAGAAATTCAAGAAATTCAAGAAATTCAAGACATTCAAGAAATTCAAGAAATTCAAGAAATTCAAGAAATTCAAGAAATTCAAGAAATTCAAGAAATTCAAGAAATTCAAGAAATTCAAGAAATTCAAGAAATTCAAGAAATTCAAGAAATTCAAGAAATTCAAGAAATTCAAGAATTTCAAGAAATTCAAGGAATTCAAAAATTCAAGAAATTCAAGAAATTCAAGAAATTCAAAAAAATTCAAGAAATTCAAGAAATTCAAGAAATTCAAGAAATTCAAGAAATTCAAGAAATTCAAAAAATTCAAGAAATTCAAGAAATTCAAGAAATTCAAGAAATTCAAGAAATTCAAGAAATTCAAGAAATTCAAGAAATTCAAGACATTCAAGAAATTCAAGAAATTCAAGAAATTCAAGAAATTCAAGAAATTCAAGAAATTCAAGAAATTCAAGAAATTCAAGAAATTCAAGAAATTCAAGAAATTCACGAAATTCAAGAAATTCAAGAAATTCAAGAAATTCAAGAAATTCAAGAAATTCAAGAAATTCAAGAAATTCAAGAAATTCAAGAAATTCAAGAAATTCAAGAAATTCAAGAAATTCAAGAAATTCAAGAAATTCAAGAAATTCAAGAAATTCAAAAAATTCAAGAAATTCAAAAAAAAACAAGAAATTCAAGAAATTCAAGAAATTCAAGAAATTCAAGAAATTCAAAAAATTCAAGAAATTCAAGAAATTCAAGAAATTCAAGAAATTCAAGAAATTCAAGAAATTCAAGAAATTCAAGAAATTCAAGAAATTCAAGAAATTCAAGAAATTCAAGAAATTCAAGAAATTCAAGACATTCAAGAAATTCAAGAAATTCAAGAAATTCAAGAAATTCAAGAAATTCAAGAAATTCAAGAAATTCAAGAAATTCAAGAAATTCAAGAAATTCAAGAAATTCAAGAAATTCAAGAAATTCAAGAAATTCAAGAATTTCAAGAAATTCAAGGAATTCAAAAATTCAAGAAATTCAAGAAATTCAAGAAATTCAAAAAAATTCAAGAAATTCAAGAAATTCAAGAAATTCAAGAAATTCAAGAAATTCAAGAAATTAAAAAAAACAAGAAATTCAAGAAATTCAAGAAATTCAAGAAATTCTAGAAATTCAAGAAATTCAAGAAATTCAAGAAATTCAAGAAATTCAAGAAATTCAAGAAATTCAAGAAATTCAAGAAATTCAAGAAAATAAAAAAAAATTAAAAATTAAAAAATTTACTAAATCAAGAAAATCTAGATAATCAAAAAATTCAATAAAATGAAAAAAAAATTAAAATTTACTAAATCAAGAAAATCAAGAACAAGAAAATCAAGAAAATCAAGGAAGTTAAAGGAATTTGGAAAAATTAGTAAATTAGAGTACAAATAACCAAAAGGTCAAAAGAATGAGGATTGAAAAATAAAAAAAAAGTGAAGTAAAGAAATAGCAAAATACACAGAGTCTATTGAACAAATAAAGTCAAGAATGTAAGATAATTCGATATCAAATCAAGTGAAGTAATCAAATAAAAAATTGAGTTATTGGGAACAACAAAAAATTGGAATGCGAAACTAGAAACTAGAATCTAGAAACTAGAAACTAGAAACTAGAAACTAGAAACTAGAAAATAGAAACTAGAAACTAGAAACTAGAAACTAGAAACTAGAAACTAGAAACTAGAAACTAGAAACTAGCAACTAGAAACTAGAAACTAGAAACTAGAAACTAGAAACTAGAAACTAGACACTAGAAACTAGAAACTAGAAACTAGAAACTAGAAACTAGAAACTAGAAACTAGAAACTAGAAACTAGAAACTAGAAACTAGAAACTAGAAACTAGAAACTAGAAACTAGAAACTAGAAACTAGAAACTAGAAACTAGAAACTAGAAACTAGAAACTAGAAACTAGAAACTAGAAACTAGAAACTAGAAACTAGAAACTAGAAACTAGAGACTAGAAACTAGAAACTAGAAACTAGAAACTAGAAACTAGAAACTAGAAACTAGAAACTAGAAACTAGAAACTAGAAACTAGAAACTAGAAACTAGAAACTAGAAACTAGAAACTAGAAACTAGAAACTAGAAACTAGAAACTAGAAACTAGAAACTAGAAACTAGAAACTAGAAACTAGAAACTAGAAACTAGAAACTAGAAACTAGAAACTAGAAACTAGAAACTAGAAACTAGAAACTAGAAACTAGAAACTAGAAACTAGAAACTAGAAACTAGAAACTAGAAACTAGAAACTAGAAACTAGAAACTAGAAACTAGAAACTAGAAACTAGAAACTAGAAACTAGAAACTAGAAACTAGAAACTAGAAACTAGAAACTAGAAACTAGAAACTAGAAACTAGAAACTAGAAACTAGAAACTAGAAACTAGAAACTAGAAACTAGAAACTAGAAACTAGAAACTAGAAACTAGAAACTAGAAACTAGAAACTAGAAACTAGAAACTAGAAACTAGAAACTAGAAACTAGAAACTAGAAACTAGAAACTAGAAACTAGAAACTAGAAACTAGAAACTAGAAACTAGAAACTAGAAACTAGAAACTAGAAACTAGAAACTAGAAACTAGAAACTAGAAACTAGAAACTAGAAACTAGAAACTAGAAACTAGAAACTAGAAACTAGAAACTAGAAACTAGAAACTAGAAACTAGAAACTAGAAACTAGAAACTAGAAACTAGAAACTAGAAACTAGAAACTAGAAACTAGAAACTAGAAACTAGAAACTAGAAACTAGAAACTAGAAACTAGAAACTAGAAACTAGAAACTAGAAACTAGAAACTAGAAACTAGAAACTAGAAACTAGAAACTAGAAACTAGAAACTAGAAACTAGAAACTAGAAACTAGAAACTAGAAACTAGAAACTAGAAACTAGAAACTAGAAACTAGAAACTAGAAACTAGAAACTAGAAACTAGAAACTAGAAACTAGAAACTAGAAACTAGAAACTAGAAACTAGAAACTAGAAACTAGAAACTAGAAACTAGAAACTAGAAACTAGAAACTAGAAACTAGAAACTAGAAACTAGAAACTAGAAACTAGAAACTAGAAACTAGAAACTAGAAACTAGAAACTAGAAACTAGAAACTAGAAACTAGAAACTAGAAACTAGAAACTAGAAACTAGAAACTAGAAACTAGAAACTAGAAACTAGAAACTAGAAACTAGAAACTAGAAACTAGAAACTAGAAACTAGAAACTAGAAACTAGAAACTAGAAACTAGAAACTAGAAACTAGAAACTAGAAACTAGAAACTAGAAACTAGAAACTAGAAACTAGAAACTAGAAACTAGAAACTAGAAACTAGAAACTAGAAACTAGAAACTAGAAACTAGAAACTAGAAACTAGAAACTAGAAACTAGAAACTAGAAACTAGAAACTAGAAACTAGAAACTAGAAACTAGAAACTAGAAACTAGAAACTAGAAACTAGAAACTAGAAACTAGAAACTAGAAACTAGAAACTAGAAACTAGAAACTAGAAACTAGAAACTAGAAACTAGAAACTAGAAACTAGAAACTAGAAACTAGAAACTAGAAACTAGAAACTAGAAACTAGAAACTAGAAACTAGAAACTAGAAACTAGAAACTAGAAACTAGAAACTAGAAACTAGAAACTAGAAACTAGAAACTAGAAACTAGAAACTAGAAACTAGAAACTAGAAACTAGAAACTAGAAACTAGAAACTAGAAACTAGAAACTAGAAACTAGAAACTAGAAACTAGAAACTATGAACTAGAAACTAGAAACTAGAATCTAATAAATGTGGCAAGTGGTGCCTGTTAATCTAAAAAAATACCTGAAAATGCCTTTGAATTTTTTAACACATGATGATAGGTCGATTCATCACTTACCTGGAAAGAAAAAAAAAAGAAAAATTGTATTGGAATGTGATTTTTAGTGCTTCATATTTTAATGATTTCAAATAACTAGTTTAAAAAATTTATATGAATTCGTGTTTCCATAACATTTTTTAAAATGTATAACAAAATTTATAGCAAATCGTTCGGACATTTCACAAGAACTTTCTGTTGAATCTCTTTTTTCCTACCGTCAAGCTTTGATCCCGACAACAATTAAACATAATTCAAGTGCACTCATAAGTTTTCAATAGCGAACACCACAGGCTATTTATGTACCGAGCATCTCACTAAACATTGCAGGAACATGATTTTTTTTCATTCCACCAGCAAAGAGCGACTGATTGGATGGACCGTCCGTCCGTCCGAGGACGAGCTGCTTCTTCGATTCGCCGATAGCCATCAGGATAACGATAAAGAGGATCGGTTCGGCTGACTGCTGCCATTGTATCATAACATCAATCCTTGCACTTGCTCGCCGATGTACAAGTAGCCACTCACACACACACTCACTGGCGAAACTCGTATGCCAGCGCATTTTAGACACGTGTTACACATGAGTGGCTGTAGTTGTGCGTTGGTGGGTGTGCTAAGTGCTAACCGAAGCATCATCGACGTTGAATTCAAAGCCTGGACCTGAAACCGGGACCGGAAATGGTTAGACGAGGAATAACGAGTTTTGCCCCGGAGCTGGGTGACCTGGAGACGGACTGGACTGGAAGAGGGCAAGGAAGAGGAAGAAGATTCGAACCCAAGTGATAAGGATTGAAAGTTATTAAAATGAAGGCTTAGCCCGGGTCTCTCTCGTTGTATGTGTGTGTGTGTGTGAAGTGAGATCCGGTTCAGGGCATTGGGTTTAGGATCTGGTCAGCTGCTGGAGCGAAAGTTAAGCTGTCGGAAGGAACTGGGGAGCAAGCGGTCTCTCGTGCCGGTTCTGACGCTGACGGGTAGGAAAGCAAGCAACCAATCCTGGACGAATGGAAGCAGCGAGTTGTAAGTGATGCCTGTGATATGCGCTATCCGATGAGTTTTATGTACTCAAATGGATTACAAAATGTATGATAAGAAAACTGATACGGGTTAGTGTGGCATGTTGGCAAAATGCGGTTTGAGCTGTTGGCAAATAATACTCCGGTTGACGAGGGATAGTCGGTCCGGTCGCGGAAAACTCTGGTTGACCTGAGGGTGGTGTTGTTTCTTTTCTCCGACGGTAAAATGTCCACATTTGAGCATCGATTTAATGAACGTGATTAAACATTGGTCTGAGAAGGGTTCTACGGGGGACTGACAGAAGTGACGTGACAGACAGATGGAAAACATTTTGATCCGGAAGGCTGGGTTTCCAATTATGGTTTATTGTCGTTTCTGTTATTCCATTAATAAATTGATTTGAAAATCACAGAAATGTTTGAAACAAATACAAGCTTCCATCTTCCATCCGCACCTAATTTCGGCTCATGTTAATATTTCAATCCAACAAATTTGTCACACGGCACCTCCCTGCATCGTTGCTAAACTTCTTACATTACACCATCCAGGCACCGGTAACCGGATTGTAAATTGTTCCGAAAATTTGCTCCTAATAGACTCCGCCAGAAAGATTCAGTTGAATCAACGTACACGCCACTTACCCTTACCAGAGGACTAAATAATAAAGGTGTCTCCGGCTCACCGAACCTTTCCTTATCATTCGGAAGACTCATTTCCTCACGGTGAAAGGTGGCCGAGGGGGGGGGGGGGGCTAGATCTTGATCCTGGGTGGGATAATAAAACACATTATCATAACGTTTATAGTCGGTTCTCCGACGCGCGGATGGTTTTGAAGGCTGCGGAAAAATCCCCCGAACAGGAGGCGGATGGTGTCCCAGGGCAGTTCCGTCGCCGTCGAAGCTTTGTGAATAAAAGGCTTAGTAAACATATTCACAAATTCACTTCTCTTTCTCTCGGCCTCGCGTATGGTGGCATTGTGTGGTGGAGTCCCGGCTGACTTTGAAACAACTCCTGCTCTCACCTCTGCGGGGGAACATGCCACGAGTCTCCGCTTATAATGACGATAATAACAATCACAAAGCATAGATCTACATAATCATGATCATAATGCATAAATTTCGTCTGCTTTGAATATACGCGGAGCGTACTCGCACGTATCAAAACCGGCAAACGAGTGGCTTGGTAAGCCCACTGCTGGATTTTCGGAGTGGATTCTCCCGCTGAGAAGTGGCGGCAGCAGCAGCAGGAGTTAGTTCAATGCAAAGATGAGCTTTCCCATTCAAAGAATCTTGTTTCCTCGAATGATTCGGTGAATGCCGGACCGGGCGACGGAGAAAGAGAGGGGGGGGTGTAACATCAAAAGGAATCACGCCGTTCCGCCACTTCTCGGTGAACGCAAGTATGTGTATGACTGTGTGTGTGTGCTGGAGTGTGGTTACCGGTGAAGAGGATCGCTTTCTCAGTCGGCATCTTGAACCCCACCGGGACGCGCAAGATCTCTCTGTGTGTGTGCTCATCCCCAAAGCGGAACCGAGAGTTTATATTTTACATACAATTATCTTGCAATTTCAGTCAACCAACGAACGGAAGAGGCACCGGAAGTGTTTGTTCTTTCCTTTCATCGGACTTTTTCCGGTACATTCTGGCCCTGACGGTTATGGTGTTCTCATAGCTGTCACGCAAAACCCGAAGGCCATCGTGCTAGCAGTTCACCTTTTTTTCTGGATTTAGAAGATCCCGTTGCCGTGTCGTTATCGTCCCAACCTGCCTACCTTCTGTTTAGCGCACGATGCTGTGTTGCTTGACGCCATTAAGGCGACTAATGGCAGCTCGTACGCATTGTTCTTTTCCGAAGCGAGTCGAAACTGATTTCATCGTTCATCGACCGGTTGACTGACTGACTGGCTGCCTTCTGGATAAGGAAGCCCAAGGTAGGTAATGCCAAGGATGAGCTGAAGCCCGGAGATTCCTGAGCACGATGTGGCGAAGCACAGAAGGCTGACTGAGCCGTGAATGTCTTCATCGGAGCGTTGTTATTACGCACGATAAGAATCGTACTTTTCTTTATGAAGCGTGGACGGTTGTACAGAAGATAAGCTGACGGGTGGAGACGTTCGTTCCGCTGACAGTCGGGCGGGCGGTTGAGGAAGGGGTTTGGAAATGTCGAGCTTATTATGGAGCTGCTCTTTCGGTGGATGAATGGTCTTCTCCTTAGTAAACCAACCGGAACGGGTGCGATATTTCTATTGTTCATTTTTCACGAAAAATACTACCACGTTCCAACGTAATTCAAATCCCTCACTAAACTACCAGCCTTGGATTTAATTATCACAAAAAAGAAGCCAGTAGTATTTACGATTCCTTTCAGAATATTTCAAGACATATTTCGATCGAACCACGATTGTCTACCAGTTTCCTGGAGCGTGTACTCAGATGGCCGTCAAACGACTCGAAGACTCGGAACTGAACCTCACCTGCTTCATAGTCTCAAAGAGTGTCAAAGTGAGGACTGCGCATAAAATAGCTAGCAACCGACGAAAAATCAGTTCATTTTATTTGGGTATCAAATAATCCGATTTGATTAGTTCGAATGAGCTATTCCAGAAATTAACCGGAAAACCTGTTTCAATCCATCTATTGGTGTAATGATGCCTTTCTCATATTACTCATAACAACATCAATATTATTGTGGAATTCGCAAAAACAACTGTTTATTGAATAGAAACAGGAAAGTTTGTTCGGACCTAATCTAACAAAATCTACTAAAATCTACATGTAGTAGGTTTATTATTGTTTTAATTTTTATCATTGTAAATAATTTTTCATAACAGTATGTATGTTAATACTATTTGCTGTTTTCATTGACATCAGTACACCGGCCCAATATTACTGCACTACCAGCTGTAGAAATTGCATTTACACCGCGAAGCTTGAAATTCTGATGTATGATTATTTTTCAAACAAATTTCACTTTATTTACATTCTTTTATTATTTATATATCATAAAATAACTAAAATTTGTATCAACCGCAGCACCGTTTTTTACCAATATCACATAACAGATCGGCTGAAAAGTTCGTATCGTTTCTATGAGAGGGCGCCAGTAGAATTAAATCCATACCATTTTCAGTAGATACGTGTATAAATTTGACAGCTGTCTGATTATTAGTTTGTTGCATTTTGAGTGAAGCTACTTTTGTTATTGTGAAAAAATAAATGGAAAAAAGGAATTTCGTGTGTTGATGAAACACTACTTTTTGATGAAAAAAAGTGCCGCCGATATTCAAAAATGGCTTGATGAGTGTTATCCAGACTCTGCACCGAGCGAAGCAACAATTCGTAAGTGGTTTGCAAAATTTCGTACTGGTCATATGAGCACCGAAGACGATGAACGCAGTGGACGTCCAAAAGAGGCTGTTACCGATGAAAACGTGAAAGAAATGCACAAAATGATTTTCAATGACCGTAAAGTCAAGTTGAACCATCAACAGTGACTATTATATAGCGTTATTAGAGCGTTTGAAGGACGAAATTTCAAAAAAAAAATGGCCTCATTTGAAGAAGAAAAAAGTTTTGTTTCATCAAGACAATGCACCGTGTCACAAGTCGATGAAAACCATGCTGAAATTGAACGAATTGAGCTTCGAATTGCTCCCTCATCCACCGTATTCTCCAGATTTGGCCCCCAGTGACTTTTTCCTGTTCTCAGACCTCAAGAGAATGCTCGCTGGTAAAAAATTTAGAAGCAATGAAGAGGTAATCGCTGAAACTGAGGCCTTTTTTGAGGCAAAGGACAAATCGTACTACAAAAATGGTATCGAAAAGTTGGAAGATCGCTATAATCGCTGTATCGCCTCTGATGGCAATTATGTTGAATAATAAAAACGAATTTTGGCAAAAAAATGTGTGTTTCTATTAAACGATACGAACTTTTCAGCCGAACTGTTACCAGTAGCAGACATTAGTAACCGTTTCTTTATAGTGTGGCATGAAAATCTATTAAGCTTTTTCCGAAAACGTTGAGTGCACATTTTTCTATACATTTCACATATTACCCTGTAACTCTGGAAATGAAAGTTGGATCCAAATGAAATTCAATAGAAGGTTATGAGACCATAGGATCTTTCATTCGAATCTAAGCTTGTGAAAATCGGTTCAGCCATCATTGAAATGGGTGAGTGCATATTTTTTAAATTTTTGGGTGCATATCACCCGTATGTCCGGAACCGGTAGTCGGATCGGGATGAAATTCAATGGCCGGTTATGGGACCATGGAGTTTTTCATTTGAATCTTAGTTTGTGAAAATCGGTTCAGCGATCTCCGAGAAAAGTGAGTGCATATTTCTGTTGCAGTCGAGCTGAGTCGAATGGTGTATGAAACTCGGCCCTCCGGTCCTCGGTTAAAAAGTCGGTTTTCACAATGATTACATAACCTTTCTATATCAGGAAGGCAAGAAGGTGGACAAATCCAATTTGGATACATTGTTCTAATGTCCGTCGTTTTAAGTGGCAATCCGTAATGTCGAAACTGCAAATCGGATCAAATTTGAATCTAAAAGTGGGACAATGGATTAAACATTCCATGATATGTCGAAGTGGGTTCCACTTTAGAGTTTACGGTAATTTAAGGTGCTTCCAGAGCCGGTATTCAGGAACCAGCATAACCCAAACCAATTTGTATGGCCATGAATTGACTTGACGAATAAATTGCAATAGTTTTGCGTCCAACTTTGAAGCTTTTCGGGATTGTCATCTTCCATATCGATTTGAATTTGAAAAATTCAACATCCTGTAATTCCAGAATCGGATGTCAGAATTGGATAAAATTTATTAATTTTGTATGGGACTATAAGTTTATTGAATATTTAATTTTTGTTTCTGAAATTCGATTTGACTTTTTTGAGAAAGCGATTGAACTTTGAGAAACGATTCGATACTGAAACCGAAATTCGAAATTCGGTGTAACGAAGTCAGATAAATTTACATGAGTAGCTGTATAGTTTACATTTGTTTCAAAATGTTTAAAAATAAGTGTAAACATCTTTGAGAAATCGTAGTACGAATTAAATTTTTGGGTGCCTTCCGAATCGAAAATTGAATATCACTATAATTGAAATAAGATGATGAAAAGCAAGATGTTTCATAGAATCTTAAAACTTTTCATTTAAATCTTAGATGATTCTTAGATTTTATTTGAATCTTAGATCTGTTCAGCCATCTACGAGAAAAATAAGTAACACAATTTTAATTTCGTTTCACATATCATCCTGTAGTTCCGGAACCAGAGGTGCGTGCTTGAATATTGTTACATCAGAGAAGACAGTACTTTTTTCCAGAATTGTCGTTCAACAAAATTAATTCAAATGTTTTGCATGATAATAATTCTTTCGTGGAAAAATATTGAGAAATAAGTATGTGAAGAGTTATTTTTGAGGACGCTTCTTAAAAATCATGATTTGCGGTGTCCACTGTATCTCAACGCAGACTAATCAGAAGTGAACAAATAGAAGCAGCATAGCTAGAGTAGAAGTTATTCTAGACTCCAACGTTTCTGTTTGTTTTTTTTTTCAAATTTTTGGTTGTTCTTCAAAGTGAAAACTACGATTTTTCACGAAAAAACCCGCCATTTTGTAGCTGTTAAACCTCTCCAAAGTAACAAACAACGAAAAAGAAACGTTGGGGTTTGGTTTTTTATATGTAGAAAGTGTGTGCAAAATTTGAAAAAAATTGGTGCAGTAGTTTTTGAATGACGATGGACACGGACTTTCAAAACCTGCTTTCGAGGAGAACGCGTTTAAAGCTTTTTGTCTATAAAATCAATGGAAATAATTAATTACTCCAGGGAGCCCGTAGGGTCTAATATTTTCAAAAAATCACATTTTTTCTTTTATAATTTATTATCACGAAATATTTCAAGAATGTTTTGTCAAGTTTTGAAGTCAATCGAAGTAGAAATCTTGGACATGTGCGCCGAGCTTCTTCGTTGAATGAGATAGCATTAGATGAAGGTCCATAACTTCCAGAGTTTCGTTCCAATAGGCTTGAAAATTTCACAGAATATTCTTAAAATGTTTTACTATAGGAAAATATAAAGAAAATAACCCGCCCCTGAAGTCACGCTTTCGATAGTTTTTAAACAAAAAATGTTTGCATTTTTTTTGGGTATGCAAATTTTTACACGTTGAAGAAGAATCGGACAGTGAATTTAGAGCTAGGACAGTAATTGTTTCCATCGCCAGTAATAAATAAATGAAATACGTTTTTAATCCATCCGGCTATTCCAGAGCTTCTTTCGCATGCAAATTATGGTTACTGTGGCTAACCATGAACTCGGTATAAATTTCTCATTTTTCTTTCTACAATAACTTCTAGAACCGTAGATGCCATAATCGTAAACTATGTGGCATTATGGCATTACCAGGTCACTGCTCGAACCGACAGCACATGTGCGTAAGGAAAGCTTCCAGCTTCAACCGCAAAACTGTCCCCTCGGAAAACCCATTCAAAATGATAAACGCTTGTAGTTTTATCATTCCGGATCCGTGAGGTACCCTGTTCTCTAAACGGTAGGGACGGAGGGTGACAAGCCGCAGTTTGACTGACATGCAACCGTCCTGGGTTCGATGGTTAACCTTCGGTACATAGCATCGACTTTTTTGTTCCGTTCCGAGCAAAATAAGAAGCGAACCTGACCACAAGGTCATCCTTATGTAATCGGTGCCGGTACACATTCACTCATTCGCTTACGCCCACAGGCGTCTACCAGCTCCGTCTACCGTAGTAGACAAGCCCCGACACAATAGACTCGTTTCCTTCGAGTTACACCTAATTTGGTACCATTTTTCTCGACCGGACTATTCTGCCCCAACTGCCCCAACGGACTGCCAGGACCACCGCCGGGTGACCTAATCACCTGTCGTCTGCACCCTTGGGCATGGATTAGGCGTGCGAGAAAATTAATCACATCACCTTCGTACAAGTACTGCGAATAAACCATGCCATTGTTTGGTTCCCCGTTTCCCGACACATCCGAGAAACAGCCGACCAAAGGTTGGACTAGATTGAAAATTCTAATCTTAGAGTAGCTCTCATATGACGACCCTTTTCAAATGGAGCGTGGTTATTGTTCGGGTTGAAGAACGCCTTAAAACGCCGTACCGACATCTTTCCGAGCCAGTCGGGCCGGTGATTGATTGATCAGGATCGACACTGGTGACACTTGGCTAACAGTCCAAAATTGGAAAGATTTGTTTGTACCCCTCAAAGTGTTTGGATTGAGAAAACATGCTCTCTGTCTCTCTCCCCGGAAAACGCCACGTAAAACCCAATTCGTTCCATGTCCGAACCGAACGAAAATCTATTGTCACCATTTCGCATATTTATGGCCTCGCTCCCTCCCGGCCCTACGTCGCCTTCCATTGAATTTACATCACATGGTATAATAAATTCCACTTTGCTCTATTCAGGCACAAGCCACCGCCGCCTGAATCTAGTCCACGCACGTGGCCCTTTACTGCTGCCGGCGTCGCCACTGCCGCCACTCGCGTCAATGCCCCCTCGGCAAACGTCAAAATCGAGCCCCATCAAACCAAACACAAATCCTAATGAAATTCGCTGCCAACCAACCAACAGTTCTTTCGTCCAACTCGCTATCTAACCCTCCCCCCACCTGACAGAAACAAAATGACTTCTACTTATCATTGCACTGTTTTTATTCGAATCAACTGAGCTCCCGGGGTCCCGCTGGCCGCCCGTGGAACCGACGGCAGCGAAGTCGTCTTCTTCTTGTGGGGTTTTCCCGCAAATCCGCAAACACTCGGGCAGAGTCAGCCCTACAAACCAACACCACCCGACACGACAGGCGGGAAAGCCAATGCCGGTATGTGGGGCGCGAGTAGACAAACACACGCACAAACACACTCACGTGGTGAACGCGCGAATGCGGAGCCACACGAAGAAATAACACGCGGCATTCCTGCGTAATGGAATCCGGCATCTCCGCTCCGCGTTCCGTCGTTGCCTAGTTTAGAGCTCTGGCCGTTTGGGATGCGGCGGGTTCTGTGCATGGTTCCCCGAGCGTGTGCACCGGGCGAAAATAGCTGCGAGTGAAGGATAAACTTTCGGGGTTAAACCTCCTTCGAGCCTGCTGTTATTGCTTTGGTGCCAGAAGAAGGAGAAGTGTTCGCATCAGGCACAAACTCAAGCATGATGATAAACGAGCTTCAAAGCTCTGTCTGACAATTGCTGCTGGGGGTTTGTTGCGGTGGTTTTCATTCTACTCAACCCTCCCCCCCCACCATTCACACTATCCACGCTCCGGCTGATCCCAGTACAACAGGATTGAGTGAAGTGTGCTGGGCAGGATTATTCTCGGTTTATTTTTAGTAATAGGCAAGGCCCTCTTCCTCTCGTCGTGGTTGGATTTCTGCAAAAGTGATTCCACAAAAACTCGGCAACACTCCAGAAATGGCGACGTGTCGACCCGAGTGCGTGCTTGAATATTGTTACATCAGAGAAGACATTTGACGACGATTGTTCTGTGGGAGAAAAACCATGGATGATAGCTACAACTTTGATTGTAAAGGATTCCGACCCAGTGGGAAGGGAGCTCCCGTTGTTGTCGGATGATTTCGTGTTAATCGTGGTTGTCTGGAGCGAAACTTAATACTGTATCAACTTGATCGCTTGTTGGGCTCATCAACGCCTGCTTTTGTACGGCAGCCACAGTCGCAAGTGTATTGCGGTTTGGTCTCATTTTCGAATTGGGCTGGTTCCATGAAATAACATGAATTTACAACACCATCAGTTATACTACCAAGTGAAATTGACAGAGTTGTTTTGAAATAAATGTAACTGCTTAGCTTAGCATTTTCGAAAATATATAAAAGTTTTGAAATACTATTCGAAATATCTGAATATAACATCGAAAACGGACTCGCTCAATAATTTAAAACCAAATTGAATCCTACGTGTAACAAAGTTAAACTAATCATGATATAACAGAGCCGAAACCATTTTGAAACGGACTGAAAACAATTCTTCAATGAATAAAAAATAGATAAGGAATAAAAAAATAGATAAGGAAAAATGTTCAAACGAATTTCGAACAATTCTAGATAAATGAAAAAACAAACTTAAAACTTTATTAGAGCATATAAGAAATTTGCCTTATATACGCAACACATTTAAAACAAATTTTAATCAATTTCGAATGAAATCATGAACTTGAAATAGACTGGAAACAATCTTGAAACTTAAGTGAAACATGTTCTGATCAAATGTCATTCAGGTTTGAAACAAATAAACATTGGTGCAATTGAAACAAATTTGGAAGAACAAATGTTAATTTGAAATATTAGGTGTACAACTTTGCTTCCGCCGTTTTTTTTTTCCAAAATTTAAAGCTTCATTGCGAAAAAGTGCTTACAGATGTATTATTCAAAGTATTGTCCGTCGCTAGTGACAACTTTCTCCCATCTTTCCGGAAATTTTCGAATCCCGGCTCGAAAAAAGGAGTCCTCTTTTGACGCTATCCATGAAGCAATCCATTTTTCCAACTCTTCGAAGGATTGAAAATGTTGATCTGCCAGGCCGTGTGCCATTGAACGGAATAGGTGGAAGTTAAAAGGGACGACATCTGGGGATTATGGCGGGTGGGGCAAGACTTCCCATTTCAGCGTTTCCAGGTACTTTTTTACCACTTTTGCGACGTGAGGCCGAGCATTGTCGTGTTGGAGGATGACTTTGTCATGTCGCTCTTCTTTTAGCGCGCGACTAAGGCGCATCAGTTGCGTTCGGTAGCGATCTCCTGTGATGGTTTCACCCGGTTTTAAGAGCTCGTAGTAAATTTTAAACCAATTTGAAACAATTCTGAAACAATTTTGAAATGAATTCGATCCAGCACTGTGACCAATTTGATACGAATATGGAACATATTTTATTCAATGTGAAATTAAAGAGCAATCTAAAAAACAATCTAAAAACATATTGGAAAAAATTTTCTGTCGTATTTATAGCATATTTGAAGTAAATTTGAGATGTATTTAGATCGTATTGAAGCAAATTGATAACAAATTCGAACAGATTTAAAGAAAAATCGAACAACTTTGAATCAACATCGTAAGTAATTTCGAATTTAGAACAAATCATACATTAATTTTAGCTCGGTTAAAAAAAATGTTTTGAGACACTATGAATCTTTCTCAGTTCAACTAGAAAAAGTACAAGTTTTATATAAACTCGAAATAAAATCCAACACAAGTTTATTGCAAACTTTAGGCAGTTGTGAATCAAAATACATACGAAATAAATTAGAATTTTTCAATATTTTTATATTGATTTCAAATTAATATAATTTATTAATTAAATTTCTAAAATCACTGGAAAGATAACCTTTAAATCCGTTTTAAACAAAAATAAAAAAAAATGAAGAATAATTATAAAAACAGGAGAGTGAATGAGGTGTGAAAATTTTAGTTAAATGTTATATGTTTATTGTTCCAACTTGTGATTATCGATGATATAAACTGTATGATTGATTTGCGAAATAGCAAATTGCATGCTATTACCAAAAGAATCAATAAAACAACAAAATTGAAGGAAGTTGCGGTGGCTACTTAGAATACAAAAATAAGAATCAAATAGAAACTGAATTTGAAAACCATTTCATTGAAATTTGAAATCAAACTGAGTGCTACGTGTGAATAAGTTGAACCAAACAAGATGCAACTGATCTGAATCCACTTAGTAACACACTAATAACAATTCTTTAAGCAATAAGCAGCAGATTATGAAAAACCTGAAATGTCATTCGATCGATTCCTGACAAATTGGAAGCAAATTTAGAAATAAACTAAAGTCTACAAGAAAAAGTCATAATATTTGAAATAAATGTAAAACAAATTTCAAACATAAACGAATTTTGTGAACAATCATTACCAACCAATTTGGAGTCTATTGATCAAAAATTTTGAAATTAAACATTAATTTGAATTATTTTTACCTTTCATCTTTGACTCATCAGTGCAGAGCAGTTCAAATTGAACTGCTTAGTGCCAAACTCGACAGTTCAATTTGAACCGCTAAGCAGACGTAAAGTTGCCCTAAATGACCAAACCTGCATAGGCCAAAAATAGTCGAAAACAAGTTTTCGTTCGGCACGTCAGAAAAGACATTGCATTGCAAAACAAAAAGTGTTCTGTAAGTAGCAGAAACTTTACGTCTGCTTAGCGGTGAACTGCCGAGCTTAGCACTAAGCAGTTCAATTTGAACTGATCTGCACTGATGAGTCAAAGACGAAACGTAAAAATAATAAAAACAATTATGTGCCCTAGCACAAAATTTGGCTAACCCCTAAATGATTAATTTGAAACTATTTGCACATAATTGCAAACAAAATTAAAACTTATTTAAAACCGATTTCTACTGGTTTAGACTAATTACAAACAAAATTCGAACCTGTTTAGAACTATTTTGAAACTAACATGATACAAGTTTAAACCAATTTGAAATTAATTTGACACTGATTTAAAACGAATCTGAAACTAATTTGAAACAGATTTGTAACTGATTTGAAACTAATTTGAAACTAATTTGACACTAATTTGAAACTAATTTGCAAACTAATTTGAAACTAATTTGAAACTAATTTGAAACTAATTTGAAACTAATTTGAAACTTATTTGAAACTAATTTGAAACTAATTTGAAACTAATTTGGAACTATCAAGAAAACTATTTTAAACTAATTTGAAACTAATTTAAAACTAATTTGGAAATAATTTAAAACTAATTTGAAACTAATTTGAAACTAATTTGAAACTAATTTGAAACTAATTTGAAACTAATTTGAAACTAATTTGAAACTAATTTGAAACTAATTTGAAACTAATTTGAAACTAATTTTTGATTAATTTGTAACTAAATTGAAACTAACTTCGAAATCAATTTTGAAATTATTTGAAATTAATTTGAACTAATCGAAACTAATTTGAAACTAATTTGAAACTAATTTGAAACTGATTTGATACTAATTTGAAACTAATTTGAAACTTATTTGAAACTTATTTGAAATTATTTTGAAACTAATTTGAAACTTATTTGAAACTAATTTGAAACTAATTTGAAACTAATTTGGAACTATCAAGAAAACTATTTTAAACTAATTTGAAACTAATTTGGAAATAATTTAAAACTAATTTGAAACTACTTTGAAACTAATTTGAAACTAATTTGAAACTAATTTGAAACTAATTTGAAACTAATTTGATTTTTATTTAATAACGTATTATAAGGCACATTGCGTTAAGCTATAAGATGCCGAGGGCAACTAATTTGATTTGATTTAAAACTAATATGAATCTTATTCGAAACTAATTTGAAAATAATATGAAATTTAGTTTCAAATTTTTAATTACCTCGAAACAAATTTGAAACAAACCTGAACAAACGGGCAACTGATTTTCAACAGATTTTTAATTAATTTGAAATAAGTTTGAGATGAATTTGACACAGAACTGACACAAAATTGAAACGAATTAGGAGCTTATATAACTAACAAATGCGTATAAACATCGTAAATTATTTCGAATTAGGTATTAAGTTTTTACATTCGTAGATGCAATTATATTATATTTTCAATGAGTAGCAACGTTAATAATGATTTCAAATCCGAGAAATATAAAGAGAACAATTGAATAAAAAATTTATTATACAAAATAATTACAGTATTTCAAATAACTTGAAAAAATAATAGAAGAGTGTAAAAGCGAGAATGAAATTTTGGGAGAAACGGATTTTTCAAAGATGGAATTCGAACCTGCGGAGCATATCCAATCCGTGGAACTGTTCTGCCAAAGAGCAACCCTGGCAATACACATCACATCACATGCACTGCTGTGTTCGACGTTAGATGAGGTTTGATTTCCGTATTCTAGTATCTATCTCCAATTTTGGAGACAAATATTTTTCTTGTATCGTTTTCCGGATAAAGATATTTGAAATTGAAACGACGAATTGCGCAGAAAAAAATAAATATTTGAGAGTTAGTTTGGCACTATTTCCCGAAGTTATTTTTCAAAGTTCTGTTTCGTTTCTTCATTTATCTTGTAATTTTCAACCTAATCCTGGTTGCATATTAATTTACCAAACTTTCACCATTTGATTAACTTATCATATGTACTTAATTTTTTTTTTCAACTAACTGATTCATTTTTAAAGTTGATTTATTAGTAGAAATACTCGGTGTTCCACTTATAGTCGATTATCTTTTGCAATAGAATTTGTGTTTTATCTAATTGGATTGGAAATTAAATTGTTGAAGAAAAAGTTGTTCAAAAAAATTTCTAATATTGTTGAATTCATTGAAAATTTGATTTAGGCCTTGTGAAAAATTTTGTTCAAAGCTCGCATCATTTAGATGAAGAAAAAAAAGTACTTCCTGCTAATGCTTATCAGTTTACGTCACCAACGTTAACTTGACCCAACCCATCCCATTGAACCAGCAGGAAGTGGACACCGGGCCAACCGATCAAAAAATGAAGAAAAAATAAAACAGAAAACGCGAAACAAAGCAAAGCACCGCAAGCAAATCAATCATTTCCTTCCGGCAAGTGGTCTGGGTTTGTATCGGTGCGCAAGGATCTTTCCGCGGGTTCGATGATGGCGGCCAGCCACGTCACTCCGGTCCGGTCCAAGCTGCTGTCGTTAGCATTAATGTGCTGATGCATGTGGCAATCTGTGACAGATGTGCGAAAGGCAAATGACAGGATCATAGCCAGCACCTCCCACCGTCCACCGTTGCAGGGTATAACGATCAAAACCGGATGCCGATGGACAGTGGCGAGTTAGACCGGGCCGGCATACGTCCGAAGGGGTCTAATGAAGACGTCCATTCGGATTTCGATTTCGACTCGTTTCCCGTCGTTCCACGTTCAGTCCGAAAGCCAGCGAGAAGGATGGCGTCATTAGCGATTATATCGTTAATTGTCTTTTTTTCGCTGTACACGTCCGGTTTCCTGTCAGCCTGGCCGATCGACGTTTGGCACCGGCATGTCTGCCATAGCCCGCTGGCCCCAGGACGTGAAAAGAAAGCTTCCTGTCACGATGTGATGCGCTGCGGTGTAGGTTTTTTTTGCTGCTGCTGCTGTTGTTGTTGTTGTTGTTGCTTACTGTGCTCAACTAACAGCCACCCACCGTTTCCGGGAAATATTGATGGGAATTATCGGATTGATAAATTGACAATCCAAGCCGAATAGCTAACGATAAGAATGCCGGTGAGTAACACAATACTTCCCTGTTCCCTTCGGTGCCTTCCGCCCGTAGAACTCATTCATTGGCAAGGTACGAGGCACGGTGAGTGAATAAGTTTATCCTTTTGTTCCGCTAATGATGATGGCAGCCACCGCGTGCAGTTTTTTTCCCTCCTTGTTTCCTTCCCTCAACGAATGATGGCCGAGAGGCACCCAATGCTTTAACCATCGAGCGTAGAAGTGATGACGGTGGCAGTGGGTGGGCGGCTATCGATCGAAATCTGGCCCGCTGCGGTTGGGATCGGATTACGACGGGGAGGAGATTCTTTTGTTTCCTATCCTAATAATCGTAATAATCGATCCGAGAATGGAAATGTTGTGTTGCTGCTGACGGGGTGCGGGCTCAGAGGAATAAAACCGGACAGTGGTTGCGGGTTTGAAGACAGGTTTTCTTCCAATAAAAGAATCAATAAAAAGTCGGCAATGAATCGGCACATTTACCGGTTTTTGTAATGAACTGCTCCTTTCTGCCTGGTCATACTTTCAGTCGCTTGCGAAGATAATCAGAGACGGCAGCCCTGTCGCTACAGACGAAGTAGGGCTCAGCTGAACACGACCGTTACTCGAACCGAATTTACAATCCTTTTTTTCCAAGCATTGGCACAAAGCAATCATACTCAATTCCAGAGTGTTTCGTTTTCATTAACTTTTCAGCACAAGAAACTGGCAGCCGTCAGAAAAATTTACGAATTACTTCTAGCATCGATCCAACAAATTGAGCACAACTTTCACCGAGTGTAGCAAAGCATATTTTTATCTCGTCATAACCACACGCAAACCCTTCTCGCAAACCTGCTGGGTTTTCTGGTTGCTGGACGAGTGGTGGAGGGGTGGCGGATGGTTTGAGGAAAAGAGATAAACCTAACACAAAAAGGCGCAAATCATAAACATTCACTCAGCATTTCTCCGTACGCACATTTTCGTACACACCAACGGAACATAAATTTTCACAAACTCCTTGCTCGACCGAATGAATTTTTCGATCGGACCGTTGACCTTTTGCTCCCTCTAGCTGGCTATCCGACGGCCATCAACGCGTCGTCGTTTTCATCGTCCAGCTTGCCGAGATGTGTGGAGATGTGTGATTGATAACGGATTCCAATCGCAAACCCACAATCACCGGGATTTTCGTGCAGGGACGGTCGAACATCGAATTGAGAAGAATGCTGCTTCGTTTGCAGAAAATTTCTGTCTTCATTCGCAGAACATCCGAAACATCGAATCTAGAGAAAATATTTGAAGCTGGCGGCAATTTTGAATGCTCGCTCTGGAATGAAAAAATTGTTAAGTGCTTCCGACATCGTCTGCCGCTGGCCGAAGTGGACCCAACGAATTTGTGATTTGTGTTATTAATGATTATGTTTTTAAGGGTAGGGGGAGAGGCATTCGATTGGAATTCATGTTATTGTGCTCGTTCGATTTCTACGACGGTCGCCTCTTTACTTAGAATCAGTTGATAACTCTGATTTTTTTATGATGGAAATACGCAATCTACATTTTAATTATGTTTTCATGAACGCACGAACATTCTTCGCAATAATTGCAAATGGTAGTCCGTAAACGTAATTTTTTTTGCCAGCGTATATCAAACTCAGTTCGAAATAATTTCCACATGTATCCTATCTTGACACAACTATCCAGAATTCGACCTTCTGATTCTTTTAATGTTTATACATTTTACTTTATCTGATTTTGGTTGAAAAGATCGGTTTCCATTTCGAAATCCCCAGCTAAAATAGTTGTAATGATCTGTTCATGGAGTTAGAACAAAGTGATTATTTTATCTGAATTAGATTTGACCTTTTTTTTTCGAAATTTTGTTTAAAATTTGTATCAATTTTGTTTTAAATTCGTTCCAATTTTGTTTCGGATTAGATTTTAATTGTACTTTGATTTATTGAACAGCATTTCAGAGTGTTAAACAAACTCACACTAATTGCCAATTGAACTGAATTGAATTCTCGTTCAAATTGGTTCAAACTGATTTCAAAGCTGTCTTTTGATTCCAAGATATGCGTCAAGAACGTTTAACATTTGTTATAAATTTGCCTTTAATTCATTGAAATACTGCCTTAATTCATTGAAAATCTTTAAGTTTGTTGATTTATTAAATCAGTTCCAAATTTATATTAAATCTGTTCTAAGAATTTGGTTTAAAATTAGTTTTAAATAAAATTCGAATCAGCCCTCAATAAGTTTCAAAATGGTGTGAAATTAGTTTCAAATTAGTGTCCAAATAGTTTCAAATTATTCTCAAAAAAGTTTAGGTTTTAATCAAAGTGGCTCCACATTAGTTCGAAATTAACTTCAAATTATTACAAAATTATTTCAATATTGATTTTAAATCAGTTTCACATTAGTTTCAAATAATTTTTAATTTTTTTTCAAAGAGTTTTAAATTAGTGTCAAAGAAGTTGTAAATTAGCGTCATATCCGTTTCAAATTATTTTTAAGTTGATTTCATATAAGTTTCAAATGAGTTTCAAATTTATTTCAATTCTTTCTCAAATCGGCTTTACATTGGTTTCGAAAGAATTTCAACCTGCTTTTAAATTATTTTTAAATCATTTTCAAATTATTTTCTTAACGGTTCAATTAAGGTCTATATTTGCGTTGATTGCATTTGAAATATATCTTAAATTTACACAAACGAATAAAAATAAAGCACACGTTTTGTCAAATTTCTTCAAATTATTTCAAATCAGTTTCTAATAAGCTTTTAAGTTATTGAAATTTGTTTGCTTTCAGGCTGAAATTTGTTCAAAAAGTGCGAACAAATTGAACAAATTCATAAAATAATACAAAATTATTGAACATTCATATTCCAATATAGGCTTATTTGAGTATTGTTCAAAATTGTGTCGAACCACGCACAAAATTTTTATTATTGTATTTTTTATTTATACCAGGCTTCTACTTAGCTTCAGTCATTCGACGTTATTAAAAATTTAATTCGTGTCAGCTTGAAGTTCAAAGTTAGTTCCAAATTAGTTCAAAATTAGTTTCAAATTTGTTTCAAATAGTTTACAAATCTGTTTAAAAATAATTTCAAATTAGATTCAAATTAGTTTCAAATAAGTTTCAAATTAGTTTCAAATTAGTTTCAAGTTATTTTCAAATTAGTTCTGGATTAGCTTCAAATTAGTTTCAATTTAGTTTCAAATTAGTTTCAAATTAGTTTCAAACTTGTTTCAAATAGTTTACAAATTTGTTTAAAAATAATTTCAAATTAGAGTCAAATTAGTTTCAAATTAGTTTCAAGTTATTTTCAAATTAGTTCTGGATTAGCTTCAAATTAGTTTCAATTTAGTTTCAAAGTAGTTTCAAATTAGTTTCAAATTAGTTTCAAATTAGTTTCAAATTAGTTTCAAATTAGTTTCAAATTAGTTTCAAATTAGTTTCAAATTAGTTTCAAATTGATTTGAAATTAGTTTCAAATAAGTTTTAAATTAGTTTCAAATTAGTTACAAATTAGTCTCAAATTAGTTTCGAATTAGTGATAAGTGGATTCTGAATTAGTTTGTATTAAATGTTTACAAAAATCGGTTTTGTTTGAAATTTTATGTCATTTATATCAAATATGATGAATATTTCTTGTTGGCTCTAAATAAGTTCGAAATTTACTTCCAATTTGTCTTGAATCACTCGAATGTCATATTAGGTTTGCAATTGCATGGAGCTTACAATTAACTGGTGTTGGTTTTATTTCGAATTTGTTTAAAACTTATATTTTTCAAGTCCTTCAAGTCTGGAAAAGAGTCGTAGTCCCTCAAAATATATTTTTTTAGCCGATTAAAAATTAATGTATGATTTGTTCTTAATTCAAAATTATTTATGATGTTGGCTCAGTTGTTTTTTAAATACAATTCGAATTAGTTTAAAAATATTTTCCAGTTTATCTGAATATCTTTCTTGGAGGCGGAAGCAATTATGAGTCACATTTGCGATATTTTGTTTCCCATTCGTCTCCATATCTGTCAAATTGTGGTATAAGTTTGAATAAGGTTTGCATTTTGGGTCAGACTAACGATTAAAAAAATATAATTTTTTCAAAAGATATGTTTATAATGGAACACTGTGTTAGCTCTAAGATGCGTAAAACTAGGCTGATTGTAGTCAGATAGTTGTGACAGGAAGCGGTGTAATTTGTCAGATTTTGAAGCCGGAAATATTGATTTAAATACATAATTAATTGTGCGATCTATTTCAAAATTCGCACAGGATGAAACCAACAAATTAATTCTTGCGAAACAGGAAAAACACAGGGAAACAGAAAGGAACCAATGTTTTGTATCATCTCGAAAATACTTATCCGGAACCCTGCTCACATCTGCGTATGTTTCTCATCTTTCTTCTCAGTGCGGTTTCCTTAAAAAAATGATGACAGCAAATTTCTCTTTGACCGATTTATGTACGTCAAAAAGTTGTTAAAACTTACAACATATTCAAGTCCCGAAAAAGTACTTTTCCCAGCTCCATCAACCTGAAGGCTTTGCTGACATCGAAGGCCACCAGCTGGGCCTGTCTTGTGGTTTCGAAACGTTTAACGACGCACCTACGGTGCGGTTAATCCTTCTCCACGGACCCCCCCCCCCTCCACTCCTCCTTCTCCTGTTGTCGTGCTCGATGGCCTGCGTTTATCAACTTGCTTCCCCTCTTCTGGAAGGTTATTATCAAAGTAACACTTAATCTCCCGTAAGTTATTTCGTGTATTCAGGTCGCTGTAAAAATTTAATTCCACCTTCTGTCGGGTCGACGACGACGACGGTTTCTTTCGCTCGATTCCTCGGCACATCCGAACGGCAGGCGGTCCATTAGGAATTCCATCGGCGTAAAACCGTTTAAAAGCGGAACCACACTCGTAAAGGAAGAGGCTTCCTCTCATTCTGGTGGGGGCTTTCGTCACGGAGAGGCAAAGGAAAAAAAAGCAAGAATCCTCTGCGGTGGCATCACCGACCGCGAGGATACGTGCGTCATTCGCCGACAGTAGCGCGAAGTACCGGCCAATCCCCCAAAAGTCCGAAAGTAATAAAACAGCCCAAGTCCTGGCGAGGCATACAATAAATATTTATAGATTCTCTGTCGGTTGTTCCAAGGCTTTTGTTTTTCGTCGGCTGCTGGTGGCGGCCACATTGGCAAGATGAAGGCGGGGGGAGGTGGAGTCTCATTTCGGTATTTGCTACGCGTCGTTGCTCGTACAAAACATTTTTCACCGCTGACCTGATTCTTCCATGCACACGGAGATTCTTACGGCTTTTGCGAGGACCAAAAAAAGACCATGTTCTGTTCGAAGGTTTTCGAGGGGTCACGAATCACGAGCTGTTTAATGAAATACTGAACAGAGGTTTAACTTTTTAGCGAATATTGAAGCTTTTTTTTTGATGGAATATTTGCACTCGACCGTAAATGAAAGCGGACATGATTTGAAGACTAACTTGTGCAGCAGGGACGAGGCAGGAGCTGGTATTGAATGGTTCCATTAATTCGAAATGAAAAAGAATACATAAAAATTACTTTGGAAGTCTAATACATTTAGTTCGGACAATAAGATTGCCGACTTTTTAACGGAAGCTTTGTACATATTTTTCTTTTCTATGCGTAAGTATTCGAATTTTTCGTTTTATATAATAAACTTCAGAGCAATGTCGAAAAAATGTAGGGAAAAATTTCCGAAAGAAATAGTGGGTTAATTGTTTTCCTTGTCTAAGTATACTTTTGATCTTTAGGATTATGTTATTGTGTTTGGATGACTGTTTTTTTTTCACAAAAACAAATTGAAATTGTTCTGATTGAAACTAATGTCGACTGTTAATTTTAATAAACTATTGGAATTATAGTACTTGAAAAAACGTGCTTAATCCACCTTGCAGTGAGTTTTTTTATCGTTGTACAACGCTCACTAGCAACTTTTCACAAGGTTCAATCAATGCCATCAAAGAGAGACGGATTTCATCGCAGCAACAAAAGACCGGCATGGTTCATTTAACATAGAATAGACACCAATGCGAGAGCGAATTTCTTTCGATGGCCTGTCTGAGAATCAAAGGTTAGCACGCTGCTGTGGGGATTCTCTTTGAAGCAACAAACGGTCGTTTATTCTTGTTTCGCGATCCGATTCTATACGGACAGTGTATAATTTCGATAGAATCATTTTACTATTGCCGCTTATTCTAACTACGTTCATATAACCTTTGTATATGTTGTGTCTATGAAAATGTATGTGAAACTTGCGAATCTCTCTTGGTAAATTCAACACAGCACCAATCATCATCAGACTGTAATTTTATTTAAGGGCCGTTGTAGCATCTTCCACCGGATTGAAAATATTGTATACAATATAGAGAAATATCGATATAAAAACAAAAACAATAGCATACATATTTCAAGACTTTCATTTGCAACTAGTTTGGTCAAAATCGCTTCAGCCATCTCTGAGATTCACCCCTTTTTATTTTGCATACACATACAGACACAAATACATACACACTCAGATATTTGCTTAGCTCGTCAAACTGAATCGATTGGTACTCGAAACTCCGAAATTTGAGCGAATGCTACACAATGCTACTTTTTATAGTCATAAAAAAGTAAAAATATCGTATATTTTTGCCTTTCTCATATAGAAAGGCTATGGAATCACTGTGAAAATCAACTTCAGAACCGAGGTCCGGATGTCATATACCATCCGACACAGTTCGTCGAGATCACAAAATATCTCTGGGTGTATGTGTGTGTGTGTGTGTGAGTATGTATGTATGTGTGTATGTGACGAATAATATCACTCAATTTTCTCAGAGATGGCTGAATCGATTCTCACAACCTTAGATTCAAATAAAAGGTCTTATGGCCTTGTATAATTTTCTTGAATTTCATTTGGATCCGATTCCCGGTTCCGGAATTACAAGGAAATAATGTGCAAACTTAATAAAAAAATGCGCACTCAATTTTCTCGGAAATTTCTTAACTGATTTTCACAAATTAGGAAGCAAATAAAAGGTCTTACAATTCTTTAAAAAGTCCCCGAAACGTTCATCCAGATCTGACCTCCGGTTGAGGTATTACAGTGCGATTAGTGAAAATTTTCAATTTCATTAGTATTTTTTCATAAGCGATAATGAAACGAGGGGCACATTTTTATAAAACTTATTGTTAAATTCATCTAGTCGGTAGATCTTGTTAGTGAATATATGAAACTACTTTGGGATACTAGTGAAGAAAAATTCCAAAAACGGAACTCACTTCGACTTCTCAGCAACGGTTAAGCCGATTTTCACGAATCATGATTCAAATTAGAGTTCTCATTATCTTCAAATACACTGTGCAATTTCATCAAGATCCGACTTCCGGTTCCGAAATTATAGGGCAATTGGTGTCAAAACATTCAAATCGTCATTCAAAATGACGATGCAAAACTGGCTCGCGTCGGTACGTGCGGCTGTACTTCGTTCGCAGCGTGTTTTGTTCAAAGGCTATAGCAGGATAAGCATGTAAAATCTGCCCCCAAAGGGAATTCATATTGTTATTCCACATTCGAAAGGTCATAGACTGTAAACAATTTTCTCAAAGTTTCAACCCTTTAACTGCCATATTGACGGAGCTAGGGTGATTCTATTGATTTTTATTTTATTTGATTTTTGAAGAAACTGTTTCTCCGAAAAATTTGAGAAAAATCAGGCATGTTTAAGGCATTATGGGGATGCTTCACAATTTTTTTCAAAATTTTTGAAGATGTATTTCTTTCATTAAAAATACTAGAAAATTTTGAAACATATTTTTTTCCTCTTCCAATTTTTGCACCACCCTGGATTTTTTAGTGAGAAATAAAGAATTTTTGGACATGTTAAAGTGGTATGTTTCCATATTTTTTAAAAATGTGGACGACCAAAAAATTTGATTTTTTTCTAAAAAATTAATAACAGTCGACCATGCGTCCCCATCAAATTCTGAGAGAAGGAAACGCATGGTGCTTTATCTTAGCAGTTTCTAGTAGTAGTCGACCATGCGTTCCCATAAAGTTCTCTTAAAAGGGAAACGCATGGTGCTTTGTTCTAGTAGTTTATGATGCAACTCAAGCGCAGGGCTTAGAAATCAAACTATCGAAAGGAAATGAGGAAATGAGTATCAACCTTTGCATAATACATACACGATCATACTTCGGGTACAACCTAGAAAGCTACAAAGCAAGAACTTACTGGTATGTGGTTTATATATATGTATGTATGTGGTTTATATGGAGTGAGCCATTGTTCGGACTTTGAGTCGGTTTTTCTTTAATAACTTTTTCTACAAATGTCGTATTGTTTTGATGTCTTCTAAAGCTTTCTTCCTCGATAAATTTTCTACGAAAATAACACATGGACTGATTTTTAGTGTTCATAGGTTGATCTCCAGCCGATTTTTTTTGTTAAAAGTGAATTTCTCCATACTAAATCTCGTACAAACTTTGAACCGTGGGCGCGAAAATATAGTTTCTCCGATCGAGCTAAAATTTTGCATGATGCTTATGAGACCCAAAAGGAACACGAAAAGTTTGGTGCAGCTGATATCAATTTTTTGTCCCACCCTACTGCACATGGTTGATTTAGCCATTTCCATCTATTTCACGATTTTTGAACTTGACCACGTCCGACTGTGGATGCATTTTATTAAGGTATAATTAATTAAATACAAAATGAATCGTGGCCTATTGTTCTGCACTAAAAGTGGAAACGTTTCAAAACAAGCTGCTGGTAAAATATTCTGGATCCGATAAGTGCCACAGTAAAAAACATATTTTCAATTCACCTAGTGGAGTGACAATGCCTTTCTATTGCATCGAGACATTTTTGCCTTTCTCATATAGAAAGGTTATGCAATCACTGTGAAAACCGACTTTTGAACCGAGGCCCGGAAGTCGGATCCGTCGGGCCGAGTGTCATATACCATTCGACCCAGTTCGTCGAGTACGCAGAATGTCTGTGTGTGTATGTGTGTATGTAACGTTTTTTTGCACTAACTTTTCTCGGAGATGGCTGATCCGATTTTCACAAACTTAGATTCAAATGATAGGACTTATGGTCCCATACAAAATTCCTGAATATCATTTAGATCCGACTTCCGGTTCCGGAATTATGGGGTAAAATGTGCAAAAAATTGTGGAAATAACTGCACTAACTTTTCTCAGAGATGGCTGAACCGATTTTCACAAACTTAGATTCAAATGAAAGGTCTTGAGGTCCCATACAAAATTCCTGAATATTATTTGGATCCGACTCCCGGTTCGGGAGCTATTTGGTAAAATGTGCAAAAAAAATAAAATATATGTTCTAGTTTTTCTCATAGATGGCGCGACCGATTTTCACAAACTTAGGTTCAAATGAAAGGTTCTGTGGTCCCATACGTAATTCCTGAATTTCATTCGGATCCGACTTCCGGATACGGAAATATAGGGTAAAGTGGGTTAAAAATTGTATACCATCACTGAAAATGGGGAAAAACCTTAAAATGTTTTCTAAATCAACCGGAAATGTTTTCCAATTGATAGTTTTTATCAGTATACGGTCAAACAAAACGATTTCGGTTATTCTTTTAAGAATCGAAGGAAATTATTTTGAGGAATACCACAGTATTATATATGATAGTATGATTGATATGAGAAAGTCATCTTTACACCACTAGGTGGATTAAAACAGGTTTTTTAAGATAATTTCTGCCACTAATTCGGGCTCATGTTTGACACCAATTCATTCAGATTGATTCGAGACGTTTACAAAAGCGTACTTTAGTGCTCATGTCACATATTTGGCATCATTTCTCAAACCAAGCGCTTGACATTTGAGTTGCCTTTTTGTATGAGAAAATGAAAGGTTAATCTAAAAACCTGATGGTAACCGACAAAACACGTTGATTTTTACCGCTCTTATATATATATATATATATATATATATATATATATATATATATATATATATATATATATATATATATATATATATATATATATATATATATATATATATATATATATATATATATATATATATATATATATATATATATAAGGATGCCAATATTTTGGGATCACTTCTAATTTCGTAAAGCGCTAGCGCTCAAAAGTTTAAGCACCTCGAAAAATGTTCTCATGCTAAATTTGAGCTAAATCGGACATGCGAATGAGGTGCTGCCCGGCGGTTAAGGTTTGAAAATTTTCGATCTTGAAAAAGCATGAAATTTCCCAAATTGAAATTTTTTTTTGAAAAAATATTAAAATTGCATGAAACGTCGAGTTTTAGTGTTATCTTAAAAAAAATATTTTTTTTAATCGACTTTCTGGGATTTTGATATTTTTACTAAGTTCCAGAAAGTCGATATAAATCTCGACGCTTCATGCAATTCCAAGACTTTTGGCATCAAAAAATTTTTTCGATCTCGAAAATTTCATGTACTCGCCCCCTATGGTGATTTTTAAAGATCTATGAAAATTCCACTAAGTGGACTAAGAAGAGTTTTTGTAGATTAGCATCACTCTTCTCATACAAATAGGCAACGCAAATGTCAAGCACTAGTTTGGAAAAATGTTGCTGACTGTGTGACATAAACACTGAAGCATGCTTTTGTGAACTACTTGAATCAATCTGAATCAATTGGTGTCAAAATTAGTATCTGAAATTAAAAGTGTGAAATATATTTTCATGAGGCTGTTATGAAAGAAGAGAAAGGCATTATCACACCACTAGGTGGATTAAGAAGGGTTTTTTTTTGTAATTCGGGAACCGTAAGTCGGATCCAAATGAAACTCAGGAACTTTGTATGGAACCTTAAGTCCTTTCATTTGAATCTTAGTGTGTGAAAATCGGTTCAGCAATCTCTGAGAAAATTGAGAGACACACGCACAGACATTTTGTGACTCGACGAACTGAGTCGAATGGTATATGATACTCGGTTGCAAAGTCGGTTTTCACAGCGATTGTATAACTTTTCTATATGAGAAAGACAAACAGTTTTAAAAAATTGTCCGACAAAATTGAGCGATAAAAAACAATGCGTTTTGTCGGTTAGGTCACTTATTCCATCATATCTCAAAATTCAGAAATGACAGCTATTTGATCTTTGAAAGAGATTGAGAGCCTCATAGTAGCTTTTAAACGAGCCCAAGTTTATTGAAATTAATTCAGCCATCTCTGAGAAATTTAAGCGGTAACGAACAATGCGTTTTGTCGGTTAGTCACTTATACCATCTTAGATCCGGAATCAGCAGTCTATCTCAAAAATCAGAAATCACAACCATTTGATCTTCGATGCTTGATCGATGCCCTAATGGTAGCTTCCAAACGAGTTTAAGTTTGTTAAAATCGTTTCAGCAATGTTCGGTAAAAAAACAATAGCAATTATAGGCATTATACGACTGACACTTCAGTAAAGTAACACGTACTCACGTCAAAAAAAATATGCCACATTGGAAAAATGTCACATACTACAAGCTGTTTCCGAAGTGGTCAAACCATCGAATTCCAACTCGTTTGATTAGGCCATTGAAGCAAAAACTACCAGAAAGTAAAACCCGTGTGTAAATCCGTAACATTCCATCACCACAACGGTTGGGATAAGAGTTGATTAAAAATTTTACCTCACCAACAGATTTTGAACCACTCGTCTATTTAGTTTTCAGTTGATCGAAGAAATCGAGAATGAGTTCGATTTCACTTACTGCTACTTTCAGCTGAATCAACAACTCATGGTATTCTGAAGCTCTAACGAGTTTTCAAAGTATTATCAATTTTATCAGTTGTCGTGTAACAAACGGGCAATCAATTGAAAGAGCTCAAATCCCGCAACGATGATTCAAATTGCCATCTGATTTTTTTCAGTTTCATCTGCAGAACAAAAATCAGGCAATCTGATCGAAAAACTATTCTCACTCATGTGCCCTCATCGTGTTCCAGCAGAAATGGCTGATTATCGGTTGATTACCGTTCCAACCGATGTCGGTACTGTCAGTAAGAGCAGCATCATCGGGTGAGTTGATTAGTTTCCCGAAAACAAAGGAATCGAACCGGTATGCGCTTCCGTTGGAAATCGGTTGCTCGCGCTAATTCCGCCTAATCCAAGCATCCGAGAATAACATCCATGGCCAAGGAGAGCTGGAGCTGGAAGATTGCAGCTGACACAATGATTGATGATTGCCGTCGCGTAATGAAGAGCTTGCAGAACTGGACCAAGCGTGTTCCAGTGTGAACACGCAGACGACAAGTCAAAACCAAACCAAGCCCCCCGGCCTTTCCCCCCTGGAGAGCGCCCGCAAGCTCGAACCGATTTCGGCACGGAACAACCGAAACCGAATAGAAAAAGATATCCACTCTTTGTGTATAAATTGTGTCTGTCTCTTAGTCAGTCTTGTCTGTCTGTCTGTCCCGGAATTGGACTGGATTTGCGGTAATGACCATTCCACGACGCGGGCGAGCAGTCGTTGATATTAACTTGCCCGAAAACTGCGCGACCGAGTGAAAATCGATACCCTCGGCGACTCGAACAAGACTCAGAGTAAGAAGAAACATTTACCGAATCGAAACCAAGTGCCCACTAGCAGACACCCTCAGCCACGGCACGGTTGCGATGCTGCGAAGCAATAGTTCCATTAAAGGATCCAAGGACCACTGATTTTACCCTCCCACCTATCCCCCCCCCCCTAGCCTGGGGGCGACTAGAGCGGAACAGTCGGCCGAATTGAAAGTGCCATGCAAGGATGGAGGGTTTTTCGCGACGACTGCTCTGCCGGGAGCCGGGAGTTTCCTTTCGAAACAAAAATGAATGAGGGAGTAAAGAAAAACCTCGGAACCGTGGAAAGTGAATGAGATTGTGTTTAAAAGTTTGTGTGTTTGTGTGTGTGTGCGAGTGGGGGACTGTCAGGGATGCGACTTGCGAGATTGTGAGAGGTTGAAAAAGTGGAATTGAAATTTCAATTTTTGCTTTATTATAATTTTTTTCTTGTTTTGCAGCGTAATTTACGCGGGAAGCTGGGGAAACGGGCGGCAGTGCGGGATTGGTCCTGTGTGCCGTAGAGGAGAACGCACACAGGACAAACGTTCGTTCGCGGGAACCGACGGGTCCCAAAGGAAAGGGATGGAAATAAATTGTGTAGCAATTTAAAGCGACCCCGAAAAGCAGTCGGATTACCCTCGAACTTGAAACGGTGGGTTCGCAGATTGTTTGCTGCGAGATTACGATGGACATGTAGCTACTAATCGGAGGGCCCCTCTGCTGTGCATCGTCGTCGTCGTCGTCCTGTCAGGTCCTGGTCTTTGTCTGTGCCTTCCGAGAGTAAGCCGGAAAACCGAGTCCGACTACAGACAAATGCCCGGCCGGCAAACAGCAAAGGGTGGTCATGTTCGAAAGGGAAAAATGCTGTCCCGATGAAAAATCTTGCTAACTTCAGCTGAAGGCATAACGACGGAACATGCTCTAGCTGCTGCTGCTGCTAGTGGCGTTCGCAGAACTGGCTGCTATAGATTTCGAAATAACATTGTTTAATTTGAGTCCCGTGGAATGCGCGTCGTCGCCCGTTCCGAACATCTCTATAGTGACCGAATCGGACGGAACAAAGAAAGACGTTGGCGATAAAATGTGTGGAAAATTTGACTTTATGCTACTGCGTTTCCTGCAGTTTTCCGCTGATTCACGTGTGTATGGATGCGTGTGTGTGTAAGTGAATGAACATGTTTCTCGTACGCAGCGGATTCGGCAGCGGGGGACGACGACGACGACGACGACGACATACGTTCTGCTAAGAGGCGAAACATGCAGGATTAATCGATCGGGATGACGGCCGGACGTTTGTTGGATGGTCTTCCAGCTAGTGACCGGCCAGGCCAGCATACCGACGGGACGATGGACGACGTTACGGTCCCGGATAAGCGCATGGTGTGTAGTAACAGGATTGGTGATAATGTGCACCAGCAGTATTTGTCACATACGAGCAATTGCATATAATGGGTTTTCCTGCGGAGTAGCGGCTGTGAGAAGGAATTCTTAATCAGAATCACCACCCCAACCCACACATCCCACACATGGTTCGTTTGTTCATCTGCCGTTCGGATTAGAGATAGTTTGGGGTATTATCATCATTGTTCGATAATTGAAATTTCAGCACACCCAAGGGAACCGGATGTTCACGTTGGCAGGTTTTTCATCCGGAGAAAGATTGACACCGCTGCGGACGGGGAAGTCCTGTCCTGTCTACTGTCTGCTGCTTGCGCTGCGGGTAGTCGGGTCCGGTGTTTGAACAATTTGTCAGTGCGGTAACTGCTCTGCTCCGCCCTGGAGTCGTAGAGAGCATATTTCGTCTTTGTTGTTTTATAATTTTTCAATCGAAGCAACGCCCGCAGCGGGGCTTCCAAACAACGATGGATGATTTTGTTTGTGCTCGATATTATTATTCATCGGTTTTTTTTTCGGTTGACCCAATTCTGTCAACCTGCCGTCATCGAGCAGTTCGGTTGTACATAAATGGGCTTATTCTCGTTCGTTGACTGAAGCACTGATGCTTTGAAATGTTAAATTCGATTTATTCAGAATTGATTTCAATCACTAAGCCTTTTTCCTAGCTACCTTTTTTTAAGCTCTTTTTAAATTTGGTCTATCGACTATGATCGATGAGTTTCGTTTTTTTTTTATCTTTTTCATATGTCATGCCTTTTAAATTACCGATGATTTTATGTGAAATGGAGCATGTTTAAAATAACAAAACTGTTAGTAGATTCTCAAAATTGATTTATGATGAATTCTAGCTAGAATATGAATGTTTGGAACTAACTTCTTCCTTCAACATCAACAATGTTTTCTGTTTGATTTTAATTAAAATTTTGGGCTAGTCGAATGAAAGAAAAATATTGGCTTCACTCATATCTTACTGGTCGCAGGATGATAGTGAAAATTGGAGACTGTACAAACTTTACCCTCTGTACCACTGTTACTTCTGAAGTTCCTCAAGGAAGTCACCTTGGACCGTTTATATTTCCACTTTATCTCAGCGATCTAAATTTTTCGATCAAGTGTATGGAACTATCGTTCGCCGACGACTTTAAATTTTTGCTTATCATTAAATCCACAGCTGACGCAGAATTCCTACAAGAGTAGTTGAATAATTGGACTAATTGGTGTAATATCAACAGAATGGTTTGACCGCCTCCGTCATCTCCGTCATCTCCGTCACAGTCTGTAACTCAGTTTCGATTATAATATTCCACAAATTGTTTTGGAGCTTACATTGTCTGTGAAGGACCTTGGTGTCCTTCTGAAGTCTAAGTTAAACTTCAAGGAGCACATTGAGTTTACTATTTTCAAAGCCTTTTAGCTAATAGGATTATTTTCCGCGATACTAAATTCGATTCGATGATGTACATTGCTCGAAAGCATTATATTGTACCTTAGTTCGCTCTACGCTCAAATATGCTTCGGTTGTCTGGTCACCGATCTACCAAACCGATATCCAATGCATTGAAGCAATCCAACGAAAATTTGTTCGCTTCGCTCTGCGTCGGCTTCCTTGGAGAAACCCTTTGGAACCATCCAATTTACAACGACAGATGCAAATTGCTTGATCTTGATTTGTTATTTGTCCGTCGCGATGTCAGCAAAACAACCAAAGATGCCAGGTAAAAATTAGAAAAATCTCCAGAAAGGGTTGCAAATGTCTGTGTATCCGAAAAAAAAAAATCTACAGTCAGCAAGTATGTCTTGCTGGCAGGCATTTCTTTATAAAGTATGATACGCTGATTTGACGAGCAAAAAAAAAAGTTCGCGACAATTTCAAAAGTCTGTGAATTTTGACGAAAGTCTGCGAAAACCTCGATTTCCAAAAGTCTGCAAAAGTCTGCACAACAAAAAATGTCTGCAGCACTATGTCTATCGAAATCTGCAGATTTACAGACAAATCTGCATTCTCTGAAAACAACGCAAGATCTTCTCCAATCAAGAATAGACTGCTCCGAGCTATTCTTTTCTTAGGGTCCCCTATGCTAGAAATAATTACGGGTATAACGAGCCTTTTGCCAGAATGTGCCGAATATTCAACCACTGTTCCAATTCATTCGACTTTAATCTATCACGAAACGTTGTTAAGAAATTGTTCCTAGGGTTACTATCGAATTAGTTTCAGTTTTAGTTAGTTTAGTAGTACTATATACTGTTGATGCAAAAGATGAGGAGGTTTTATGCCTGTTGGAGAGCAAGTTTGACAGAAATGGTTTTGTGCAACTAGCAATGTTTCCCCCAAAATGTTTCCCCCTTTAAATTACCACAATCTGTAAGGGCAAGCAAGCCGAAACCTGTTTCGTCCGAGACGACAGTTTAGACATTACGCTTCGGTGTAATAGCAAAAAGTGTTTCGCAAATAGCACTAACTTTACGGCTGTCTAGCGGTCAGGTCGCGCTAGCAGTTCAACATAAACTGCTACGCACTGCTGAGGCGAAACGTAAAACAAATCAGTAAATCATGTTTTCTTCGTGTGTTTTTATATAACTTTATGTACAAAATTTCTATAAATACATACATACATACCAAAATCAATTTACAATTTCCCTTGAAAAAGGCCATCGAAAGTGGTCGAAACATAGTACAACTTTAGAAGGTTAAAATCGTTTGCCAATTGAAAATTGAACAATCATTAAAAACAATCTTCCAGTCGTTACAATCACCACATTTATCAATATACACTGGGGTCTCTTTATACGCGGATTTCCGAAGTTACGCGGATTTTATTTACGTGGTTTTTTCACGCGGATTTCCAAAGTTACACGCATTTTTTTTTCGGCATCAAAAAAAATTTTCGTTTTTGAAAGCCTCAAAATTTTTCTATATCCTAAAGTCGATTTTCACAATAAAAAAAATTGTTTGATATTACACAAGATCTGGACTTTTCATGCATTTCTAAGATATTTGGCATTAAAAAAAATTTTTTTAGCTCGGAATTTTTTTTTACGCGAATTTCTGAAGTTACGCGGTACGATCCCCCGCGTAAAAAGAGACTTCAATGTATTCAATAAGGCACGCTGCTTTGAACTAAACGAACTATTTATTATATGTCAGCCAAAGTTTATTTGTTTATTTGTTTATTTGTTTATTTGTTTATTTGTTTATTTGTTTATTTGTTTATTTGTTTATTTGTTTATTTGTTTATTTGTTTATTTGTTTATTTGTTTATTTGTTTATTTGTTTATTTGTTTATTTGTTTATTTGTTTATTTGTTTATTTGTTTATTTGTTTATTTGTTTATTTGTTTATTTGTTTATTTGTTTATTTGTTTATTTGTTTATTTGTTTATTTGTTTATTTGTTTATTTGTTTATTTGTTTATTTGTTTATTTGTTTATTTGTTTATTTGTTTATTTGTTTATTTGTTTATTTGTTTATTTGTTTATTTGTTTATTTGTTTATTTGTTTATTTGTTTATTTGTTTATTTGTTTATTTGTTTATTTGTTTATTTGTTTATTTGTTTATTTGTTTATTTGTTTATTTGTTTATTTGTTTATTTGTTTATTTGTTTATTTGTTTATTTGTTTATTTGTTTATTTGTTTATTTGTTTATTTGTTTATTTGTTTATTTGTTTATTTGTTTATTTGTTTATTTGTTTATTTGTTTATTTGTTTATTTAGTTATTTGTTTATTTGTTTATTTGTTTATTTGTTTATTTGTTTATTTGTTTATTTGTTTATTTGTTTATTTGTTTATTTGTTTATTTGTTTATTTGTTTATTTGTTTATTTGTTTATTTGTTTATTTGTTTATTTGTTTATTTGTTTAGTTGTTTATTTGTTTATTTGTTTATTTGTTTATTTGTTTATTTGTTTATTTGTTTATTTGTTTATTTGTTTATTTGTTTATTTGTTTATTTGTTTATTTGTTTATTTGTTTATTTGTTTATTTGTTTATTTGTTTATTTGTTTATTTGTTTATTTGTTTATTTGTTTATTTGTTTATTTGTTTATTTGTTTATTTGTTTATTTGTTTATTTGTTTATTTGTTTATTTGTTTATTTGTTTATTTGTTTATTTGTTTATTTGTTTATTTGTTTATTTGTTTATTTGTTTATTTGTTTATTTGTTTATTTGTTTATTTGTTTATTTGTTTATTTGTTTATTTGTTTATTTGTTTATTTGTTTATTTGTTTATTTGTTTATTTGTTTATTTGTTTATTTGTTTATTTGTTTATTTGTTTATTTGTTTATTTGTTTATTTGTTTATTTGTTTATTTGTTTATTTGTTTATTTGTTTATTTGTTTATTTGTTTATTTGTTTATATTTTTGGGAGCATGGAAAAACCCGATGGAGATAAAATTTGACAATCCCTCTCTCCAGCAGGCATAAAACCTCCCTATCTTTTGTATCAACAGATTACAATAATCCAGCAGATACAAGCTGAGTTGATGTTATCGGTAATACCTTTGCTTATTGAAACCTGCTTCATCCTTATATCTAGAAAAAAATTGATTCAATTTATCTTTGATGTTATTTGTGTAATGACACAACTAAGTTTACTGTTTCGATTTCGCCCGAGACACCAGATAGAATAGAACACCTAGTGTAATATCTTCAAAGTGTCATATATGTCGCGTGAAAAAATCAGAACATTTTTTTTCTCCCGCGGATTACAACAATTCAAGCGAGTGTATTCAAAATTGTTAATAGTTTAGAAAACTGCATTTGTTGCAGATTCAAACATCCATTTGAGATCCTTCCCCTATGGATATCGATGCGAATTGCGAATTTCTTTCCTGAGAACTTTAATGAAACGTTCCCGTTGCGAAACAAACAAATGTTCTTCGTTCCACCGATTCGAACATTAACAGTACAACCTAACGATCGTGCGAGATTCGGGCCATCGTTCCCGACCGAAACTCTCATTAGCAAATCCCCTTCCCCTTCTCTCGTCCACTCATCAACAATTCTAATCATCTAATCAAGAAAATAAATACACCAATTATGGCCCGTCCGAAATGAGGCAAACGGTTCGGAAAAATATCATTTCTCTTCTTGGTGTTTTCGACCTTGGGAAGCACTGCCGGTGGTTCGGATTTGTCGGTAATATTTATGATTTTTCTTCGAATCGATTGTCTGTTATGTTATCGTAAATGTTTTCGGAGCTCCTGGCTTTGTTTATATTTTTCTCTAAACACTTTCATCGTATTGGATGAAGATCGGTGCTTTGGAGCTCTTACTGACTTGTAGGTTAGTAACTTACGCCTTCAACTGTCAACCCAGCTAAAAGTTTTTTTTCTGCGAAATAACTCTTTCAGCGAAATGGCTTTGCTAAAATTCAGATTTTTTTTTAAATTTTTGTTTTTGTCGTACAAACCAAACAAAACAGTACAAAACTATTCAAAATTGCTGAATATCGGTTGAGAACAACCCGTGTAGGAATTTTTGCTCATCTGATCGTGGGAGATAGAAAAATATTTCATTGAAGAATTTTTCTGATTAAAATAAGTAAGGACTCACAAAAACAACAAATGATATCATTCATAAGAAATCCAATGGACAGTAGTGGCCGTATTTTAACATATCAAGTTTAGGGGTAAACACTTTCAAATGTTTTTGCGATTATAAGAAGCGTATTTGAGCTTCTCTGTGCAACTTTTCAAAGTCAGACCATCATCCAGTTTTTTTTTTTTTCAACGGAAACTTCGGATTCTGGAAACACTGCCGGAGGCTGGCCAACGACTGACGAAACGACGATATGGTATTCACCGGTAACCGGATCTTAACCGCCATACACTTATTAATTATCTCCGTGCTGTTTCGTTACATTTTTCCTCATCAAGCGAAAATCACCGCCCAGAGTAAAAACCCGAACTGAACCGTACCAAGCAGGTGTTCATTACTTCTCCATCAGGCCGAGACCTGCCCTGGAGACGCACGATGGCGGCCGCTCTGCTCCATCCAAGCGCTTATTTTTAATTAATAATAAATAATCACAGGTCAGTAGCAATTAATTTCAACATTTTGGACCATTAAGGATTCCGTCGGAGCCGCGCTCTCCGTTCCTGATGCGCTCCCGACACGCGGCAAGCTATAATTACCGAGGCTTTACCGCTCGGATTAAGATTAGGATCCGAGCCAGGACTTTCAGTAACTGACGACGCATAGGCATCGGGATCGGTCATTTATCATGCACTCGTCGGGTGCCCCAATCGCTCGGTAAAAGATAATAACCGGTCCAATCTCGCCGCCACGCAGCAGCCACGGGATGGCGCGGCTGTGCAAAAAGCAATAGAGTCTATTTCCGGGTGGGCGAAGGGAAACTCGCAGTTTTCCTCCAATGCTACTTTCTTTTTTCTTCCTTTATTGTTTCTCGTTTCTTTACGTAGACCGCAGCAACTGGAGCCGGGGCTCTTCGGCGTTGACAGAGAGACTGACCAAGATGGATTACTAGTCAAGCGTAAGTGACGTTTGAAGACCTTTTCTAGGACACTTGAGTCTCTGCTGTTACTGTTGTTGTTGTTGTTTTTGTTATGTTTAAGGCCGTTGTTTTGGGGTTTTCCAATGTGGAATGGTCCAATCCAGGTAGCAAGAAGCAGAACTGTCTCGATGATTAATGGAGGAGAGGAGACTGTTTTTATTTTGCAAAACCATTGAGATATCCGAGGGATGGTGATTCGTTCTGAAATGTGAATTTTTGGCGGTTTTTTTTCGGTGATAGGCATTGAGCATTGATTTGCGAGAAAGCTGGAAGGAAAAGAGCGATAATGGCTTCTCGTGTTTGCTTGTCATGTTGGGAGTTTGATTTTCTTTCCCCCTTAAGGTTTGGTTCTTCGAACAACTTTAAAACAGCAATCCAGTCCAGTCGAATCTGCTGGTTATCTGCTGCGTAATATTTCCGACGTCATACACTCGCAAGATGGTTCCTGTCTAATGTGGCGATTAAACCGTTGAACTTTTCCTCACACCAAGACACCGCCGCCCAGCCCCGCCTTTCGTTTCGCAGCTGCCAAGATGGATGATCTCTTGAGTAAGTAACGCTATATCTGACGGTGCCATCTGCGTTATCTGCGAAAAAGCTTGCCCTCTTTCCGGCCATCATCCCCCCGTCCGTATCAATTAAGCAAAAAACTTGGTGTTGTTGTGTTCCCCCATTTATCTCCGGCAGTCATCTTCCGAGCAGGAAAATATAAATTAAACTCCTCAATCAACATCAGATAAAACTGCTTTCACCCCTGCCAAACACGTTCGGAACGTTTTGCGAACATCTCATTTAAATAACAAATAGCGCTGATCCCGTTCCCACGGAATTTTCTCACACACACACACACACGACACCCCGAAACACGTAAGGGATGCAAATACACAACCACCTCGCGCGCTGGTGCTTTCCATCTAATCCACATGAAAGCGTTTTGGGTTAATTTTTTTTCTCCAAAACGTACGCACATACAGACCCAGACACATACATTGGAAAAGCCGACACTTGAATTTTCCGTGTTCCGTTCTCCAAGCACAGACGAATTCGCATATTCCACGGCGGAACCCCCGATTTCCATCCATCGCGGCAACGCTCGACGGCCGTCGGTGGAGGAAATTTTTCGAAATTAAATTTAGAACTCGTTGAAAAATAGAATATCATACATTTCCCCCATTCCACCGGGTTGGAAAATCGAGGGCGGTGTGATTTGCACGAATAAATTAGAAGAGTTATCCAGCAGCGAGTAGCAGAACCCAAAGGAAGTTGTTTTGTGTACTTTTCGAGGCTCGGTATAACTTTCACCTTGGCGCGTCGTGGCGGCAGTGTCCCGATCAGCTGTTTCGATTCCCGTCTCCATTTCGCTCCCCTCACAGAGGTCGGTCAGCGTCGCAACCCGAGCGGTTTCGGATCGATCGTGTTCTTTGCTTCTGTTTCACGACCATCGCCAGTTTACCCTTCGACGGGAAGGGGGGGCGTAGGTGTGAGATGTAATTGCTTTCAGGTTCCCTTTTTTCCCGGAGTCCTGGGAACGATGGCGGCATCGATGGCTGCGAAGGCAAAATTCTCCCAGTCAGTAAAATATTTTTCGCTTTCGCTTTTAAATTGGGTTGCCGGTAGTCGGTCGCCGGAGCCTGCCAGCCAGCAAAACCCCAGGACTCCAGGAAAAGTGAGGATTTTCGAGCGCCGAATGATTTATTACTGTTGATTTATAGCTAGCAGATGTTCTAGTTTCTGCGGTAGTGGGTGGAATTTTCTTGGAAGCAGCAAGCTTTTGTCGAACGCCCAGCCGACTGTCCTCCCCCCCGAGGGTCCATCGAGCGGAGATCCTCCCGGTCTGGTGCGCGGGCCGGATTTTCGCTTTCGGAGACGCTTAATTTGGCGTTAAAACAGCTGGATTAATTATGTACGTAATAGCTCCTGGAACGGGCGTTTCCGACGGTGGCCACGGCGATGAGATTGAGCGTTTGGAAATTCATTGTTGGTTTTCCGAGGAGTGGAGTGGAGTGGAGCAGTCCCGGACCCGGACGGTGCTATGACTTTTGTGAGAAAGTTTTTTGATGTGGAACACATCTTCATTTTCTATATAGGGGTGCAAATCAGAAACTCAAGGAAAAATACACGTAGAAATATGGTCAGGTTTTAAACATTTACAGCTCAGTATATTTTGTATTAATTATAAATATAATTTCGTTATTTGATTGGAAATATATTGCAAATATATTGGAAATAGATTCGATTTTAATGTATCAAACGTATTTTCAATTGTAAATGATTGAAAATTTGATTAGTAGCGAGCAGTGTCGTATTTTGTTTGGTGAAAATCTCCGGCATATCGGAATTTCCTGCCATATACGACGGTTTTGAAGCAGTAAGCGATATATCAAAGTGAAAGCATTGCTTTGATTGGTCAATCGATGCAAAAGCGAAGCTGTTGGAAGCACGGGAATCTATAAATAGAAGCAAAATTATAGCTAACGTTTCGGTCCTACGCGTAGCATGCTAGAGGTAGGTTGTTGCTAGACAGCAAGACAAAAAGTGCCATAAAACGATTTGAAGCTTTAATTGGTATGCTCTGATCTTGTGTCATGCAAGCTCGGATGAAATTCCATGTTATGTCGTTTCGCCTGAGAAATTGACAACTACCCAAGGTAAATTTTGAGTGCATAAGATTAATTTCTAATTTATATAAGATGAACTCGATTGATAATAAGAAAAAGTTTATCGCTACTAATCAAAATTTCAATCATATATAATTAAAAATACGTGGCCTAATATATATAAATCGAACCTTTAGAAACATTTCCAATCAAATGATGAAATAATATTAAAAATTGATAGAAAATAGACTGAGCTGTAAATGTTTAAAACCTGACCACATTTCTACGTGTAGTTTTTCTTGAGTTTCTGATTTGCACCCCTATACAGAAAATAAAGATGTATTTAACATCAAAACAATTACAAAACGTCATTCATTACGTCTCAGATCATATTATGTTTATTTAAACAATCGCAACAAACGACAAGTTTCTGCATATCAATGTCTACGTCAACGAACAGAGGAAGGAATTAAGACTAACAACTCTTATGTCACTTGAAGGTGTTGGATGTTAAAATCCATATTTGCCCATATACTCAAACGTTCAGCTGCCACAAATTTAACCTTTACAACAAGGCGCATCTACAGCAACTCTCAACGAGCCCAAGACTACGATCAACAAGGAAAACGAGAAGAAAACGGAAATCACACACAACACCGACGATGAAGCAATGGATGATGAAATAAGCCACGGACAAAGTAATCTTCGATCCTCGTTAGATGGAAATCGAAGCTCATCTCCCCCTAGAAAAAGGGTGACAACGAGATCCAACAGCAAAAAAAAACAATTCTTAAGTAACAAAAATTTAAGCCTGAATAAAAAAAGGCCTGAATAAAAAAAATTATTAAAAAAAATCTTTGGTCAAATTCATCTTTAAAAAAGTGCTTCAAACGATTGAACAAAGCTCCGCTTTTCTGCGTATCATTCAACTGAACCTAAAATCGAACCCCAAATTCCTTTGGAACTATGTAGACGAACAGAGAAAGGAATCAGGACTACTAACTCCTATGTACCTCGAAGGCGTTGGATTGTATAACTTATAGTTGCTCTGACTACATATCTGAAATTGAACTTGGCTTTATGAAAGTACGTTCACACTTCCACAAATTTAATATCCTACATTTCCTTCACCGTACAATCTTTGCGAGAACGACTGCAACCGATTTTTCCGCTGCGTTCGACCAGCTAAATCACCACATAACAGTTTCTAAGTTGAGTAAGCTGTGATTCAGTGGTTTGAATTGACTTTAATCATATCTATCTGGCCGCGAAGTGAGAGTGAAAATAGAAGACTGTACTACTTCACCATACGCCGTTATCTCCTATGTTCCTCAAGGAAGTCATCTTGGACCGTTCATATTTTTACCTTATCTCAACGGTTAAAATTTTTCGATCAAGTGCGTGAAATGATGACTTCAAACTATTTCATATTATCAACTCAAAATCTGATTCAGAGCTCTTACAGGACCAATTGGAATAGTTGACAAATTGGTATTATATCAACGGAATGGTTTTGAATTGCTCTCACTGTTCCGTAATTTCTTTTAGTCGTAAAAAGTCTTCAGTCAAGTTTGAATATAATATTTCTCAATCTATTCTCGAACGCAGATCATCGGGATAAGATCTGGGTATCGTCCTAGACTTTAAGTTGAACTTCAAGGAGCATATTGAATCGACTATCTCCAAAGCCTCAAGCTGTAAGGAATCATTTTACGTGTCACTAAATGCTTTGAAGATATACACTACTTGAAAATACTTTATTGCTTTTTTTATATAGTTTATTTATACCCGGCTTTAACCTAATTTTGGATTTAACCGGGTACTTTATTACGCTTTTGTGCGCTCTACGCTGGTCACCTTACTATTAAAACGAAATCCGACGTATAAAGCAAAGCCTGTAGCGGAATTAGACCTTCTGTTCAACAGACTTCGCAGCCGATTCAAAGTGTACAAAACCATTTCATGGCTAGTGCTATGATTCTACTGACACTACGAATCCTTCCAGGTCGGAGCTCGAACATACGACAACTGGTTTGTTAGACCAGCGCCCTATGCATTGAACCGCCAACCCGGGATAAAATCCGACGTATTGAAGTAATCCAATGGAAATTTGTCTGTTTCACATTTCGTCTTCTTCCAGGGAGAAAATCTTTGAGTCTTCCGAATTACCAAGACAGTTGTATATTGATTGAAATCGAGTTATTATCTATCCGCCGCGATGTTTGTAAGGCAGCTTTTGTCACAGATCTTCTTCAGCCACGAATGGATTGCTCTGAGCTCTTACAGCTGTTACAATTAGATATTTATTGTCGAAATTTATTCCTCTATTCTTTTCATCGTTTTTGCCGTGCTGGAACTAATTAAGGATTCAATGAACCGTTTGCTAGCATGTGCCGCTTTTGACTTTCATCTATCACGTAATGTCTGCAAGAAACTGTTCAAAGGATCGCTGTTCAATTATATTCAGTTGCCTCAAATAATTTTAGTCTGATTAGAATTAATAATAATATTGAATTTAGTATATGAAAAATGAGTCATTTGCATAATTGTAATAAGTTGTTGCAAAAAAGTGAGGAGGTTTTATGCCTGTTGGAGAGTAAATTTGACCGAAACTAACTCCAGTGGGCTTTTCTCTGCTCCTAAATAAACGAATAAATGGCAGATTAGAACGCCGTCGGTGTGAATCATGAGTTGAACTGGACAAATTTTCGATCACAATTCAATGTTTTAAGTAATTGTTTCGAAAGTTTAGAAGGAAAACTGCAATCAGAAGTCGCTTAAAAAGTGGGAACGCTAACTTGATTGATCATGCGAAACGACGTAACATGGAATTTCATCCGAGCTTGCATGACACAAAATCAGAGCATACCAATTAAAGCTTCAAATCGTTTTATGGCACTTTCTGTATTGCTGTCTAGCAACAACTCTAGCATGCTACGCGTAGGACTGAAACGTTAGCTATAATTTCGCTTCTATTTGTAGATTCGCGTGCTTCGAACAGCTTCGCTTTTGCATCGTTTGACCAATCAGAGCGATGCTTCCCCTTTGATATATAGCTTACTCCTTCAAAACTGTCGTCTATGGCAGAGAAATCCGGTATACCAGAGATTTTTAGCAGACAAAATAGGACACTGCTCGCTACTAATCAAAATTTCAATCATATATAATTGAAAATACGTGGTTTGATACATTCAAATCGAATCTTAGAAATATTTCCAACCAAATAATGAAATAATATTAATAATTGATACAAAATAGACTAAGCTACAACTGTTTAAAAACTGACCACATTTATAAGTGTATTTTTCCTTGAGTTTCTGATTTTCACTTCTATATAGAAAATAAAGATGTGTTCCACATCAAAAAATAAAATTAACACAGAAATTTTAAAATATTAAATGCTGGACTCTGTAAAATGAATTCAAAGCAACCCCCAAAGCATTTTTGTTCAACAATCGCTGTAGTGTTGTTCCAGCTAAAATTTGCGAAACGGAATTATTTCGTGTTTACTAAGAAAATTTACATATTGTTTTTTAATTTTACCGATTTCCAGGACTAAGCTTGAATGATTAAGTTGTGCATTCTTTAACGCTAGTCAATCCATCCAGAAAGTATTCGAAACAGAGCTAATAAAAGTCATTTTCATTGACTCAATATTAACGAAAATGACGAGAAATAAATGTCACTCTGAGCTCCGCTTGCAAATTTTGAAAACGAGTTCCATGTCCTGTCAACGACATAAACGAAACAGTAGTTTCAAAATTGCAGACTTTCATTCATTTACCCTTTCAGTCATTTTTAGTTTTCAGTGCAAATCGCATACTGTGCAGTGTCGATGCTTAACCGAAGCATCAATAATGACAGAAAACCGTACCCTATGATTTTTACCTGTTGGTACTCGAATTTTTGGTTTTAAAGTGGTTCAGGGATGTAATTACTTCGATTTGTCATGATTTAGACACATTTAATAGCCAAACGTGCCGGATTTTCAATATATCGATGAATGAATGAAAATTAAAATTCGACTGATTGTCCCGGCAGACGTTATATTGGTTTCGCCTTGTCAGTGACGAGCGACGCTAGCATTGAAACTCTTTTCCGTTCCAATGAGAGAGAAAAATACTTCGTCTCTCTTCGTTTGTTTTCGATGCGATCATTTACGAATGGGACAGTAAAATAAATCAAACATGGGACTGTTGGATTGGATCCTTTCATTGAGATTGCATTCCTATTTCAAGCCCTGATCCGAAATGAAATGCCTTTTATTCCTCTTGAAAGTAATGGTCGAGCACTTGTCGGGATTCACTAAGTAGAACTAGTAGAACTCTAGTGGCTTGAGATTGCTGAAAATAATAAAAAAATCAGGCCTTTTCAGAACCCAAAAAACGAATGCTTCGATAGTGGTTGCAAAATTTCCATCAAATGTAATGAGTGAATCGGCACTGAAATAATCATTCAAGTCAGTAAGTTGGCTATTTAGATGATTTGCCTTTGTGCCCTTTGCTGAGCTGAGCTGAGCTGAAGTAGACTGCCCGTAGTTGCATTTTGTGATGAACCAACAAAATGATGCTCGGGAGAGGCGAATTAATCTCACTGTGCATACCAACTGATTCATTCAAAACTTTGCATAAAATGGTCAATAACGACGCTGGCCACGACCAAAGACTGTGCTACTGAGGAATGAGAAGGAATATTAGTCCGAAACTCGTTGTTTCCAGAGACCGCGGGTACCACTGCATCTCCACGAATATCAGGTGAGAGGAATTGTATTAGTAGGAAAGGAAGAGAATCCGGATATGTCTTAATAAACAATACGATTTCAACAGAAAGTGCAGTATCTGAAACGATTAAATATCGCAGCTTGTTAAAACTCCGGGCAGCCGATTGCCATGAGTAGCGCCACTCACTCATACATCAATTCCCCCCCCGGGAAATAGTGAAAAATTGAACTAATATCTCTACTAATTCGAAATTCAAGCAAGTTGGAGCCATAATTTGAAATAAGGATACGGGTTAAGTGTTATATTTCCATTTACAAGTGACTTGCATCCAGTACAGTTCAAACTCTCTGGACGATAGTCGATCGATTTGAAACCAACCGAATCCCAAATCGTATCTCGAAACGCAATATCAATTATTTTATAAAAACTTCATAGTAGGTGTCAAATACACAGAGGAACACATAATTGTGCGTTTGGAAATGATTTTTAACATTTGGTCATAATTTTTTAGTATTCTTGATATATGCTGTTACTGATAAAGTGAATACTCTCCCGAAAATTCTTGTGAATTCGATCAAAACCCATTAGTCTGTGTTGATTAGTGAAATGTGCTTTAATTTTTACATAATGCTGATTTGCGAAACTAAAAAATATTCATGTGACGGCCACTGATAATTTGCGATTTCAACCAATCTAAGTGCCATCCACAAATCATTTTCGGCGTTATCAGATTCAAACAAAACGAAAATAGATGTTGGTCTTTTTTCAATTCTGTTGTTGAAGATATCTGCTATAAATAAAACGCGTGATAGATCACGTCGCACTTGTAGTGTGTCAAGACCAATTAGTAACCTGCAACTTTCATAACTCGGTTGTTGATGAGGAAGGGCTAAGCGAACAAATCTGCCTTTGTATCGACTCGTTCCGAAGAGAGTCGTTTTGATAGCAGGGGTTCCAAACTACTAAGCAATATTCGAGAGTTGTAGGTATATGGAATGATATACGTTCTTACTGATATAGTGAATGCTCTCCCGAAAATTGTTATGAATTTGATCAAAACCCATTAGCTTAATGTTTAAACTGTCCTGACTTCCCAGAAGAAGTTCTTAAATACTGCCACATACACTAATATAAGACACTTCGTCTTCCCATTCAAACAATCTCGAACTTCATTTCCAGTACTTCTTCGAAGTCGTTACCATCTCAGAGCTGTTCCATTGCAAAATTACTTCATTATCACTTCGCCTGCAGTCAATTCCCAGTGCGTCTCTGCACTCTCCTGCCATTCTCTCTCTCTCTCTCTCTTTCTCTGATCGTTCCATCGCGTCAGGATGGATGATGATAATGGTGATGATGCTGGAAAACGGATCTCAAAACGACAGTGGAAATCCACTGTGGAATGAAAAAAAAAAGAAATCGCCCTATGAAGCAACCGTTACGGAGGAGGATGTTGGTGGTGATGATGGGAGAAATCAGCAAATAAACAACAGAACGAAAAATCCGCCGTCCGCGAGATTGCAGCGATTTTCCGCTGTTCGTTCCATTTAAAACCATTATCACGAACGCGCACAAACACGTTGATCCCGAGGAAAGGAACGAACAAAAAAAATCCAATAAAATTTGAATAAGAAATCTACTTTTCGCTCGTCGGTTGATCGAGCTCTGGAAAAAGGGAAAGAGGCGGTACCGGCTACGGTGTGCGGTCGACGCCAAGTGCGTGGAAAGTGGATTTGATTCAATGCGCTTTTCTATCATCGCCCGCATCCGACTGCAGACAGGCGACAGGCGACGATCACGCGACGAGCAAGGTGTGTTTGAACAAGTTTCGATTAGAAGTTCTACCGTCCTCCGATGCTCATCAGTATTTACTTATCGATTGCTTGTCACAAAGAAGGTATGTGTGTGTCGTTGGTTGGTGAGTGGATGTGAAGAACTGATCCGTGCTCTGGAATCACTTACCTGGAAAAAAGAAAGAAAATACGAGAAAAACGGTTAGCGATTTTGATGAAGGTTTTTTTTCTCAGTATGCTGAGAATGAAAACAATGTGGAATATTTTCACGAGAAAGCTGTTCAAATAAAGTCATAAAATATAACTCATTCGAACATTGAACAGAAAAAAATGGAGCAGGCGGGGGTAATCCAAGGAAAACGCGTTGAAAATAGAACAAAAGTGTAACAGTGATTGAGTGAAACACTAACTTCAATAAAATTGTGCTGTGTTGGGAATAAAAAGGTATGAATAAATGCTTCTCATTTGCATAATAAACGTTCTCGGCGAGGGTTAATTTGATTCTCCACAAGCAGCTTTGTGGGAGGAGGTTAACTGGATATTCACAGTTCCGAGGGATTCGGGTTCGGCTTCGCAAGGTTATAATTCATTGCACCCGCTTTCGGTTCAACACGAAAACGATGACGTGGGAACGACGATTGCCAGAGGCGCGCCCCGTACAGTTCAATGCTAATTGGTTTCCAAAATAAGGCAGTGGGAAATTAGTTGACACGACGGAAATGCCGCAGGATGCTGATTGGTTGGTTGGTTGGTGTGGATTGAGGAGACAACACACTCGCACGAGCTTGTTTACAACCCAATTTCGCAGTAAGTTACGAGCGGATCATCAAAAGGGTGATGCTGTCTTTAAACTTCCTGTTCGTTTCTTGTTCCGAACAAGCGTGACATTTTAGTTGACAAAGTTGTTACCTTCCATAAGCGATTATTAATTTGTGACATTTATTATTTTAGATGGTTTCCGAACTTTTTACTAAATACATACAATATGTTCAATGATTCTGTACGCTATATGAATCGGCTGCGAAGTCTGTTGAAACAGAAAGGACAAATTCCACAAAAGGAATGTAATGCCAAGACTTTGACTTTGACTATGTTCTGGTTTTGTTAAGACATAGTGCCACCTTGTGCTAGTTTTAAACTTGATCAGAATCTAACGGGGAAAACAGATTAAAAAAACGACATGCGAATAGTTATAGGGTAGCTTAATTGGTAAAACGATTTCCCTGGATAGGCGCTAGCTACGGGCTCGAGTCCCACCTCTGCGGTAGCCTTTACGAGATTTTCATTTTATACTTTTATTCGCATGTCATTCCTTCAATTTGTTTACTTCGTTACATACTGATCAAATTTAATTCATATGAATGTTGGTGAGAAATTGAAAGTGACAGCAGTAACCTTGCTTCAATAAACATTGAATTCCACTAAGACTAAATATACTATTTTCCGTTCCATAAGGAAAACCATATCAACGCATAGTCATCCCCAGCTCGGACACAATGTTATTTGAAAAGTTGACTGTTTCAAGTATCGGGACATATATTTTAACCGCATATTAACCTGGTCTCACCACACAAAGTTTGTATTTTATGGAGAGCAGTGTGGTAAAACTTCATTTCAATAAAATATTATTGGATGAATATTGAGTATATGGACGTCAAGTGTCAGCATATTCCTTCTCATTAATTTTACTTTTGCTGCCAAATCTCCTAGAATTCATCGTCAATTCAATAACCTTGTAGTGCCAAGTAGTCTACCTGCTTAATTATATTTCTTGTCTTCACTGTGGGTAGTGAGCAAGTGCGAATGAATTGGCATAAACATCAACTCGATAACACAAAACATAACAATAACTCTCCGACCATATTGATAAATAAAGGGTGGCGGTTCTCATTTAACCTTAAGACCATTCGCCTCTTCAGGCCAGAGAAACTTTTATGTGGTTTACCCGTCCCCTCCTTCGGTAGAAAGAGAAACGAATAAAGGACGGGATGATGCGACAGCGAAGGCTCTACAAAACAGATGCCTAAAAATCATTCTCAATCTTCTCAATCCTTACTGTTGTTACTGTTGTACTCTAATAGTAACCAAATTTTACCAATAACATACTTATGTGATGTTTATTGTAAATCTGCATAACTCCACAGTTCTACAGTTCTCAATTCTATCCCATTTTCGTACAACTCGTTTCGTGTCCGAGCATTTCAAGCCTTGAACAAAGCCGGATTCTTTTTGTTGGTCCAACTAAATATAATGCATTTCCACCTGATATACAAAGAGTATCAGTCTTCAGTAAAATTGGAACTCATTCCTTTTGCTCAGGTTTTGAGCCCACTTCGGTCAACTTTGAATCCATAACAGAGCCTGTTTCAATCCACCAAATTTCAAAGACCTTCGTCTTGTCCCTTGAGTGAAAACGAATAGGCCCTGGCTTCTAGTCGGTAGCTGAATTTTATGAACTGAATTCCAGTCCAGGATTCAGTTTTCAAATTCGAATACAAATTCAGTTCCAGAAACCACCTCCGGAGCTTAGTTAAAAAAATCTCAAAATCCAGTACCTGAATTTAGTTACATTTCTGTAATTGTGAAACCAAATTTTAGACCTGTATTCCGAAGTTGAATTCTGAACCCGGATTCGGGAATGCATTTTATAACTGAATTCTGGGAATACAACAACATTTTTAATCAGATTTCTGATTCTGGATTTCGATCTTACATTCCAGAACTTCAGATTCAAAACTCAGTTTCAAACTTCTGTACCTGATTTCTGAACCTGAATTCTAAATCTGAATTCCGGACGGGAATTTTGGAACTGAATACGGAATTATTCCACACGTTACGCTTTGTGCGATGATTCGTTCAATTCATGTGTTTGGAATATTGCGCCCCTTATTTTGGTACTGAATTTCTTCTACTTCTACTTTGAGTTTTTCTTTTGAATATTTCATACTACTGATTATTTTATTATAAATTGTTGAACATATTTCCAATGGTATGGTGAAGAAATTATGTTGCTGAATGAAATACAATACGAGATATTCTCAATTAGGTTCTACCTATTCTTGAGCAGAGAAAATTTTGAAAAAGTGCCCCTTCGTGAAGTATGTCGTATTCACGACCAAAAAAAAAATTAACTCAGACAGGACTCGAACCCACAACCGAAGACACGGCTTTCCACTCATTTATCTAAACTGTCTCGCAAATTAAACTACTCCTTAGTAGCTCGTAATGATAAAATAAAATCATTCGAAAATTAATTTGAAATGGCAACCTAAACCGATAAGCTGTTATTTTTTCTAATAACAACTATAATAACTTTAATTATGGATTTTATATTTTAAATATCCAGTGGAAAATGTGAATGTAAAATAATAAAAAAAAACACTAATTAAACAAGTCCTGGTGCCAAATACAGAGCTAAATAACATTGACAGAACATAATATCAGTGGTAAATCAATTACGAGAGTAAATTTTTTGCTGGACTACTACAAAATAACGGTGTTAAATCCCGTTTTGTTCGGTAATGTAGTACAAAAAGCTGGAGAAATCTTCGAGGTCGAAATGACTGTCAGTGAACTTATGTTTTTCCTGAATGACTTTATCACAATCTTGTAATAAAAGTTTTTTTTTTAATTTCCAAAATATGGCCGGTTTAACCCAGATCTCCACTAATTTTCGGCATCAGAAAGGTCCCTCGAAAAATTGATATGAACAAAACATGTAGTCCCTTAGGTGATCTGGAATAATGTGCAGGCTACACAGTCTCAAATAATCTTGGCTCAACCAAAACAGTTACATTTGCAGTTTTGTGACTTAAAATTGTACTCCTTAAGATCATAAAATCTGTCAAGATGAATTCATCAATCAAACGAACAAAATGCGCCAGTACTGAGTCATGGGCGACTTCAAGTGATTGCCAACATTTAATGAAACTATGGGGTTGATATCAGATCAAATTTACATCGATAAAACAGCATCTAAACAATAGAAAACTAACAGTAAAATACACACAATAGGGAAGCCTATTCCTTCTAACGTAGTCTTCGAACTGGACGGTCGGTTTCCATTGAACTCGTTGGTCACCTACAAATTTCAGCAGATCAGCACTGTTTGAATGCAGCTCACCTTGACAAGCGATGAAAGGAAACCGACAGTAATTTCAATTTCAATGCCTTAATCAAACCAAATACTATGAAATGTACCTAGAAAACGAATTTACCATAACCGAAAATTATTGCTTTAAATTTCGATATTCGGACCAAAACCTTTATGTACACTAAGGTCTTTTTTATGCGGTCTTTTTTCATGCGGTATTTTTATGCGACTTTTTAATGTGAATTTTCAGAACTATGCGGTTTTTTTTATGCGAAGTTTCAGAGTTATGCGGTTTTTTATGAGGTTTTTCATGCGAATTTTCGGAGTTATGCGATTATTTGTGCAGTTTTTTTTATGCGGTACGCAAACTCGCATAAAAAATGACTTCAGTGTATATAACTATTTTAAGTGTGTCCAGGAAAGAATTTATGCTCGACATAATGGATTGAATACCGACGAATGGCTGAACTGAAAAGTATATTGTAGTCAAGGGGAATCACATCAGAAAAAAAGTAAAGCCTTGGTATTACATTCCTTTCATGGAGTTTGACTTTCTGTTTCAACAGACTCCGCAGCCGATTCATACCGTACAGAATCATTGCATGGTTGGAGCTACGACCGTACTGCCACTAAGAATCCGTCCGGGTTGAGTCTTGGACATACGACAGCTGGCTTGTAAGACCAGCGCCCTATGCAATAAACCGAGCAAAATTTACCATAAAGATGTTTCTTTTGAAAGATGTGTGAGGACCAGGCGCGTACACAGGGGGGGGGGGTTTTAGGGGATCAAACCCCCCCCCCCCCCCCGAAACAAAAAATTATAACCCATGGAAAACATTGTGATATAAATTGTACATGTGTTGATTTATCACCATGTTCTAAACCCCCCCCCCCCCCCCCGAAAATTTTCTCTGGCTACGCGCCTGGTGAGGACAAAACGAGTTTTCGAACCCGAGCTTATATGTTGGGAGTCTAATGGACACGAAGTTTTGTTTTTATTTGTGAATAATAAGAAAATCAGTAAATTCTCATTTAGGGGTTAGCCAAATTTTGTGCTAGGGCACATAACCGTTTTCATTATTTTTACGTTTCGTCTTTGACTCATCAGTGCAGAGCAGTTCAATTTGGCTAACCCCTAAATGACCATACCTGCATCGGCCAGAAATAGTCGAAAACACGTTTTCGTTCGGCACGTCAGAAAAGACATTGCACTTTGTTGCAAAACATAAAGTGTTCTGTAAGTAGCAGAAACTTTACGTCTGCTTAGCGGTTCAAATTGAACTGCCGAGTTTAGCACTAAGCAGTTCAATGTGAACTGCTCTGCACTGATGAGTCAAAGACGAAACGTAAAAATAAAGGAGTAAATTCTCGTTCCTGGATCTTTCATGAGAAATGGCTGGAATATGATTAGGATATGAATAATCGAAAAATTCATACAATAAACCACTGCCATGAAAAAAACATTGTAAAATTACGGGACAGTTATGTCAGAATTAACACGAAAAAGAACATTTCCAACAAAAAAAAAAAAAAACGTCTATTTTACTCAAAAATAGTAATTCGGAGTCCAAGTACGCATTTGTGACAACCGGTATGATCAATAGGTACGAAAAGGAATGACCCCCAAAAGTGTACAATTCCACTTCTAAAGCCCCACAATAGCCCTACATTTTTCTGGGTGGATTTAGCCTCGTACCTTTACCCGAAAGATGTTATGCAGTAATACAACGCTAATGAGCTAGTATAGGACTTCAATCCACCGAACGCACCTAAACGAAAGCCGATTGAGAAGTACAGGACAGGCGCTTCGGAAACATCCAAAGGATATAAAACTGGAGGAAGATATGAAGAAAAAATGGATCTTCAGGTGGAAAAATGTTGGTCCAAGCAGTATACAAGATCGAATGAGTAGAGTTAGGAGGAAGGTTCGTGCATTTTGATGTGACATTGGGTTCCATTCCCAACACTGCACATAGGCAAATGAGCTCAAGGTTGAAACCTCTATAATCAAGAACAAAAAACCTGTTTTAATCCACCTAGTGGTGTAATGATGCCTTTCTCATGTATAGTACTGTGATATTCTATTAAAAAAAAAAATTTCTTCGATTTTTGAAAGAAACCAAGAGATTGCTTGTGCATTTAGTAGTATAACATACAAAATGAAACAGTGCTTTGATTGCGTAGGTCATCCTTAAGAAAACGAAGTGGGTTCACTATTATATATACTTCCAGCACCGGAACCCGAGAACCGATATAATCGAAGTCGGTTCGTGCGGCCACCAACTTACATGACGTACAAACTCTACTAGTTTTTATTCAAATTTTTAAGATTATATACAATTTTGCCATCGCACTCTAAATGATGATTTAAATGTTTGTTCTTTCCGAAAATATGCAGTAATTTTAGGTGGGACCATAAGACCTTTCATTCGACCCTAAGATTGATGGTTTTGAGTCTAGTTTACAACATTTTTTACGGTTTTTGTTCCGCCAGTTTAAGTGACGGTGTACAATATTGAACATACTTTACCCCATAACTCCGGAACCGGGAGTCGGATCCGGATGAAATTCAGGAACTCCGTATGGGAAACCTTTCTTTTGAATCTAAGTTTGTCAAAATGGGTTCAGCCATGTCCGAGAAAACCTAGTGAGATTATTCGACACACATACACACACACATACCGTACACCTTTTACAAACTAAGATTCAAATAAAAGGCCCTATGCAAAGTTCCTGAATTTCATCTGGATCCGACTTCCGGTTCAAGAATTAAAGAGAGATATGTGTTAAATAAGAAAATAATGTCATTCACTTTTCTCGAAGATGTCTCGAAAAGTCTTGAGATCCCATAACAAGTTTTCGATTTCTGACCAGATCCGACTTTCGGAACCGCATATAAATTTCAAAAGTATTTTTGTCATTTTCAGGTTATGTATATAAATTACGAGTCACGATTTGTTCTCGAATTGTTTTTTTGATGATGTAATTTTATAAATGTTAAATATTTATTCACTTTTTTAAAAGCGATAGAGCACACCGACCACTGTTTGGCTTATAATCATTGCAGAGTTTTCTTATTTAAAATTATCAACAGGTAAGTACCATTTTTCTCCGTTAAAATACTTCAATCACGTGTCTTCATCACGCAATTTTTTTGAAACAAATCAATCTACGTTGATACGTATACGTTGATAGAGACTGGCCGATTAGAATGGATGAACGAATCAGTGTTTCGAAAGTCATGGAATTTCACTATATTAACATCCGCTAATTATCACTCCAAACGAATACCAGCAGCACTTCGGAAGCAATTAAACGAAATTGCACTCGATGACCCAAACTTCCATTCCGCTGCGATTAAAGTTAACCCATAGAAAGAGAGTGAGAGCAACGAAAACAACAACAAAAAAATTGAAACGGGTCAATGTTTTGTTATCATTTTCCACAAATTGCCAGCTGAAACAATACACCTCACCGGTTCACGTTCGGCTCGCCTTCAACCCCCCGTGCGATCTTCGTCCGATGGTCACGTACTGAGGCCAGCCGTTTGCTCCTTCCGTCGGGCGGGCCTTCCGCCGAAGACCTTGCTCGGGTTTACTGAAAACAAACCAAACAGCCTTCGGGATGCTTACGGTCGGCATTTCGGCCGTCCAACACAAATTGGAAAAATATAAAACACAATAAAACAACTGGAAACTCAGCAGTTCAGTCAGTCTCAACTGTGTAAGTGTGTGTGTGTGTGTGTGTGTGTGTGTGTGTGTGTGTGTGTGGATATGTATTTCCTTGTTGGTCGAGTTGAATTGGTAGCCATAAATACGGACGAGATTTAGTGTTACTTCGGGACCGCACCGGGCGTTTCACGGGTGACCCTTCGACGACGACGACGACGACGCCGATGACGATGACGACTGCTGGCAGGCGGCATCTGGCCGATTTGGAAAATGTTGATATTTAAAAACTGATAAACGACGATGGCGTAGGGTTTGCTCCGGCGAAGGATTGATTGTCCTGCTTCTGCTTCTGGTGGTGATAGGCTTGGATCGAGTGAGGGAGGGGTAAAAGAAAAACATTGGCTGATTTTGTGACAGTCAGCTGGGATGCTGGGAGAGTTTTTGTTTGTTGTGGCTGCCGGTGATGGTTCTTTGTTTTGTGAAATAGCGTGGGAAAATGATCCGGGTTCGGCTGGGTTTCCACGTTTTTTTTCTGGTTTCTCGTTTTGTAGAAGTAACAGATTGGGTTTAAATTGAAACAGTTGATGGGATTTGCAAATTGGATTCGTTTGACAAAATTGGAAAGGATGCTCAACGGAAACTCTAGAAATATGGTTTGTAGGCGAAATTTACAATCCGTAACGAGTTTCCTTCAGTGGGCTGGGAAGCGAATCGGAAGAGTTCAAGTTTCTGCACGCAAATCGGATCGGTCACTAATGGATTTTCGCCACTCCTAGTCCTGTTAGGAACATGACAATTCACTATTGCCGGAATACTGGATTTCCCGATTTAACACCAGCACCGATGTAATGGAGCGTGGAATCGAAACAATAAAGCTGCTACTCTTCAGACTCGACGACGCGGGAAAATAATACTGATGAGCGGTGCCAGTTCCCTCACGAAAGCTAACATTTAATTGATATTTACTTATCTCTTCAGTCGGCTGAGTAGAGCGCAGCTGGCAACGGACACGATCCAGAATTGCTGGGTACGGTGAATTCGTCGAGGACACCTCAATGCCATTGAACACCGCTGCACGGATGGGGATTGTATCGCGCACTGGAATGCCGGCACTCCGGGCAAACATCGTACTGCGCTCTGGAAGTGTGAGACGGGATTTTGTTTACCGGTGCCAGGAGTGTGCCAATTTAATGGTCCAATTCGTGGCGTCGAAAGATTGTCACGGCACTACTGCTGCCGTAGGGGGAATGGGAGCTTGGTGAGATCAGAAGTTGCGGAGTTTAATTAGTTGAAAAGAGCTACTTAGGACTTAGCAGAATGTTATTTATTCTACGCTTTTCAATGCTACCTGCTTTTGTGACTTGCCGACATGCCGGGACGCCAGCGACAACCAGATGTAACCCTAATCTGTTCGAAGGTTTTCGGTGGGTTTTACATGCTCCCTTGGGTCCTTATAGTAGGATTGCAAAAATTACCAGATCTATTACGTGATAACTAATTGTAATTTTAGTGCAAAAGTTAGTACTGCAGAGTAAACAAAATTTTTAAATTCGAAGTCCAAATTTTTTTTTGTCAATGCTGTGCGTCGATACAAGTATAATAACATTTGTTAGTGAGGGAATATGGCATTCTAAATGGTTGTATATTCTACAAAATTATGTCTCGTGAAATCCTATTTATAGGACCTTTTATTCGCGCATATGTCTGTTAACTATGTTGCTTCGTTCTCTATTAGATTCATGTATCCTAAGATAAGCCTTCTTTAATGCCCAAAATTCCTCAATTGGTCGAAGTTGTGGGCAATTTGGTGGATTCATGTCTTTTGGGACGAAAGTGACATTTTTGGTAGTATACCATTCTACCGTTGATTTCGAGTAGTGGCAAGAAGCAAGATCTGGCCAGAAGACAACAGGATCCTTGTGGCTTCGAATCATGGGTAGAAGTCGTTTTTGTAAACATTCCTTGGTGTGTATATTTCGCTGTTCATTGAAGCAGTGGTGATGAAGGGTTTCGAAATCTTACCGCAGCTACAAATTGCTTGCCAGATCATAGCTTTCTTACCAAATTTTTCGACTCAATCGATGTCTCGGACTGGTTTAACACTTGCCCTACTCGCACCGTATAATATTGGGGACCCGGCAAGGATTTGTAATCGAGTTTCACGTAGGTTTCGTCGTCCATGATTAGTTCAAATTTCCAGCAAGAATCGTATTATACAGCTTTCGAACCCTCGGCCTGATCGATGCTTCTTGTTTCGGACTACGTTTTGGTTGTTTCTGCTTCTTATAGGTTCGAAGATTCAAATGTTCTTTAGCACGAAGAACATTTGTCTTCAAAGTGCCCACTTTTTTGGCCACATCCCGAACTGAAACCTCCTTGTTTTGCTCGAACGCCTTCAGTATACGTTCATCCAACTGAGGGTTAGCAGGACCTTTTTTTCGACCCGTTTTCGATTTATCCTCAAAGGTGTTATCCTCACCGAACTTCCTGATTGCATTTTGCACAGCTTTTCCAATTACTCCTTCCATTCTAGCTATCTTTCTCAGTGAGAGTCCGCGTTCTGTGCACCATTTGTACATAATTTTTCAATGTTGTTCTGCTGAAAGTCCACGCATTTCGAAACAAACTAATGAAAACGAATAAACAACTGCACAAGTGGTTAGAGGAGAGTGTAAACAACAGGAGGCAGCCATAAAAATTGACAAATTCTGATCCATTGCAAAATAGCAGCGGTTTTTGTTTGCGTCCATACTTTCTAGGACAGTCTTTATAATTGCCATACAACTGGTAGTGACATTACCGTCTTAATTGAAGGGATGCCACCGAGAATGATAAAGCAACAAAGAAGGAGAACTCACAGAAGAGCCGTCCAATTATGACAGAGCTTCTCAAAGAGATCTATTAACTGAGTTAGTGTTAGTATTCATATATTTTGAAGTGCGACTAAATGATTTGATATACAACAAATTTTAAGATCGTGGTTGAAAGAGTGCCCATCCAAGAAAGTCAAATTTATCTAAGAAAATTTTCAGGTTGTTTTTAAACAAAATGAAGTGCGGGTTGGTAATATCTGAAAAATAACACACGGATTTACACGCTTACTTAAATTACCCTCAATACGTCTCACCTTTCCGCACTTTATCTTCACATTCTTGCTCTTCTTCCGGGAGTAGTTGGCCGAAGGGGCAGATTGGGTGAGTGGCGGATCAATTTATATTCGATTTCCAAAAACATGGTACCATTGCAATCTCTTTCGAAAACACTTCTGCAGTGTTTTCTCCGACGAATCTCTATCTATAATCATCAAATCTCTGAAGCCATCAACAATGTTCTTCACCGCTCTCCTATCGGCCCTCACTCTATCATATCGACTTCTATGATTGAGTTAGCGTGCGTCAAGCTGAAGTCATCTTCGAACGCTGGACCAGATGGTATTCCTTCAATAGTGCTAAAAAGTGTTCGAGCAGCCTTCTAGTCCCACTGTCAATGCTATTCAACTCACCTCAGGAACGTTTCCGGATATTTGGAAGAGTTCATATACCTTTTCAGTATTCAAGAAAGGAAATAAGTCTGACATTTTGAATTATCGTGGGATTGCGGCATTATGCGCAGTTTCCAAGTTACTCGAAATTATAGTCCTGGATTCTATCACTCACAATTGCAGTAACTACATCTCCGAAACTCAGCATGAATTTAGGCCCAATCGTTCAACTTCAACGAATATACTCTTCTACACATATTTTATCATCCGTTCTCTTGAAACACGTCTCCAAGTTGACGCAATCGATACAGATTTCTCCGCAGCCTTCGACAAGATAAAACATTAAATAACAGTAGCTACGGGGATTGGTTTCAATGGATCCTATCTGAACTGGCTCCACTCATATTTAACTGGCCGTAGAATGTTTGTAAAAATTGGAAACTACTTGACGACACCCTTCGCCGTTAGCTCTGGAGTACCTCAGGGCAGTCATTTGGGACCATTTATATTTTTACTCTACCTTAATGATCTCAATTTTTTGCTGAAATGCTGTTTGAATTGCTGATGATTTATAGCTATATCACCAGGTTAAATCTCAAGATGACACAATATTTCTACAATCACATTGATTCATTCGCCAATTGGTGTCAAATCAACAGAATGGCATTAAACGCCTCAAAATGCTCTGTTATTTCCTTCTCTCGCAACCACTCGTTTATAAGATACGAGTACGACATTACGGGAAAAGTGCTGAAACGTGTATCGTTCGTAAAGGACTTAGGAATTATTCTTGATGCCAAGTTAACCTTCAAAAACCACATTGATTATATAATTTCCAAGGCTTCCAAGCTTCTAGGATTTATTTTTCGCGTAACCAAAAACTTTGTCAATGTACACTGCCTTAAGGCATTATATTGTGCACTAGTCCGTTCGATGCTTGAATATGGCGCTCTTGCTCGAATGCTTACAATTAATTATTTTGACATTCATCGTCAAAGTCTGCGTTATCACCCCTTTTTAAGATTACCTTCCGCCAGAAAAAAACTATGGATTCAATGAACCATTTACTAGTCGTTTATTCGTTAACTTATACAATGTCTTTGATTTTCATGTATCTCGAAATGTAATCAAACAATCATTTCTTAGTCACTTATCATGTTAGTTTTAGAATCAAAGATTGGTACAAAGATGAGGAGGTTTTATACCTGCTGGAGGCAGAGGTTTAAAAATTCACAACTCTAGCAGGCGTTTCCCTGCTCCACATACATGCATACATACATTATTGTATTTTCGTTCAACTCCCACTCCGTCTCTCCACCATCTCCATTGGAAACTAACTAGATTCGCTCGTCGAAATTAACTCGGTCGTCTCTTATTCTTTCTCTCTGTCTTCTACCATGCATTCTTCGATTACTAATTAGATCTACATGCTGATTCTAAACCCGTCGTTTTTTCTGCCTTGCACCATCTTTTTGGGCACTAAATAGATCTTCATGCCGATTCTAACACAGTTGCTAGCCCACGCTCGTCTACCACCTTCTCCACCAACCCTTGTATTCTATTCCTACTTTTTTCTTCTCTCTCACCTTTTGAGCTAGAGAACTATTACTGACATGTAAGGCTTGGTGTCATCAACTAGTTATAGGGTTATAGAATTAGTTTTAATTGTTAGTGCTAAGTCCTAATGTATCTGTTGGATCATTGTAATCTGTTGATACAAATAATGAGAAGGTTTTATGCCTGCTGGAGAGAGAGAGATTGCCAAATTTTATCTCCATCAGGCTTTGCCCTGCTCAAAAATAAATCTGTCTTCGATGAAAAAATTAAGCAATTTTGTATAGGTTTATCTTCACTTTGTAGTTTTGAAGCATAATCTACAGTACTTACTATTATGTTACTTAACAAAGAAAGCACTTATTATAATTGTCATAAAACTGGTAGTGATTCCAGAATCAAGTTCGAAACTCGTATAAAGTACGATAAGAACCATAAAATAAGCGAATTGTTACTTTTGTTTTCTGCTGCTTATTTCGAGATTTTTCAATGGCTTCTATCGTTGAGATCTGATCACGGGATGATACGTTCTAGAAAATTGTTTTCATTGCTTACTTGGACTTGTAACAGTGAGTTAAAATTGTTTTTTTTTTTATAATATTCTTACCGTTATTAACATCACGAAGATTAAATCGAGATTCTTCATTTATGTGGTAAGTTTTCGATTAGTTCGCGAAAAGAAAAAAATAGTATGGCTACACCATGAGACCATCATTTGAAGTCAGTGAATGTGAGCCCCATTGAATTAGAAACGAAAATTAACAGGCATTACAGCTTAAAAATGCCTTCAGTTGGTGAATAACTGAATGCTTCACCTACTTAACGCACGGACAACAACTCATCAGACTCTTTCGTAGATGCCGAGAAGTTGTTTATTTGGCCAGGTAGAAGGGTGGGATTCTCTAGAAAACAAGTAATGTGATCGTAAAATAAAATCTAGTAAAAAAAAATCTAGTAAAAATTAACCCTGTCGGTCAACTGTATTCTACTCTTCGACTCAGTTAATCGAGTTGAGTATTGTCTGTTTTGGCCATGAATTCTCATCGACTTCTATTGATTTCATCCGTATCCAACTCTCGGTTCCAGACTTACAGGTTGAAATGTGCTTAAGCCTAGAACCCCGCTTTCTGGGGTACATTTCTATCCCAGAATTGAAATCTCCATAAAATCATTATATTCCAATGTATTTACATTTAAACGGTAAAGTGGTACAGTTTTATTTCAAAACTTATCGCAAAAAGTCCTCGAAAATAATATTTGAGGTTGGTAAATTGTTCTATGAAAAACAGAATTGTTTTTGAAAGCAAGAGACCCGAAAAGAAAATGAAAAACGTGCGTAAGAAAAAAAGTTCCCATTTCATTTTTATTTTTCCATAACTTCACAACCGGTTCAGTGGCATTGTAAAGGTAATTTATTTTCTAAGTATTTAATAATGCCATTTGTAGGTTGAGCTACTGCATATTACTAATGCAAAAAAATAGGAAAATGGCCTACATAAGATGAGAAACCGTGTGTTGCAAGCTATTAAACATTGGTGTTGCATAGTATAAAAAAATTGATTATATTCCAGCATAACGAATGTGTAATATAGACATCGCTCCACTCATATTTACCACTTTTCTATTGAATTTTTTATCAAAAATTTACTTCTATATACAAGATAGGCAATTGAAACCGAATGTGAAACACACCGACGATCTCTCTACTGCAGTACACTTCACACTCTGACACACACAACGTTCGCTGACGTACCGAACCGGCAGCAATCAGTTCTTCATTCGATTCTCTTCAAATCAAAGCTCAGTTTAACCCCCGTCAGTTGATCTCTTGAAGTAACAAAATATCTCTTTCAACAGTATCAGAACGGCCTTCAGATGAGATTCATGTAAACATTCGAATTGGTTGAAGAATATAGTTGAAAGGCAAACCAGATAGTTGAAATATCAATTACAGAATACACATAAATTAAAATTTTCCTCCTTTAGATTTCATTTTTAATACTTTACTCCATTTATACTTCTATTCATTCGAACTTGCTCACTACCAAGAACGAATGCAATGAAGCAGCTAGACTACTTGGCAATTGAAACTGAGCAAGCAAAACTTCAAATGGCTAGGTACAATTATTGAACTGACGATGAACTCTGGGAGTTTCACTTGAAAATGGCAGCAAAAGTCATATGAATTTGGATCGATATCCTGACGGTTAGTGACCATAAATTTCTGTTTTCATCTGATATCATTCGATTGAAAATGAAATTTTACCGCACTGATCACTATAGCTCAGCAATATTGTAGCGAACAACGTCCTTTACATTTTTCTCGCCTACTATTTCCGTATTTTTTCACTGTCAACAAAACACTAACGTAAGTGCTCTCGTCACAGCTCAGCCAGTGAAGTGACAGGAAAGTCTAACTATTAGTTTGAAAAAAATGTGAAGGTTGATTATGGTTATAGTAAACCATAACCAAATAACTGAGCTTTGAATTTGATCAGTATCTACCGGGGAAAACAGATTGAAAAAGTGACTTGTGAATGCAACTATGTAATGAAAACCACAAAAATGTTACCGCTGAGACGGGACTCGAACCCGTAGCTAACTCCTTACCGGGGAAATTGTTTTGCCCATTGAACTACCCTGCATATGAAAACACATGAAGAGAAAGCCTAATTGATTAGAAAAACCTAGACCTGTGCGCCGATCAAAATTGTCAACATCGGCGTCTTTTTGACCAGCGGCGGCGGTAAATCGGCGTGACGCCATTTACTGAAAATATCGGCGGTGGAGGCGGCGCGATTCGGCGTAATCAATTATAAACATATTATTATTTTAATATTGATTCACACAGGACACCTAACCTAACCTAACCTAACCATACAAAATTTTACACATTTTCCATTTTCAATCGTAGTTTACACAAAAAAGTAGTAGCAACCGCTTTGAAATCGATTTTCTTCTACTCCTTTTTATTGCTCTTCTACTTTACTTTTATTGCTGATATCTAGTTGTACTATTGAATAAACGAATAAACAAAAAATAGACTTTGAATCAAATGGCATTGACTTCGGTTGACGTCGATAGTACTGATTTTCAGTATAAATAGGCGGAAAATGCTGTGATTAATTTTCAATTAATTTTCATGAAAACTATGAAAAAAAATTCCACATTAATAAAATCATTTTTTCGCTGATCTAATATAATCGGCGGCATGATTAAAATGCGATAACCGACACGCTGATCATCTTTTTTTATTAAATTGGCGGCGTGTCGAGCATGCTTCGCTTTACTCGGCCACCACAGCAATCACTTATAGTCCTATATCTATGGAAACAAATCCATCAGAAAAAAAAAACACACACCGCATCACAAGTCTATTCTCGCCATTCTGCTTTGCCGCTGACACTGATTTTGCTTTTGTTACTTTTGCTGTTTATAGGGCACTAAAACAATTCGTTCAAATAACGGAGATTTGAAGTAGCGCTGGGGTAAGAATCCATCCCGCGGCAGCGTTCTTGGGTTAAAATTGCACACCTTTATTTAGAGAGACTGTGAAAAAGAGGAAAACATTCTTTTAAATTTTACTCATAACTGTTCACAATTCGAAAAGGTTATGTTAGTTTATTCTCGAAAGTTGATTCGGGAGTAAACTAACATAACCTTTTTGAATTTTAAACAGTTATGAGTAAAATTTAGAAAGTTTCTACACACGTTCAAATTTTTGTTTTGTTTTTGAAGAATCCTCTAGTGATTCTCTTGAAAATATGATTAATATGAGAAAGGCTAGGTTGAATAGAACGTGAATTTTTAAGTATTCAATTTCGCATGTGGTCACAAAAAAGGCGTACTCAGGGCACATAGCCACTTGTATTCACTTTTCGATTTGTGTTCAACTATTCAGTGCCTAGCAGGTTAGATTGAACTGCTCTGCCACTTAGCAGTTCAACGGTTCAATTCGGAACAAACCTAATGAAATTGTACCAAAAGTTCACGTCTGCTAAGTGGTCTACGTTGGGCTCCCAAATAGCATAACAGTTCAACAAAAACGATTAACAACTGATGAAAATCGTAAAGTAAAGCGATACACTTGCCCATCTGTCCTCCAACATTTTTATGCCCTTTGAAAAAAAAAAAAATTTGTCAAGGCCTTCAAAATAGGCTTCCGTTTCAGCAATGACCTCAGCATTCGACGAACATTTCTTTCCCTGGAGAAACCTTTCCAGGTTTGTAAATAGATAATAGTCGCTGAGGGCTAGGTCTGGATAATACGGGGGATGGTGAACCAGGCCGTAACGCAAATAATTCAATTTCACCGTGGCTTTTATGTACTAAATGAATGTCAATTATTGATTCAATAACAGGTGTAAATCAGAAATACAGCAAAAAAAAATTTTTTTTTTAAGTTTTTTTCAATTTTTAAGAAAAGTTATCTACTTTTTTTCAGACCCTTTCGGCGAAATGACCCGGATCCATTTAAATCTTCTATTTTGTCGTGAATACAACTTACTTTACTATGGGGCGCCTTTTCAAAATTTACCCTCTGAGAGAGTGATAAGTTTTTGATCGTGAATATCTCTTGTTGTATCCAACGAATCAACATAATTTTTGCTACACGCCATCGGAAATATGATCACAATTTTATGATGAAGTTTTCAGTTGTGTGACATAATCTCCAATAATTCAAAATTAAGCTTTCTGAAATGTTTGGTATAAACGAGTATCAAAGAGAATAATTCATAAGGCGCTATAGAGAATAATTCATAAAGCTCATAGTGATCTGTGGAAGGATTTATATAATCTAAATACCAAAAGAATCGAAATTTTTCAACTCAAACGTGTAAAGCAACAGCATTGGAGTATTTCAATAGTACACTATTGTAAAAACCTGTCTCATTTGACCAATGTCAACACCAGCCAATCAGAACGCGTTCTGAGGAAGAGAACAAAATATCTGCTGCTGTACAACAAATCGTTCGAGAAAAATGTTCCGAACAGTGCTTAATATCGTAGTGAGTTCTACAATTTGGTTGAAAGGCAGAAATGTATCCTGGCTCTAAAAGTTTTCTAAAGAACCATTCGGATTTCTTCTTCGCAAATCGAAGGTAAAAACCTCACTTTAATGCAAATCTAGAACAGTTTGATTCGATTTGTGCACTTTTCGCTGTGTGAAATCAACAGTAATCGAGATCAAGTGAAGCCTTCTTTGTTTTTGCGAAAAATGTGAAAAAGGGGAATGCTTGCATAATTCATACAATTGATCAACTAATTGATATTCGGAAGTGTTAAGCAACATGTCAGTTGTTTTCGTATTCACGACATCCAGTTATGTCTCTGACATTACCCACCCGCCTTTTTTCTGCAGAAAAATCTGTAGATCTGTATCGGGGGATTAAAAATCAGTATTGAAAATCTGTATATGAAAATGATAAGAAATCGAGGCACAACGAAATGAAATAGTCTTTAGAACCCAAATTTAAAAACAGCTCAGTAGCGGGTCGGATCATTTGTAGTATTTACCGTCTTTGATATTCTCTTTTATACAAGTTTCATCCATATTTTGGAATGAGCACAAAACCAGAGTAATTGTTTTACTTCTATAAAAACAGTACCCATCATTATTTAATTTTAAATTCACGCTATCAAAAATCGAGAATCGTGGTCATAAATTTAGCTGAAAAATCTAAAAAATACAGATTAATCTGTATACGTGACAACCCTGTATCTTCATCAGTGGAAAATTATTGGTTCTTCATATTGAAGACGTGTAAACAGTTTCATTTCGAGAATATTCGTTTTGGGATATTATCTTCATTGCTTATTTGGACTTCCTTGGCTCAGACAGTTAAAGTTGTTTTTTTTTTCGGCCATTAGTGATAATGTTAAGCACATGAAATTTTCTGCAACTAGAGCTCTATTTTTTGGCTTCATAACAGCATTCGATTCCCAACTACAAATTTCCGATTTTGAAGTTTGGATATTTATGTCTGTTTCAAATAAAGAATTATTGCTTTCTTCTACAAAGGTTTTTTGAAAACAAGCCAAAATATTGTTTGGCACTCAATTCCCTATGCGAAAACGTTAAATGGTTCGATGCGAAGGCAGTAAAAAACCCAGTTTCTACCTTAAATTTCCGTATCGATTATTTTCCTTTCGATTCCGTCACCATTGAAAGTGCAACCTCCCCCTCACGAGCGGAACCTACCCCCCCCCCCCCCCACCCCACCAGGTGCGATTTTATGCCGCCTGAAACACTATAATCGGGTCGCTGACACCCTTGAAAATGAACTTACTCTTCAGTTGCCGGATCGCCTACCCACGTAGGCTAACCAAAGTTTTCACACGTAGAAAAAAAAATATATCAACTACTGCAGACTGCTACCAACACTTTAAGGCACTAAGTTACAGAGAGAGAGAGAGAGAGAGAGAGAGAGAGAGAGAGAGAGACAGAGATAGGGAAATACACGGCGGAAAAGAAACAGACAACCGAAAAAGAAAAGAAAAAAACCCGCGTTAACTTTGACCTTTAAAGCTCCGTCGTACTCAGAGTATGCCACCGACTGACGACATTTAACCGAAATTCTTCGTCGAGTAGGGAAGGCTAAATGTTCCACCCGAGTTCCACGCCAAGAAGCATGGGCTCGACGGCTCAGCGAACGAAAAAAGCCCAAACTTTATGGAGAATCGTAAAAAATATTTCTTTATACCTTGCTTTCGTCAGCTTTTGGAACAGCTTCCACGTCACGACCGTCGTCGAAAAGTACGGCTCCGTTCCGTTCTCTTTGCCCAGCTCGCGTGCACTTTTCAAGTTCAACCTACTTTTTTGCGGAATTCCTACCAAGAATGGCCCAAGAATCTGATACCTTACGGAACTTTTACACACAGCCGCTCGAATCAAGCACGCACACAAACGCGGGCACATTTTCAGCCTGCGACAAAATGCGAATGAGAAAATCTGCCGTTTTGTTTCCACTTTTGGCTTCGGTCGTATTTTTTTTTTTGCTTCACCATGCCATGTGAAATTGTGGGAAAATGTTTTTCGAACCGAAAGTGGGTAGAAAGTAGCGAACCCCGGGGGCGGAAGTGAAAGTCTGCAATCCTTAACTTTTTGTTGGCAGCACACGCAGACACACACACATACACCAACAAACACAACTCATGAAATGTGGCTCTGGAAGTCGTCGTCCTCAGTCGATTTCCGTGCTCTGCCTGTTGGGTGCGTGTGTATTTGTGTGAAAGTGGTGTGATAGCTATGCACCGCATACGCAGGCTGTTTTCAGGTTCTCGGTAAAATACTGCTTGTAAGATGAGATAAAAAAAAGCGCTCATGTGCTCATATTTTGTCCCTCATCATCCCACTCGGCTTCCTCGATTACCCGGCGCTTCTGCTGTATTGCGTAACTGCATCGTGTGGGTGGGGAGGGGGCGGCAAATGACGAGTCACCGAACGAGACAACAATCTGCGAGACTATTGCATGCAGCAGAGAGAGAGAACCCCTGCAAAAGATGAAAAATGTTCGCAATTTTGGCTGTAGTCGGTCGGACATCTGAGCACCGTTCCTGCGTTCCCTGTTCGGCTCGCCTGTACCAAGACTTTCAATTGATTTTGCTTCTTCCTTATCGGCGGAATCGGTCCCTGGCACTGGCAACGTTTTCGGCAGTCACACTAACTAAGCAAGCTTACTGGAACCAGATCGCACGATGTTTGCTCGCACGAACAGAATGGCCAAACAGGAAAACATCCGGGATCGGAACTTGACCTCCTGGTAGCTAGCTTACTGTGTGCGTCTGCCAGAGCGGAAGACCAATTCTTTTTATGTTTTTTTTTGTTGTGAATACGACTTACTTTACTATTAGGTGCCGTTTCAAAATATACCCTCTGAGAAGAGTGATAAGTTTTTGATCGTGAATATCTCTTGTTGTATCTAACGAATCAACATAATTTTTGCTTCATTCCATCGGAAATATGACCACAATTTTATGATAAAATTTTCAGTTGTGTGACATAATCTCAAATAATTCAAAATTAAACTTTTCTGAAATGTTTGGTATAAACGAGTATCAAAGAGGATAATTTATAAGGCGCGTTTGCCTTTCTCATATTTTGAATGTTCATAGCTCAGTGATCTGTGAAAGGATTTATATTATCTAACTACCAATAGAATCGAAATTTTTCAACTTAAACTATTGAAAAACCTGTCTCATTTGACCCATGTCAACACCAGCCAATCAGAACGGGGAGAACAAAATATCTGCTGCTGTACAACAAATCGTTCGAGAAAAATGTTCCGAACAGTGTTTAATATCGTAGTGAGTTCCACAATTTGGTCCTTCTGAAAGGGCAGAAAAGAATCCCGTACAGCATCCTGATAGTTTCTTTCAATGGAATGCAAATCCGAAATGAAATAATCGACATTAAAATTCTATATGCTGCTATTTTTATAGACGTTAGGACCGCCCATTATTGAAAAAGCTACAAACGAAATCACGCAAAAATAAACCTCTTAACAAAAATTGGATCAGTTTGAATTCTATCGCCACTGCGAGCAGATGTATTTTGTGTCGTTTGCAAAGCTAGTTTCGCTTCCGACAGGAGCGATTACGTCACAGCTGCCAGTCATTTACATTGGTAAAAAAGCAACGGTGGAGAGCATTACACAAAATCAACCGTTCTGATGGCTCTAAAAGTTTTCTAAAGAACCATTAGGATTTCTTGCTTGCAATACAAAGGGAAATATCCTCAGTTTAGTACAAATCTAGAACTGTTTGATTTGATTTGTGCACTTTTCGCTGTGTGAAATTCACAGTATTCTAGATCAAGTGAAGCCTTCTTTGTTTTTGCGAAAAATTTGGAAAAGGGGAATGCTTCCATAATTCATACAATTGATCAACTAATTGATTTGCGTAAAACTATTGAATTTCATTAATATTACATACTTCAAAATACGAAGTATATAAGACGTAATATTACAGATACGTAACTCGAATGTTAATTACATCCTTCTTCAGTGATACTATTTCGAAGTCTGTTGGAAGAAAACTGCAATGTTATCCCTTTTATGTGAAACGTAAGCGGTAGGTTCCAGATTAACAGTTCCAGTTACAATTAATGCTAACGATTTGTTTTTGTCTTGTTAAGACGTAGAGCCGCCCTTAAACTACAGACCAAAAAAAAATCAATTTCACAGGTGACTTAATACTTTATACGATATAATTCATAAAGACCTAATTTATTAAATGACGGAACATTTTATTTGTAATGACTCAATATTATATTAGCATGAATTTTACTGGCTTCGACTGTAACTTGTATTCGGCTAGTAGGTGCGACTATATGAATTAAAATGCACCTTCTATCAGCTAAGCATATATGTGTTTCTGTGGCTCAATCGGTTAACGGAAGTAATTTGTGATCAAATGATTCTAGGTTCTAGTCGCGGCGGTCGGTTTCAGTATTCACTTTTTACCTTTTTTTTATATATATAAAAATAGGTATAGAATTCGCCCAAACTTCCCAAGTTTTTCCGAGGCCCGGAGGGCCGAATGACATATACCAATCGATTCAGCTCGACGAACTGAGCAAATGTCCGTGTGTGTGTGTGTCGAATAATCACACGTTTGATGGAAAATTACTTACATTTTATGAATGTAGATTTAAATCCCCTAACAAAACAGTTAGCAATACTGCTTCAATGCATTTGTATTGGATTGCACTACACAACATAAACAAAACTAAATATGTTCAGTAACAAAAGTAGTTTTCCGGAAAAATAAATAGTTTCACGACAACATTCCATATCCATTACCTTTCGCGTGTTAAATTAAAGGCTCCTATTCTGCGGGTTTACTTATACAATATACGTAAATCTTTATATCGCAATAATTTCTGCAAGAGGAAATCCATATAGGAATGTGTTTGTTGCTAATCAAATGTGTCAGTGGAAGTAAGCTGAAACTGAAATAAGTTTTCTTGAGCAGTTTTAAGGAAAATGGAAGAGTTTTAGACTACGACTTTCTCTTTTCTTGAATCGCAATTTTAAGCAGAATGAACTGATTGAAGATTTATTGATTAAAATCAGGAAAAGAAGTGTCGGAATTTGTTTTTACGCACACATTGTTGACATTACTTATACGCTTGCAAAGAGTCTTGCTCCTCAACATCATAAGACGTTTGACAATCCTACTGTCCGAAAACATCAATTCAAAAAAAAATCGGGCGAGACGAAGTTCGATGGGTCAGCTAGTTTATATATAAATAAAACTGTTTCGGATTCTAATATTACCAAATAGAGCGTGTTAAATACTACTCAAATAACCATTGGAGCAAATCTAGTAGCACTGGTTTTTTCCGCTATACGTCACCATAACACTGTTAAATGTGTGTGTGTCATCGGCTGTGCACAGAGATGCCAGATATTTTCATAGAAATATGTATCTGCTCTATCTGTTTTCATAAAAAAAATGAATTAAATTCAAATTCAAATCAAATTCAAATTGGTTTTAAATTTTAATATAAATGTTTATCAGTGTTCATCATCAAACATTTGCACAAAAGATTTCCATTCATGTGATTTGTCCGTTGATTAATAAACTTTTAAAGAAGTACTGTATTCAAATACAAATTATTCAAATGGATACTCAGAGAGAAAAGTCTAACGTTTTACTTCTCACTTTTTATGAACCTTTACAAATCTGTTTCAAAGTTAGAAAATCTGTAATCTGATTTAACGAATGCGAACGTAAAAATCTATACAATACAGATAAATCTGTATGAATGGCATCTCTGGTTCTACATTTTGTTTTTAGAAGGGCTAATGCCTAAATAGTAACAATTTTTTTTTGTTTTTATTTAAGTTCTCCAAATTAACTCCAGAGTAAAATTTTAAATTTGAAACGAAAGGTAGTAAAAACGATCCAAAAAATTTTAAACATCGACATGATTCCAAACTGTTTTTTTTTTAAATATCGTTTATTGTGTCATAGTTGGCATTAGGGTCTTTATAAGGAATATTCTGGCATTTTGAACCTGAGAGTGTGATAGTGCAATATTTTGGTTTTGATTGCTGTCGCCATTGCTTATTTATGGGATGAATGAAGGACCAACGATAGGATGAATACAATACCTTTGAGATGAAATTAGGAGCACAGTAGTGAACATATCAGAAGTGCTTTGAGCTGATTTTTTAATTATTATTTTAATTTCCAAGGAATGTGAATCAATTCCCAATGTGGAGCAAGTCAAATTAAGCAGAAATAAAAAAAAATCGTTTTTAATGTAACGTCCTTACAAATGTGATGAAAGATGAGATTACCCTATCTGTACATATAAAAATGCAGAGATTACTCATTGTAATTGCATCACGCAAGAACGGATGGCCGGATTTACATGATTCTTTTTTTGTTTGAGCAGTTTGAACTTTCCGGAAAAGTGTGAAAAATCCTTAAAATTGTTTTGTATGGCAATGGAATTTTCCACTGAAAAAGTCGCTAATGATTGTTAGATCATCGATAGGTGTTTGGCGCATAACGAGTTGCATAAGTGTTTGGCCGTCGAAGAAAGGAATACTAGATCGTTGAAAGAATCCTTTAGCGCGCAACGAGTTGTTCTGTGTGAAGTTTTCACATGCATACTTGATCCATGTGATTCGTCATTTCGAGCCAAGTGCTTAATTGGGTATCAAAATTATTGCTTTCCAAATGACAATGGTGAAATGCTTATGAATGTTCTAAAAATACCACTGTAGGCAGGATAAAAAGTTATGATATCGTTTACCAGTTGATGGATTGTGGATGAATAATACTGATCATAGAGAGCGTGAGTTTAACAAATCAGAAAATTTTTGAAAGAATCTATGAAAAGATTGTACTGTAGAAGCGCTTAGGTATTTTCCTTTCATTTCGCTTCCGAATGATTTAGATTACACTAAGCGCAAATAATAATTGGCAATTAGACATCTAGGCTCAAGATAATTTTTTACGAACTTTTGGTTACTTTGGATAAATACTAAATGTAAATATGTCCTGCTCTACCGAATGAACAACACTAGAAGAAAAATTCATCAACACTGTGTTAAGTTTATCAATATAATATTCTTTTTTATCGATTACCGGAAGCAAGGATCACTTCTGGAAGAGAAAACGAGGCTCGTTATATCCATTATGTCAAAGTCGGTAAAGAGGTTCAGAGCACAGACTCAATGGATGAGATGACAATCGGCTAGTATGTAATGGAAGAAGAAATGAGAGAAATGATATGGAGCTTCAAAGAATTTTTGAAGGGACAACTAGGAAATAATATGAATATTTGTTAACTTGAAGTATTGTAACATTAACTAATCGTAAGACATTAATTCAATAAAAAAATAGATTCGCTCTCTCTACTAGTTAGTAATTCACCCTGTCGAAGAATGTGGAGAACTTAATCGTAAATATCTCGAGTTGTATTAAACGCAACAATATAAGTATTTTCGCATGTTATCAGCAATATAATCAGCAATTTATGATAGAATTTTCAACAGTGCCAAAAAATAACTAAGCCATAGATAACTCCAATATTCAGTTTCCCTAAACTTTTGAAATAATGAGTAAAACTTATCACGCTTTCTTGCCTTTCTCGCGCGGTAACGGTTTTGAGGTAGTCAGGCACATATCAGTCCCGAACGAACGAGCATAAACGGTGATCGAGAATCGATCATTTCTTCTAGTGATTTTAATGGACCTAGAAGTCTTGGTAAGGACCATCAGCAGCTGGGAGCTGAATTTCGATGTGGAAAACATCTATATAGGGGTGCAAATCAGAAATTTTTATATTTGATTTCTATATAGGGGTGCAAAACAGAAATTCAAGAAAAACTACACGTAGAAATGTGTTCAGGTTTTAAACACTTACAGCTCAGTTTATTTTGTATCAATTATTATTATTATTTCATCATTTCATAGGAAATATTTCTAAGTTTCGATTTGAATGTATCAAGCCACGTATTTTCAATTATATATGATAGAAATTTTGATTAGTAGCGAGCAGTGTCCTATTTGGCTGCTAAAATTTTATGGCATACCGGATTTCCCTGCCATAGACGTTAGAGCATCGCTCTGATTGGTCAATCGATGCAAAACCGAAGCTGTTGAAAGCACGCGAATCTATAAATAGAAGCAAAATTATAGCTAACGTTTTAGTCCTACGCGTAGCATGCTAGAGGTGGGTTGTTGATAGACAGCAAGACAAAAAGTGCCATAAAACGATTTGAAGTTTTAATTGGTATGCTCGGATCTTGTGTCATGTAATATTGAATGAAATCCCATGTTGTGTCGTTTCGCCTGAGAAATTGATAACTATCCCAGGGTAAATGTTGAGTGCGTAAGATTAAATTCTAATTTATATTAGATGAACTCGATTGATAATGAGAAATAGTTTATCGCTTCAACCGAAATCACAGCATGGTAGAGAAACGCAACGCTAAAAATAACTGCTTTCATACAAAACTTGAACACAAGCTTGGCGAAGAGAAGCTTTAATATCGAAATCGCAAGTATGTACAAAGATATAATTGCATACATTTGGGATATTGGTGTAATTGCGTCGACTATAAAACAAATGCAAATCAAGACAAATGATGATCGGTAGTGGTTCGAATTGATTGAACTTTTTGATTGTAGATTATTAGAAATTTTGGTTGCCTTGTTCCACATCAATGGCTCAAACAATGGCTCGAACCATGGGGCTGATCCTTGTAGTTTACACTTAAATTCGAGAAACGAATAAACTATCAGGTTTGTTTCAGACTTCAGCTGCAAAGTTTAGCCCCAGATTACAGGTTATGAATTAAAAATTGTGAATCTGGAGCTGAATCCTTATTATGGATTTCGGAACTGGTCTTGACTAGATTTTTCGGAACTGGTCTTGACTAGAGTTTAGCTCCTTAATTTATGTTCGGGAATAGAATATAAAATTCTGATTAAGGATTTCAACTTCAAAATCTAAACAAAATTTGGGATATAAATTTTACATCTGGATTCTGAAACCAAATGTCGTATATCATTTTCGAACCTGAATTTAAATTCCGGAATGCAGTTTCAGAATTTAACACCTATGTTCAGTTTCAAAATTCATCTCCTGAATTCAGAACTTGCATGCTGGGACTGGAGCTAGATTTGGCAACTGAGTTCAGTTACTAAGGTATTAAGGTTCGGAATTCGAGTTTACAATTAAGTTCTAGATCTAAATTCGGAACCTGAACCGGATTCTGAAAATGAGTTCAGTTCCATAATTCTTGTACTAAATTTATGACCAGATTTCTTGATTTGGATTCCAAACCTGAACTTTGAAACTGAATTCAGAGCCTGTCTTAGATTTGTTTTTTAGTTCTTGAATCCAGTTTCAGATTTCAGTGCTGGCCCCGAAGTTTTGCTCTTGTGTAAAGCTATAAATGATGACAAAAAACACTCAACAGTTAATTTTATATAAATTTCACTAGTCGGTTCTTTTTAGACCGATTATATAATTCCCAAAGGATTATGCAAAGTGTAGCTCTAATGATTATCCAAATCTGAAATACAACTTTATTTGTTCCGTGTTATTTAATTTGATAGTAGAATATGTTTGCCGTCAATAGATGGAACTTTGGTATAGATGCACCGTTACAATTCTGGAAGCGAAGTAATAATAGTTGCAAAATTCACACATTCTACCAATATGAACGACTTTCTACCTTCTGATAAAAAATGACCCGGACTGAATTATGAAAACATTTTCTTTACTATCGCCTTCAAAATAGGCTCCCTTAGAACCAATTCAGGCATTCCAGCGATCAATTCAATTTTCCATACACTTGCCATAGGCCTCGGCCGAGATGGCATTCAGTTCCTTCAGTGAATTATATTTTATGTCCTCGAGAAGTGGATATTTTAGTTTTAGAAAAAGAAAAAAGTTGCAGGGAACAAATCTGGCGAATGCGGTGGCTGAGCGATGACTTCCGTTTCATGTTTGGTCAACAATTCAGTCACAATCATGCAAAAAAATCAGTTCTTTCGGTACGAGCTTGGTATCGACGCATTTCATACTCAAAACACTAACCAAAATGTCGATTCATAAGATGCATGCCAAGATCTCTCTAATGCTAACAGGACGATTTCCAAGCACAAATTTATACTGGTAATTAGGAACAAGTAAACAAATAAGGCTCAAGCCACTTGAGAAGCTCTGTTTTCCCAGATTTTTTCAGCATGATTGTCAATATGTAAATCTCAATACGATAAAATGCTTGACTGAAGTCTGTTTAGGCACTTTCCATTGTCCTTTGCGTTTAGCAAAAAGGGAACGAATTCGGGTTAGTTTTGATCATAATCGAAAATACCTTAAGAATTAAAATTGCATATCATCAATATCAACAACACAAGATTGCAATCTTTTTTCAAGTCTCCGTAGCGGAGTTGTAAGATGTAATATTACTTATATGTGATAGTGAAATTCCACCAGGTGCAACTCTCGTGAAAATATTTCTTCTGTTTGAAGCTTCTTCAATGTCCTACTCTTTGACATGATTCATAGCTAATTCTAGGAAAAAGTTGATATTAGGAAAAATCCATTTCCTGGAACATTATTTAAAAAATTATGAAATTATGAAACATGCCAGATCATGAAATCATGCCTGCTATTCATGATTTCATGAGTAAAATGGTTCTTCATATATAATGGATGAGTTTTTCATCTCACATGAAAACTATCGTATAGGTATATATTATTATTATATTTATTGCTCACAAAATCATGAATAATAGGCATTTCATGGTACCGGGTATTGATTTTTTTCCGAGGTGTCAGAAAAAACACAGATTTTGTACGTTGTTCGAAAAGAAGAAACTTGTCTGATGAATGACGAGCATGCTTCTTGGGAACTGTTTCCAAACGATTGCACATTTATACATTAACCAAAATGTGCCGATTCGATTCATGAGAGATGCCAAGATCCTCTGCTATCTCTCTAATGGTAACAGTACGATTTCCAAGTACAAATTTATACTGGTAATTAGAAACAAGTAAACAAATAAGACTCAAGGGTTAATTTTGATCATAATCGAAAATATCTTAAGAATTAAAATTGAATATCAACAACATAAGATTGCAAACTTTTTGTCGTGAATACGACTTACTTTACTATTGGGCGCTTTTTCAAAATTGGCCATATGAAAGAATGGGCAGAACTTAATCGTGAATATCTCGACTTGTATTAATGGTAGCAATTCAATTCTTTCACTATTTCATCAAAAATATGATCAGGAATTTAATATAATATTTTGAACAGTGTGAGATAACCACAACAACTCAAAAATTAAGTTTTCTGAAAATTTTAAAACAACGCGGAAAACTATACTTTTGAATCTTGTACAGCATCTTAATAATTTCTTCCAAAGAAATATGCAAATCCGAAATGAGATAATCGACGGCAAAAATCGTTGAAAATCTTAGTAATGAAAAGGGGGAAAGTTTCGCAATCTACACAATTGATCAACTATCAATTCGAATTCGAAAATGTATAGAAATCGTGTCAGTTTTATTCGTATTCACGACATCCAGTTATGTCTCTGACATTACACACCCGTACTTCTTTACGAACAAAATCCCAAATAACGTAAACTTGTTAAGTCTCCGTAGCCGAGTTGTAAGATGTAATATAAAATTACTTATATGCAATAGTAAAATTCCACCAGGTGCAACTCTCGTGAAAATATTTATCCTGTTTGAAGCTTCTTCAATGTTCTACTCTTTGACATGATTCACAGCTAATTCTAGGAAAAAGTTGATATTAGGAAAAATCCATTGCCGGAACATTATTTAAAAAATTATGAAATTACGAAACATGCCAGATGAAATGAATGGAATCATGCCTGCTATTCATGATTTCATGAGTAAAATGGTTCTTCATATATCATGGATGAGTTATTCATCTCACATGAAATTTATCGTGATATATATTATTTTGCTCACAAAATCATGAATAATAGGCATTTCATGGTACCGGGTATGGATTTTTATCCGAGGTGTCAGAAAAAAACACAGATTTAACACTTAGATTAAATACTAAGCTAAGACTCTAACGTTTTTTGTACGTTGTTCGGGAAGAAACAACTTGTCTGACGAAAGACGAGCATTCAATTGCATTGCTTCTTGGAGACTGTTCCCTAAGGATTGAACATTAATCGTGAGGCTTTTGATACAAATTGATAATCGTAACGAAGCTTACCTTGATAAGCAACATTTGAACAAACAATTTTTGAGAATTTTTGGTTTAAGATAGCTTAATTTTGGTTGCCAGTGTTCAACAGTTCGAGTCTCTTGAAACTTTTGGTTAGTATAAGCTCGAAAGATATGATATTTTTATTATAGACATTCGGAAAATATATGTTTACTTATTCTTTCACTTAGATATTTCCCTAATCAAAATGTTTATGGCATCTCATTTGTTTCACTAATCAACTGTTGTTTTTGGTCTCATAACCAGAATCAATTTAGGATACTGATAAGAAGTTATTTTGGAAGATGTTCACAAAATCTACTCATTTCACCATAAAAAAGTCAGATTTGGATACCCACAGAGGTCAGTCTGTTTTCATTAGCAGATATTTTGCGACCAATCCACGTAACATTTCGGTCCTTTTTTTTCCAACCGTGAACTTGGCCCCAGCAGCTGTTCATGTTAACACACGCACAAACCCTCAACCAAAGGAAACCAAAAATCTGAAATAAAATAAACGACTCATTCGTCCGTGCCAAGCAAAGCACCATTCAGCACCGGGGAGAAATCGGAAGAAATAACATAAAAACAGCGAGCTTATTGCACTTACAATGACTTTTTTGGTCAGGAAGTAGTTGACTGGCGCCGTTATTTCCTTAATTGTGGATGGGAAAATTTTGAGGCCGTTGGAGAGCACACAGGCTTTTGCTCGGAAATTTCCAACCAACACCGGCTGCGGTGGCCACACCAACTTCTGCTTCGTCTGCTGCAATCTGCAACCACACTTTTTGCACTAGTGCCTCCGGTTTTTTTTTCTTCTACTTTCTTTCGCTTTCCCCCAAATCTTGCAACGGCGGCTTCAAAAACCCGACCCGGACTGGCCGAAAAATTACCACGAGATTTACGCCTTTTCGCACGCACACTGTCACGTTTACTGATTACTCGAAACCTATTCTTTCCCTTACTTTCTTTCGTATTTTGCCCTGCCTAAGCAGCTCGGCGACTACGACGACGACGGGATAAAGCACTTCCCGTTTAAGCACTTCCTGTTTTTCGCATTCACTCTCCGTGGGGCTGCAACAATTTTCCCGGCACCTCTTTTCCTACCCGAGCGGCGCCGTCTACACTTCGGGAACTCTTCGGGGTTCAACAGAAAAAAAAGTTGTGTGTTTCCTTGCTGGTTATTTTATTGCTTTAAGTTTGCTTACGTTTTATTTTTTTTGCGGTCTCTGTGTGCTCCGATATCGAGTCCGGTTTTTCTTTTCGCTTTTTTTTGGGAAGTTTCGATTTTTCCTTCCGCTACACACGAGCCGCTGTAAATGAGCAGGGAGTGTCTGAGCCGAAAAATTCCGCCACACACACGCCGGAAGTCGCACCAGTTCCTCCCCTAGCGAGGCAGTTCTCTAGAAGCGTTTTTATCGGGGACCGATTTTCACTCTCTAACAACAACCGAAACAACAACTGCTGTTACTACTTCTGCCGAGGGAAATGTGTAAAATCGGAAAATATCGCTAAATCAGATGCAAATTGAGCGCTTCGCTGTTGGAAATTTTCAATTTGCTTCCCTTCCGCGTGGCCTTCCGATTCGATTCCGGTCGCAGGATTCGTCCGTCAGACGTTTGCCTCTGATTGCTCGGTGTGTGTGACTCTGTGCCGGAAAAACAAAACGGGAATTGATTTTCTGTCGCGTTTGGCTGGTCTGGTTTGGTTTTGGTTTTGGTTTGGCAGGTGGATGCTTGCTTGCTTCACTGAATGATGCCTGCTGTGGGTCGTAGTATGTACGCTTTTAATTAGTTGCTCCTGCCGTTCGTTGTTGATAATTACACGTGTTTCGTCTGCCCTTTGGCTTTGGCGGAAATCGGTCGGTCGAAGATCGGTTCGTGTTTCTTGTTTGATTTCTGCTTCTGCTCACTGCTTTCTTCCTAGCTTCCTAGCTTCGGTCGTCGATCGAGTAATTGCCTGACACAAAAAATCACACTTTCGGTATTTTGCTAAAACAACTAACATGGGCTATCTAACTGTGATTTCTCCGTCGTACGAATTCTGAGCTACCGTCGTCACAGATTAAAAGCACTCGTCGTGAAAGTTTTTATTCACACGAAAAGTTTCCGTTCGTTCTTTTAGCTAAGGGTTATTCGGTAATGTCGTTGTGTTATTTGCTTTGTACGGAACTCGAGCGGCCGATCCAAAGATCCGAGATTTTCTACCGATCGGGACGTAATCTACGACACTGAACTTTTTTCGCTTTCGCTACCGTAAAAATCATGAATTCTAGCACTGTTTCGAGGACTACTCGCGCGTTCGATCCTATCCTATCGGGGGATGTCTCCGTCCGACACGGTTATTTGAAGCTTGTTGCCCTGTGGTGACTCGGAGAGATAGACCGCTACTTCGACGACTACAACTGAGCTACAATAATTTTACTTTTCTCGTGACGTTTATGTGACTTGCTAAGTAATGCTTTTTTGGTGCACACACTCTATCTCTCTTCTTCCAAGTGTTGGATGAGAAAAAACAACAAACAACAGGACGGTAAGATCGATGCAAACTCGACTAGCGCTAAACAGCGAATGAGGATACGATGAATACTAACTGATCCGGGCTGAGCCCATCATAATATAAATGCAACAAAGTGGGGGACTTGGGCCGAGTCCTGCGAGCTATCGTGGTGTTGGTGCATTCGGCTCCGGTGATTCGAAGTTCGAACCTGATTTTCGAACACCGAACGGCATCATCGGATTCACCACCCGGCAGCCGAACGCCGAATTTCACCACTGTGACTCCGACAGGGATGGATGATGTGTCGTCCCGTTCCCACCCGACGGTGGGTGGAAATCCTTCTGGGGACAGTTTCAAATTGTTGAATTCATTCCTTAGCCCCGATGGTCAATCACTTGAGGCCACATACACTTTTGCCTACGAACAGATCTACGGAATTTCATTGTTTATTCCTTTCTGTTTCAAAATTATAAAAACCATCAAACGAACCCAGAAGCCCAAAGTCGCTGCCACCACCTGCCTAGAAGCTCGAATGAAATCAAGCATGAAGCAAATCCTTTTCCCAGCAAAACCCAACCGCAGGAGCAGCAGTAAAAAAAAGAACACCCGAAAAATAACAAATCACGCACACCGTCGTACGCACGCACGCAAAATTTCCCCTTCTGCGAGCGCGAAACACGAACGCGCGTAAGCCAACAGAACCAAACTCACCACTTGAGGCGTGAAAGAGACCGCCAATCTGCCTGCCTGCCTGCCAGCATTCATTCATTGAGCATTGATTCACCAGGCGTGAATAGCTTTTACCTACCACCCCCTCGCCATTCCCGATGTCTTTCCACAGCGGATGGACTCTCTTCTTTTTCCCGGCTCTCTTGCTCTCTCTCTCTCTCACTGCGCAGTAGTCCTTGCACGACCCGCATCCCGTTTCGCACAGAACCGAGCACCGGTTGACGACTCAGGCTCAGTGTGATGAACGTAGAACACTAACACCAACGAACACCGCCCGTTTCACCGGTCGTCCGGTGGGTGGAAAAACTGTTCGAATTCACCAGCACCGTCACCAGCAGTGCCACTCTGCTGCCACCGGCGCCCGCTCATGAATGTAGAACGCGTGTTGAGCGAAAACATGCCGAGAGCGACAGGATAACACTTTTTTCGCCTGCCATTGAAGTGGGTAGTGGAAGAGGTGCGTGTTTAGGCACTGCTTTTACTGCTACTGCTGCTGCTGCTGTTGGTGCTGGTGTTGCTATGCGTGTATTATGCCATGAGCCTGGCTGAATGAAAGTGGAAAACAAGCTGCTGCCTCTACTTTCGGTCGGTCGATCGGTAGGTTGGACGATTGGTCGGTCGGTGCGGTGCGGTGTTCTGATTTTGGTTATTTTGTGCAACCGTTTTGTGTGCGTCAAGGGGTGAGTGAAAGTACCGGAACACGTTAGACGTTAGGTGATCGATGAAGGGTTTGCCCAGGTCAGGTGACGGGCATCGGAGCGACCAGCGACAAAGTCAAGGAGGGTTAATCATCGATATATTTTTTTGAAAAATTCTAAGATTTTTTCTATTTTCAATCACAATGAATCTCGACTTCTATATATTCAAAGTGGCTAACAACAAACTCGAGATTGGCTAAGCCAGATCATTTATCTGAAACATCGTCGAATCTTTTCGAGATTTGAAGAGAACATTCCGTGTCCACTAATTAGTAGTGCCTTGGAAGTTGTGATAAAAAGAATCAGAACCAACACGAATCAAGCGTTCTACTTTGCTGGAAATGTTAATATTTTTATGCTAAGATTCTAAATGATGTCATATCATTATTTAGCATATGTTGGTGAATCGAACTAACTAAAAATACGCCGAAGATTAAATAGGGTAAGGGCTCCCTATTTCATCTCATTTGTAAGGACGTCGCCCTCAAACCTCGATTTAGCCACTAAAATCACTATAACTATTTCATATTATTGCTTCATTCGCCTTGCTCCACATTGAGATTTGATTCACATTCCTTGGAAATTGAAATAATGTTCATAAAACAGCAAAAAACACTTATGAAATGTTCACTACTCTGCTCCTAATTTCATCTCAATGGATTTTTATCCATCCTATCGTTGATCCTGTATTCATCCTATAAATTAGCAATGGCGACTGCAATCAAAACAAAATATTTCACTATTACACTCTCAGGTTCAAAATGTCAGAATTCTTCTTAAAAACGGCCTAATGCAAACTATGAGACAACACACGATATTTTTAGAAATAGTTTGAAATCATTTCAACGTTTAAAAATTTTTCGTTCGTTTCCGTTACCTTTCGCTTTGAATTTAAAACTTTACTGTAAAGTTAATTTGGTGAACTTTAAATAAAAACAAAACTGTGATTGTTACTATTTATTCATTAGCCCTTCTTAAAACAAAGTGTAGAGCCAGAGATGCCATTTATACAGATTTATATGTATTGTATAGATTTTTGCGATCGCATACTGGTTGAAATCAAAGCACCGATTTTGTAAAGATTTCCTAAATTTAATACAGATTTGTACAGGTTCATAGAAAGAAAGAAGTAAAAATCTGGACTTTTCTCTCTGACTATCTATTAGTATTTGATTGCAGTTATTCTTTAAAAGTTTATTAATCAACGGACAAATCACATGTTAAAGTGGAAATCTTTTATGTAGATAATTGATTATGAACACTGACAAACATTTGTATTAAAATTTGGAACCAATTTGAACTATTTGAAACAAGATATTTTTACAGAATATGTATTACGTTGCATAGAAAGTCTATATCTGGTCTATCTGTTTTCACTAATAAAATGATGTTAACAGATTTCATTAGTGAGAACAGATTTAACATCATTTTATTAGTGAAAACAGATAGACCAGATATAGAGTTTCTATGCAACGTAATACATATTTTCTATGAAAATATCTGGCATCCCTGTGCACAGCCGATGAAACACACACACTTTACAGCGTTATGTTGACGTTTAGCGGAATGAAACAAGTGCTACTAGATTTGCCACAATGGTTATTTCATTAGTATTTAACATGCTCTTCCTGGTAATATTCGAAGCCAAAACAGTTTTATTGAAATATTAATATCAATAATATAATTAAACTAATGTCACGGATACCAAAAAAAAACATACTTTTTTATGAGATTTTGAAGAAAAAAAACAATTTTTGTTTTGTAACATTATGAGATAACTTGGCAACTTTGCGAAACTAAATGAGATGAAAACAAAGCGCAATCAAGTGAACTAAGTGAAAAACTTTCATCTCATATTTTTAAAGACTTTTATTGTTTGTCGGGTAGTTTTTGAAGTATTAAATCGTTAATTAAACAAGTAGCAAGTGAACATTACTAATTATGAAGTCATCCAGCATTCAATGGTAGTGTAATTGTGAGAAAAAGTGATCGTGTTTTGAGACGAATCGAATAGTAGATATTCAGAAACATGACGAACTGTAAATCTTGAGACGAAAATGTGTCCTAAATTGAAAAGTGAGTTTATTTGAAATGAATAAAACGATAACCGAAGAACTTAAAACCATTTTTTTTTTTTCAATAGGAAAGTATAACAATAGCTTTTATAATCATTTTAAAACATTTCACTCAGTTCGTGCTCGCAACGCATCCGACGCAGTCCAAAATTTCTTACGGTCGCGACGACAGAAACAAAGACAATACAGTGCAGTGAACAATAGAGTGTACGAAATGGGCAAATACGATTTAACAAAGCCTGAAACTTGGCCTACAAGGCCAAATTCAATTTGTATTGATTTCAAGCGCTGCAAAGTTAGACCTGCAGCAACCGAAATTGAAATCTTGCTTAAGGAACGAATGCATCTAAACGTTAATGATGTTAGTGAGATTCAATTCAACAAGGCGTCGAACTGTGTGTACATTATGTTTAAACGTGAAAAAGATGCAATTGCATTTGCTTCGGTTAATAACGGGGTGCACAGTATTGATAATGATAATGTTAAATATAAAATCCCTGTGTACATGGTGGACAATGCCATAGAAGTACACGTGCATGACCTTCCCCCGCAGACCAGCGAGGGGTATGTTCGGGAATGTATGTCGCAGTACGGTGAAGTTCTTTCCATCGAAAAGGAAGTATGGCGGAATTTTTTCCCGGGTATCCGGAATGGCGTGCGAGTGGTACGTATGCAACTACGTAAAGCAATTCCATCTTACATCATTTGTGGTCAAGACGGGATACATCCGTGTAAAACGTTGATTACGTATGAAAATCAATTGGTTACATGTCAGTTTTGTGAACAACCTGCACACTACGGCAAACCTTGCACTGAAACTGCGAAAACAAACAAAACAAACAAAAACAAGGACAACCGCTCAACAACGGAAACTAGTGAATGCAGTGCTCCTGTTTCAAAAACACCTTCACCATCTAACCAACTATCAACTGCAATCAATGTACAAAGCGCATCTGCGGCAACTGCAAATGAACCCAATACGGCGATCAACAACGAAAACAAGGAAACGGAAACCGCTCACAACTCCAACGATATAGCAATGGATGATACGAGCAACGGACAAAACGACCTCCAATCTTCGCTAGAAGGAAATGGAAGCTCCTCTCCCCCTAGAAGAAGGGTGACAACGAGATCCAACAATAAAAAAATAATTTTATGTAACAAAAACATGGGTAAATCGGCCACGTAAAGCTATACGCAAATTGGCCTGAATAAAAATTGTTGAAAAAAAAAAAAAAAACATTTCACAGTTTGGTTCCGGTAGGTTTTAAAATATTATTCATGTTCAAAGTAATGAGGTGAAGGGATGAGATGAAAATAGGAGCTCAGATGAAATAGGGAGCCGTTACTATTTTATCTGGTGCAAAATCACACGTTTGAAACCAGCGTGGAGTTGCTAGCATCTCGTGTATTCCCAAATTAAGATCGAAAGATCGTGAACGATAAATTTTTTTAAGCAGGTAAAAATTTTTATTACAAACTAGCTGAATTACCCGGCGTTGCTCGAAAATGTTTCGTGAAGGGAAGTCCGAAAAAAATTCTCGAAGTTGTCCTGCTTAGTGAAACACTCTTGTAGTGAAACATAACTTCGACGGAAACCCGATCGAACAATACTCCGTTCATGTTCAGATTGCGAATGATCAGTGTCCCATCTCAGATCTCACAATAATCATAATTTTCATAGTATTCTCGACAAATTGGGTCAGTTTTATACTTGAACCCTTTTGTTTCAAAACACCTTTCTCTTTATAAATACCTTCTTAGTAACCGCCGAGTTTCATATCTATGACTTTAAGACTTCATGAACTGTTAAAAAATTTTCCATCAGATAATGATTATTTGATAACGAAAGGTTGTTTAACATCATAACTACATTCGTACTATAAAATGACGTTTTTATATAATTTTATTTACCAAGGTTTTAACCATTTTGGTCGTTCATCGGAGAGGAAAACCTATAGAATAATGATTCTGTTAATACAAATGTTGTTGCAATCCTGTTCCTATTGTGTGCACGGAGAACCCTTCGATCATAAAATTGCGATATCGCAGTTTTTGATTTTTGCGATAGTTGATTTAACTAATTTATTTTTGATTCAACCAATATGGTTTTTGATTTTCATATATTCAAGTAGTTGAAAAATATGTTGTTTTGAATGCTGTCAAATGCCGGAGACAGTTGAAAGCAAAACAATAATTGCAATGCAAAATCAACAACTTTTTTAGTTGAAATCTGTTCGCGTCGCTTCAAAATGTCAATGAAAACAACAACGATGGTTGAAGCGTTTGGTGAAATTGTGTTCATTCGATTTGAGAAATTCATGATAACAAGTGTTTATCTAACAGCGGTGTTGTGATAAAGTTAACCTTGTTTAAGATGAAAAAGATTTGGTGACAAATTAGAAAATGTTAATGAATGACCATCTCGTAATCTTTCAGGTATGCGCAAAAATTTTATGCTTCAAATTCGATCATTGATTTACTTCCAGCAGACTGTTTCACTTCCAGCTGTTTGATACCGATGATGATGTTCATGCATTAGCAATAAATCGCTTTTTGACATGAATTTAATCTATGAAGGTAACAGGAGCGAAGGGTTTCAAACACACAGAACGCGCTGCGATTGAATGGCGCGTTTGAATTGCCGTCGCAAAATTCCAATTCCCAGCGTTTGATGCACCCAAGCTCATATAAATTGACTAAAATTTTCGCAAATCAATAACATTGTTCGCATTGATTCAACTATTTGCAATGTCTAAAACAAATAAAACCGATTTACTTTTCAACTAACAGAATTTTGTTTCAATAACAACACCAGTTATTTCAACTAAAATATTTGTTGAAATTGAAAGGTATGTGTCCTCACTAATTGACAGCATTTTTTTTCAAACAGTTAAATTAGTTGTTTCAACCATCGTTTCTGTTAATCGAAAAACAAAAATGACAGTTTAGTTAAAACAACAATCGATTAGTTGTACCAAATTTTAACCAATCGAATTCAGAAAATCAACTAATATTCTGGTTGAAATGGGATCGCGGGTGGTTCCGTGTGATAACGTCAATTCAGATCAATGTTGAGAATACTTATTTCCCCTCTTGTGAATATGTTTGTGAGCCTCTCTCAGTTGCTAGGAATATACTGTACTCGTACAGAAGTACCAACTTTTCGTAAAACCCGATCAATTTTCCCTGACACTTTCCATGTTCGGGGCACTTGCTACTCTCTCTCACCCTCAAAATAACCTTATAATCTATTTTTATTTAACTTCCTTTTTGTCACTGAACTTACTACAGATCTCCTCCATGATTACCCTGAGTAGTGTAGAAAGTATCTGTGCTTTTCAAAAAATATCGATTACCACCTTTGGTACATGTACCAAACTTGGTGGCGATTCGTTTAGTTGTTTCGTAGTTATGCTGAAACTTAAATACAATCGCGTTCATAGACAGATATAGATTATTTTCCCTTAGCTCTTTAAATTCCCCGGCAAAATGGAACCAGATCCTTTGAAATTATTCGAAGAAAAATACGACCTTGAAATTTTTGCCACTCTCTTGTTTTATAAAAAATGGGAGATTAAAATTTATTTTCAAAAACCCCTCCTTCTAGTCTAAATGTTGATTCTGTTCAAATTTCGTCATTGACCCTCTCCCCCCATTGTGAAGGACACTTCCTACACACTTTCCCCCCTGAAAACGTCCTAATGATCATTTCTGAAGAGCTTCTTTGTGCCAAACTTGATAGCAATCCGTTCAGTAGTTCCGGAGTTGCGCCGTTACAAGCATTACATCCCCTTTTTAGAGGGATGTACTACATCCACCCCACACGAATACCCTAAGTTGCAGAAAAAGTATCTATGGTCTCCTAAAAGTATCGATTCTCGTCAAATTAAATGAATTTTTTCATGGATAGTTGCTACGCTCTCTCCCCCATAAAAATACCCTCACAACTATCTCTGAAGAGCAAAAAGTAGTGTCGGAGTTCAGTAGTGTCGGAGTTATGCCGTTACATCCCCCTTTTTAAAGGCACTTGCTACATTCACTCCCCATATCTATCATATCTAAGGTATGGAAAATATTTGCATGATCTTCAAAAATTATCCATTCTTGTCAAATTTCATGAATTGTTTTCTTGTTAATGTTGCCTCCTGTTAATGATACTTGCTATGCTTCCTCCCCTATAAAAATACCTTCATGGCTATTTCTGAAGAGCAAGAAATAACTGTACCAAATTTTATAGCAATTCGTGCAATAGTTCCGAAGTTATGCCGTTACAAACATTGCACTCCTTTTTTAGAGGCACTTCCCGAGTAAAGTCTAACATCAAAATTAGAACAAATTGATATTTGATTATGATAGCAACATCATATTGAAATCCTAATATGATATCGACTCATCAAATTTCCAATTAATATCACATTGTGTTATCATTTTGCTGTCTAAAGGCAACAGTTTTGTGAAACTCAAAAAATGAAAATATTAAAATCAACAACTTAGTGAATCCATTGAAACTGAACAAATTTCAAATGGCAGCACAAAAATACAAAGTTAAGTTTCAATGGAAGAATTATTCCTTCAATCCTTTGTTGCCTTTTACAAAAATGCTTTTACATCCTGCCGAAATTCTGCAGTTGACCACAACCATAACCGCGAAGGAACGATTTTTTTTCAACATTTTAACAACTTTTACGCAAATAATGCTCTTTCTTTTTAATCACGAGAATATTGGTGTCAAACCACACGTGTGGGAGGCATTAGATAATTTGGCATTCCCATCTCGCTGATCGATATTCGATATTTGTAGTCATACGACGTCGTTAAGTTCATTCCAAAGTTTTTAGACCATTATTTTCAGTGCATCCAGAAATCGGGGACCTGGATGCAAAAATAATGTACTCGCCAAACCCGTTCTGAAAATACCCTTAACTTTATATCCAACAGTATGGAAAAATTAATTGTTTACGAAGTTCGAACATCGAACATTGAATGTCTCAGATTTCGGAATCTAGAGCTAATTCTTAATAATACTTTAGTGGCTTAGAGGAGCCACCAAGAGAATGTATGTTTGATTTGTATATTCCTAAGTAGTCCATAAACTATGTAGAAGACACTCGTCAAAACAATTCTCACTCCTAGTTATAAATGCTTAGAACTTTATATACTTACTAACGCTAGATATTACGAGAAGTGTTTTATCAATCATCTAATAGATCTTGGAACTTGATAACACTTTTCTAAAGAAATCGTCTAACTAAATCATTATAATTTTGAGTCATAGGACTAATTCTGCATCAAATGATTGTAAATTATAAGTCTACACAAGAACTAAGAATTTACTGAAGAGATTCTAGTTCTATCTGTGGTCAGAAGCGAGAACCTTGGAATACCTTATTGCCGGATTCCTAATTCACATTCCCTGTGTTGTAGAAGACTCCACTGTAAAACGTTCGGTCTTCAGATCCTCTAAATTCGTTTTTCAAAGTGATTACATGTTCGAGTTGTGTGAGATCAAGTAGATAACTCAATTTAATGTTATAATGTTTGAATGCTACAGCTTTGGATATGAGAAGGACAAAGAGAACATTTTCATACTGTGCTCAAATAGCCACACTGCTATTCACAGTGGATGCGGGATGGAAGCGACGCAACGAGTGTGCATTGACAGAAACTACTTGCATACAACTTTGTGAAACAACACTGCTTGTCATATAATCGAACATTTTCCATCTTTTGACAGCTAGCACTTACAGTCCATAGCAATCGCAAAAAGTTCACATTCCAAAACATCTAAGTTCGAAACCGGTTTCTCTCCGCGGTAGTGTGGAGAGAATTGCATGAAATCTTTTTTCTTGCTTGCGACTAATATGGAGATTGCATAAAATCTTTTTCTTGCTTGCGAGTAATATCGCCTAAATGTATACTATCCCGGACCTTTTTTGGCTGTTCTATTTTTAGATTATGCTCGTGACGTGTCATTTCGAGAAAATCTACATCATATTAAGTTTTCAATGTGCTTTCACTGAGAGCAAAACTAGTTTTCAGTTTGATGTCACACAGTATTTTTTTTGCTTTTGATTTTGATCTTTTAACCGTTAAAACGACCAAAACGATAGCAAATTAAGTAATCGATATATACGAACAGCACAACATCAAATTGAGTTTTCTTTTTGACCTCACACTTTACTCGGATTACTACACCCTCTCCTAACGGAATATCCTTATAATCTTATCTAAGTTCTGCAAAAAGTGTCTTCAAAAAGTACCGATTCTCGTCAAATTAGATAAAAATTTTAATGACCACCTTTGTTAAGGACACTTGCTACGCTTCCTCTCCGCATGGAAATATTCTTATAACAATATCTGAAGAGCAAGAAGTACATGTTCCAGGTTTAATAGCAATCCGTTAAGTAGTTTTGAAGTTATGCCATTATAAATATTTCACCCTTCATTTTAAAGGCACTTGCTGCATCCATCCCCCATTAAATTATATCTACGGTATGCAAAATGTTTCTAAGATCATAAAAAATATCGGTTTTCATCAAGTTATATGAATTTTTTCATGACCCCATGAATTAACGGCATCGAACACAATTTATTTATAAAAAAAATGGAAACCTGTATGCTGGTCATTTGGCGTTCATGCTTAATTGAACATGTGGTTTTATATAAAGAAACGCTTTAATCAAGTAGGCTCATTAAAATTCAAATGCAAATCAGCTCGTTTGGCACCAAATGATCTTGGAATTAATCTAGTATTCATATTTTGCTCTCTAGCGGCAAGCATTGCACAATTCGGATACGCGCCAAACAATCATCGAAGATCTAGCATGCATTGAGTGGGAAATTTCCAATTCCATACGAAATATTTCTTTCTAGATTTTCTCCACTTTCCCTTTCCTTTTCCTTAAGAATTATAACCTTAAACCTACCTGAATTATAACCTGACGTTTATCACCTTCCGAACAAAAACAAATCATTTGAAGATCGGTCCACGCATATCAGATAACATTAGCTTTTCCACTATTATTTTATTTATATAGATTCAATTATATCTCAATTTTGATTATAACTACGCAGCATTCGATTTTTGGACTATTTTTTGCATAATTTGTTCTGTAAGATTTTTCCAAAAACTTGTTACAATTTTTATAAGTAACAGAAAAATGATTTGTGAAATTAATGTTGCAGATTGAATACGTAGCAGAATAATGTCGGTATTGTCAATTTTCGGCGTTCCTTAAGTGTTTTTATATTGATAAACATGCAACGAGTTTTATATGACGGAAGTGGAAATGTGGTCCAATTTAGTCTACGAAAAACGTACAAAACAAATTGTTTCTGAACTGATCCCATGCGTGTATGAATTCCATACTACACTGCAATATTCCAGTATTGGCCTAATGTACGCCGAAAAGTTTAATAAATCCTAGTGTAGAATTTGCTTTACTGATCTTGCTATTGTAGCATTCAGTGAATGTGAGTTTAGAGTCTAAAATATTTGTTTAATGATTGCTCGATTTGTCTACTGAACGATATTGAATTGCACTTTTTTACATTGAGTTCAATTAAACTTTTGCTGCGCCATGTTCTAAACAATTCAATTTCGTTCTGGAAAATTTCTGCACCAATGCCGTTTCTTATTTCCATATAAAGCTTTCTGCCTTCTAGTATGTTCACATTAGCGCTGATATCAAGTGATATACGGATTTACTTGATATCCGATGATATCATGTGCGATATCACTTGATATCCCATACAATTTGATGTCAACGCGTATTATCATTTTGGCATGATATCCGGGATATCATGTACGATATCATGTCGAGTTGTCAAAAATCGCAACTAGCAACACGGATAATGGCATTGAACGCACTCATTTTTAAACGTCACTTCGAGAGTGACAATGAACAATCATTATAATTTCGAATTTTTCAACGAATACTGGCGTTCGGAGACCATAAAATGCAAAACTTCAACTCTTGATTTAATTTTAATAGAGAAAAGTAATATTATTGATCTTATTTCTAATGAGAACATTCAATATGACAACTTGATTGTCAACCGATATCATTTCGATCATATGTGAACACTTCGATATGATATGCATATCATCTCGGTATATCAAGTGATATCAGCGCTAATGTGAACATGGTATTCTGCACAAATAAGTATTTTTGCATACTTAGGTAAGCGGGAAATGTCATTAAAAAACAAAACAAAAAGAAGAGGGCCCAACTGGGAACCTTGTGGAACACCAAAAGTGACATTGATTGGCTCAGAAGATTTATTTTGAAAGTGAACAACTTACTTGCGATGCGCGGGGTATGATTTGAGCCATTTTAGAAAGATTGGATCCACACCAATTATTTCAATGCGATCAGATGCTTTACAAAAGTCAGTCTACATCGAAAACTCAATTTACGAACTAAACGGGGGCTTCGTAAGTGGAAGTAGTTCGTAAAAAAATTACGTTATTTAGGATTCAGGATTTAGGATTTTGATGAGTAGATGTCGGAAAACGAAGTTTTTAGTGGCTCTGCATTCTATGATGGCGACTTCCGGTTTATTGATATTCCTTAAGAACCCTTACAAATTGATTATTTTCGGGACGGATTTGATTAATTGCGTGTTGAAAATACGTGGAAGCGATAACAAATATGTCATGATGAGAGTAACAATACTTTTTCAGATTTTATCACGCCCGCCGAAAAACTGTGATTTGTGTATTACTGAAAATGAATACATTTTAAGAATACGGTCATAGACTTGAAGCAAAAGATTTATGTTTGAGGTTGCTTTAAAATGTTGGATTAAGACTTTCAGTTGTTCAATAAAATATTGATATCATACAATATCAGTTCGGTTTTACATCTCATCCAAGTCAGTCGATAAAACAAAACCGCTTACGTTCGTGACAGAAGGAACCAAGTACAGTATTGTGTAGTGAACAAAAGACCTCGAAATGAGTGAACCAAACGAACAAAAGCTGCCGCCGACACAAAAGAATACAATTGTTGTTGATTTCAGGCAGTGCAAAATTCGACCTTCGATTCGAGAACTTGAAGGTTTGCTTAAGGAGCAAATGCATCTTGACATTAAACGTGTGCATTTACGTCAATGTAATAAGACGAATAATGTTGTTTACATCCAGTTTTATAAAGAGTTGGATGCAATTCAATTCGCCAAAGACAATAACAATGAGCACTATGTGGAGCACGAGAACATCAAGTACAACATTTCAGTATATATGGATGATAGTGCTATAGAAGTGCGTATGCATGATCTTCACTCAAGCGTCACCGATTCTTATATACGCAAAACTATGTCCCAATACTGAGAGATTCTCTCTATCGAAAAAGAAATATGGAAGAACTTTTTCCCCGGTATTCTAAATGGCGTACGTTTATTACGCATACACTTGAAGAGGCCTATACTTTCTTATGTGATTTTCGGTCAAGATACAAGGATTCCATGGCAATCTCTTGTTACCTATGACAATCAGATGGCCACATGTCATTATTGCCAAAAATCTGTTCACTACGGTAAGCCATGTGATAAACTGGACAAGGAGACAACTACACCAAAGGACAACGGTGCTTCCTTCACACAAACCTCAAGCAACCCCACACCTGTACACCTGTGACAGCTGCCAACAATAATGAAGCATCCCCTTCAACGAAACCACCAGTATCCTCTATAGAACAAAGTACACCGGCTGCAGTTAACAACTTACCCTCCAACCAACCAGTAATTGCAACAAATATACAACAAGGTGCATCTACAGCAACTAGCAACGAAAAGAAGACGGAAATCGACAACAATACCATCGATGCGGCAATGGATGACGAGACGAACCACGAACGAAGTGCCCCTCAATCCTCGCAGGAGGGAAATGGAAGCTCCTCTCTTCCTAGAGAAAGGGTGACAACGAGATTCAACTCAAAAAAAAATTAATTAAAAAAATCGGCTCAATCGGCCACGTAAAGCTTGTATGCAAATAGACCTGAATAAAAAATATCTTTTAAATAAAAATAAATATTGCTGTTTTCATTACTTTGAAAACCTAATTTCGAGAACCGGAATAGTCAAATTAAAACATAAACTACAAATTGAACCTGTTTTGACCCTAGTGAAGAACTTTTCCCTCTGTCACTTCGTTGTTCCCAGTAGTTCCGAAACCGGAAGTCGGATCCAAATGAATTTCAGGAAACAATACTAACAATGACTAACGGATGGAATAGTCGAGTCCAGTTTAGAGTTTTTTCACGTCTTTGGCTTCGCAGCTTAAGGGCTGATGTCAGTAGGTAACCACGTGTCTCACCCTGCGTATTAAATTTTTCTCCACGCTCTCTCGCATACGTACACAATGACTCTCGATTGGCCGTGTGACCGGGTTTGCATAAAATGTGTCTGCATCCAATAAAGCTACCGCTTGTTTGGAAGCCTTGCTGAGCCGATTTTATTTCTCTCTCATGTTCCGTTACGTTACCAGGAAACTTGAGCAGAAAAAAATGGCGCGTGCATGGAAATCGACTTACCTTCACAAAAATAACATTCACTTCATTTTGATCATCACAACATAACACATGGATCAATAAGTCCCGAGACTAAAGCAGAGATGGCGCTCGTAGTAAATCATTAACCACGTCTTTCTAGAGTACTAACCTTTGCTTGAAACGGGTCAAAATTTTAAGTCGATCCGACCAGAAACAGCTGAGTTATCGAGGTTGGCGTAAAGTCGTTTTGTAGTTTGTTTAAAAAATGGAAAAAACCGAGTTTCGTGTTTTGATAAAACATTGTTTTTTAATGGGTAAAAACACCGTGCAAGCGAAACAATGGATTGAAAAATGTTATCCGGACTCTTGACCATCAAAAGCAACGATTTGTCGGTGATTCGCCGAGTTTAAACGTGGTCGTACCGACACAAATCACGCGGAACGCTCGGGTAGACCTGTGGAAGCCGTTACACCGGAAAATGTGACAAAAATTATAATGAAAGATCGTAAAGTGAAGCTCCGTGAGATTGCTGAGATGACACAGATATCATATGGAAGTGTATTTACTATCCTTCATGAAAAATTTACCATGAAAAAGATTTTTTCCAAGTGGGTGCCGCGTTTGCTTTCGAAAATGACAGTGCACCCTGCCACAAGTCGATGAAAACAATGGCGAAATTGAACGAACTGGGCTTTGATCTGCTTCCCCACCCCCATACTAGCCAGATTTAGCCCCCAGTGACTACTGGCTTTTTGCTGATCTTAAAAAAATGCTCCAGGGAAAAAGATTTGGCTCAAATGAGGAGGTTATCGCTGAAACTGAAGCTTATTTTGAAGCGAAAGATAAATTTTTTTATAAACATGGTATTGAAAAATTGAAAAAACGTTGAAACCATTCTATCACCTTAAAAGGTGATTATGTTGACGAATAAAAAAAATTTTGCAAAAAAAATGTTGTTTCCATTGTTAGTCTCGGGACTTATTGATCCATGTTTTAATATGTTTTTATGCACTAATCGCATCTAAATTAAATAATCTAGACATTGTCAGGATAGATTTTCGAACCATGCTTTTGAAGGCGAGATATTCAACGAACAAATTTGAATACGGCGTTTTCAGCTATGCAATTCTTCCTTCAGAAAAAAGACTTTCCCGACCGCTAAAGTCAATGAATCATTCTGAAATTTTCACAGAATAATCTAAAGTAATTTTCTAAGAGATTGTCAGTTGGGTTTTTTGATATTCGTTACCGCTTCTGAGAAAATCAGATTTGGAGCGTGAAAATTGTCTTCTACATCATCCTAAAACACACTGGCCTCAGGCCTTAAAGCTTCATATCACAACACTCTCCAATCTGTACACCGAAACCTCCATTTACGAACTAAACGGGGGTTCGTAAAAGAGGTAATTCGTAAAAAAAGTTTACGTTATTTTGGATATGGTTCGTAAAAAAAGTTTACGTTACATGGAATTTACTTCGTAAAAAAAGTTTTGTGTGATTATTGTGGAAACCGCGCATCATATGTTTATTTTCGGAACGGATGTGATGAGTAAGTGCAAGAAAATGATGTTTGGGCTCGTTTCGAAATCCAAGATGGCGGCTTCCGGTTTATTGAGATTGCCTAAAACCCCTAACAATATGGGTATCTTCGGAACGGAATTGATGAGTAGATGTCGGAAAACGATGTTTGAAGTAGTTTTGAAATTAAAGATGGCGACTTCCGGTTTGTTGACATTCCTTGAAAACCCTTACAATATGGATATTTTCGGAACGGAATTGGCGAGTAGATATCAGAAAAGGATGTTTGAGGTGGTTCTTAGATCCAAGATAACAACTTCCGGTTTCTTGATATTCCTTGAAAACCCTTACAATATGGGTACTTTCGGAAAGAGATTTAAAAGTAGACGTCGGAAAATTATATTTGAGGTGGTTTTGAAATGCAAAACAGTGACTTCCGGTTTATTAGTATCTTTTGAACGTTTTTGCCAATTTCCTTTAACTTGATATTCCTTCAAAACACTATACTGTTCCGAAAATATCCATATTGTAAGGATTTTAAAGGAATACAAAAAAACGGAAGTCGCCATCTTGGATTTAGGAATCACCTCAAACATTGATTTCTGACATCTACTCATCATTACCGTTCCGAAAATACCCATATTGTATGGGTTTTCAAGGAATATCAACAAACCGGAAGTCGCCATCTTTGATTTCAGAACCACTTCAGACATCATTTTCCCACATTTAATCATCAATTCCGTTCCGAAAATACCCATATTACAACGGTTTTCAAGGAAAATCAACAAACCGGAAGTCGCCATCTTGGATTTCTGAACCACTTCAAACATCATTTTCCGACATCTTATCATCAGTTCCGTTCCGAAAATACCCATATTGCAAGGGTTTTCAAGGAATATCTATCAACCGGAAGTCGCCATCTTGGATTTAAGAATCACCTCAAACATTGTTTTCTGACATGAGTAGGTGTCAATCCCGTTCCGAAAATACCCATATTGTATGGGTTTTCAAGGAATATCAATAAACCGGAAGTCGCCATCTTGGATTTCAGAATTACTTCAGACATCACTTTCCAACATCTAATAATCAATTCCGTTCCGAAAATACCCATATTGCAAGGGTTTTCAAGAAATATCAACAAACCGGAAGTCGCCATCTTGAATTTCAAAACTACCTCAAACATAGTTTTTTGACATCTAATAATCAATTTCGTTCCGAAGATACCCATATTGTATGAGTTTTCAAGGAAAATCAACCAACCGGAAGTCGCCATCTTGGATTTCAGAACCACTTCAAACATCATTTTCCGACATCTTATCATCAATTCCGTTCCGAAAATACCCATATTGCAAGGGTTTTCAAGGAATATCAATCAACCGGAAGTCGCCATCTTGGATTTCCAAAATACCTCAAACATAATTTTCCGGAATCTACTCTTTAAACCCGTTCCAAAAATACCCATATTGTAGTAGTTTCCATGGAGTCGGAAATCGCTTTCGATGAAAGACAAAACCTCTTTTTACGAAGTAGGTTCGTAAAAATAGTATAAGTTATTTGGGATTTGATTCGTAAAAAAAGATTACGTTATTTGGGATTTGGTTCGTAAAAAGAGGTTCGTAAAAAGAGGTAACGTATAAAAAGTGTTCGTAAACGGAGGTTTGGGTGTATTGTATTTGAATGAAATTCTAAAGCTTTGTATGGAAGCATAAGACATTGAGACCTAATGTTTTTGAACGTCGATCAGGCTACATCTGATCAAAGTGAGTGAGTAATCGGCTTAGGTGTTGGTTTTTGTTTTCTTCATAGCGTGTGCACTGTTCGTAAAGGTGAGTTGTGTTTTATTCTTCCAACTCGTGCCGGTGCGTACTGGTTTTGTATCGTCATGTTATATGGCGGTTTGAAAGCTTTGACACTCGTCGTCCTGTAATTGCGGAATCGGAAGTCAGATCCGGATGAAATTTCACAGTAACTTTTGAGACAATATGAGCTTCAATCTAGATCAAGGTTTGTGAAAATCGGTTCGAGCATCGCTGAGAAATCGAAGTAAGTTCTACTTTTGCCGTTATGTTTCACTACCTTCACGACCATGTTTCCAACAACTGTAACGATTTGCTTTGCTTTGAAAAGTTGAAAAGAATGGCTGAAAACTGCAAAATTTATATTTGTCTTCAATCTTCAGAGGAATATTTCAGTGACTGCACTTCGAAATGAAACCGGTACGTCGGCGTTAGTCAGAGTATGAATCGCTGATTTCGAAAGTCAGTTGTCGTATGTTCTAGTTTCGACCTTAATGAATTCTTAGTTTCAGAGAGATCATATCACTAGCCATTAAATTGATCCGTTCACCTACGAATAGGCTCTGTTAGGTCTGTTAAAAAACGAAAGTCAAGCTCCGCACCGGAATGTAGTACCCTGACTTTGCATTGCTACGAGTACTGTGAAGTCCCCTTGGATGCGTCTTCGTGTTGAGAAACGCAGTAATAGACAACCGTCGTAAATTATGCAGAACCTTTCTTCGCACCTTCGGCTAGTTTCATTCTCGTCACAAAACTAACCCCCCGAAAGGCACAAAATCTGCTGATGTTTGCGTATGTTCACTTCTAATAGAAGGTGTCCATTTTATGCATCGCCTTCGGGCCCCAATTCTCACCATTGTGCAGCGTTTCAAGCAACTTTAAAGTAGTTCAGTTGAGAGAAAACCTGCGTAAAGCAGTTTCATTCCAGTTTGGAACGCATCCTAGAAGAGGTGAAAAAAACGTTTCGTCATTGTTAATGGGACGGCATTTTTCCTCGGTTCCAAACCAAGTCGTGTGCGGTGGCATTTTCAATATGCCACGAAACAACACCACCCCCTTCCGCGACAGGTTTTATTATTCAACGCTTTTCTTCCACGCCATCCCCGATGTGACTTCATCGGATCGAGGTACATAGTTTTTTTTATGATGAGACGAGAACTGAAGCTCCAGTCCCGATTTCGATGGTTTAGTATCTCGTTTATTTCCTCTCCGAAGAGGGTGAGGGAATGCCATTAAACTTGTAACACAAACAATTTTCCAATCCGCTCAATTTGTTGGAATGCTGCTGCTGCTACTGCTGGGAACTAGATTTCCAGGGAAAAATTTTTCCTGGCAGCGTTTCTAGGCCAGAGTAGGTATTGGTATGTAAATTTGCCTCCGGATTTAGGGGTTATAGGCTAGTGACTTGGCATGTGTGACCCTCTTTTGGACAGTTTTTTTTTCGTTCTCCTGTTCAGGTATGCGACTGCGGAATGAGAGGACACAGGATTATGCACAGACAGAGTTTCATCGTATCACCCCCTCATGAGGGATCTGCTCTAGTGTAGATAAGCTTCCCGATTGAGGTGCAGTCGTTTTTTTTTTCTCTTTCTCTTTCCTCACGTGAACAACCCTGAATCTCACTCATGGCACTGGATTGTGGCCCCTCCAGCCGTTCGAATCGACTGCGACGATAAAACTTGTTCGTCTCTTACATCGGTCGGAATATTTCTCGACAAACGGCCCTGCGAACCGTTGGGAGGAGAGGCTTTTTATTGGTGTTTTATGTACCTTTTCGGACCTTGAAAAGCCGGTTCTCTAACGACGTTCAATGTGCTGTGCTATTTTATTATTATGTGTAGTGCATTATAGCGGGTGAACTTTGTCAGGATCTGAGAACTTGGGCGAACATAATTTGTTGGATAGTTTTCTTTTGTGAAGAATGGCAAGGATCGCCGGAAGGTTTGAATGAGTTTGTCACGAAGTTTTTTTTTGCGATTTTGTTTTTTGTGATTCAATTAAATTTACAAAAAAAAACAAACGAGCTCGTGTTTTCAAAAAGTCTTAATATCCACCGATCAGAAGAATCATTGCATTGTGGCGAAACCATTTCTAAATTGACCACATCACAGACAATAAATGCATTATAATCCCATTACAATTACTGTTTATGAAATGTTATTACAATTAAATTGTCCTGAATGGAACGACGTAACGAAGTAAATGGTTCCATAGCTTTCCATCATCTCTATTCTCCCCTCGCCCCTCATTTGCCGAGTAGAGTGGTGACGCCGCCCTGGTGAGCTGGAGGAAAGGAGCGCACCGAACCAGACCAGCGGTGCATTCCGTCGGAGCGGAAGTTTGCACAAAGCATTGCTACGACAGCGGAGAAGCACCACCGGTGGTGGCAACGTATGACCGCGGAATTCTATCGTTACACGTTTCAAACTCCGGCAGTCGGCCAGCGAGCCAACATCAGATGATCAGGTACGAGCCGAGCGGAGGGGGGAGGGACAGAAAGCAAGCGACTGGACAAACATGACAATTGCAACTCACTATCTTGCATCCCACCCGGCACTGGTCCGGACCCCTTGCTGCTACATGCCATGCTGCTATCACTAGTTGTAACAATGAAACGCGACAACGCCACCAAATGGCAAACAACGACATCACAAACAGTTCGTTTGCTGGAACACTGGGCAGCTCGTCCTCGCTTGACCAGCCGCTTGGCTGGCCGCTAGCTAGTGTGGTAGTGGGAGAGGAGAAAGCGGAAGGCGAAGCTAGACGGAGACGAACAGTTTTGCTTTCGCTCCATGTGACATTCCGCAGGTCGCAAGAGCTATTACTTCATGATCGAATTCATTCTCTTGCCACCAACGACGACGCAGACGGAAGCTGGAAGGATTGTTTCTAATCCCTGATAGTCAATCAGTGAGGGCAGAATTTCAGTAGGATGGGCAGTAGGAATCATATCGTATTACCCCATTGCCGGTGGTTTTAGGGACGAGATATCGATGTTTATGGTTAATTTATTTTGTTTCAACAGAATGGTGGGAATTCTAAGAATTTAGTTGTAACATTTTCAATGTCAACTGTCAAAAGAATCGAAAATTTATTTTCAAATTGTAGTAAGCACTCACAATATATAGCTTACATCAGAATTTTTATTGAAGTCAGGTGAAGTATTATTTTTGTTTCGATGGGTTCACTTTTCTGTATATTTCGACGATGATAGCCCTTTCAGAGAATGAAACGTTAGCCATAACTACAAATTGCCTGCGGAATATGTGCTTTTTGCTGAAATTTATCTTTGTAAACGGTCTTTCCTGTATTAGCTCCGTTTTTGTTTATAATGACTCGGGTTGGCGGTTCAAATCGTAAAGACTGTCCCAGAAAGTATGGACGCATTTTGATTTCGCTGTAAATAATTCATTCGATATACAGATAATATTAGACTACAACAACAGAATATTATTCTCAACATTTGCTACTTAGCCATTGTAGACTAGCTGGCGCACCTTCTTGAGAACGTTCCTCATCAAATTCCGTACAAACTTCTTGGCGACAAGTTTTTTGTTTTCCAATCTTTTTCGAACTATTGAATGGTTTCGGCTGCCGAGACATGTTTCCTAATATGTGCCTTCGTTAATGCCCAAAATTCCTCAATTGGTCGAAGTTGTGGGCAATTTGATGGATTCATGTGTTTCATGATGAAAATGACATTTTTGGTAGTACACCATTCTACCGTTGATTTCGAGTAGTGGCAAGAAGCAAGATCTTGCCAGAAGACAACAGGATCCTTGTGGCTTCGAATCATGGGTAGAAGTCGTTTTTGTTAACACTCCTTGATGTAACAGTTCGGCTGAAAAGTTCGTATCGTTTAATAGAAACACACATTTTTTTGCCACAATTCGTTTTTATTATTCAACATAATTGCCATCAGAGGCGATACAGCGATTATAGCGATCTTCCAACTTTTCGATACCATTTTTGTAGTACGATTTGCCCTTTGCCTCAAAATAGGCCTCAGTTTCAGCGATTACCTCTTCATTGCTTCTAAATTTTTTACCAGCGAGCATTCTCTTGAGGTCTGGGAACAGGAAAAAGTCACTGGGGGCCAAATCTGGAGAATACGGTGGATGAGGAAGCAATTCGAAGCCCAATTTGTTCAATTTCAGCATGGTTTTCATCGACTTGTGACATTGTGATTGTGAGCTCACGCGGCACCCATTTTGCACAAAGCTTTCTCATATCCAAATATTTGTGAATAATATGTCCAACACGTTCCTTTGATATCTTTAGGGTGTCAGCTATCTCGATCAACTTCACTTTACGGTCATTGAAAATCATTTTGTGGATTTTTTTCACGTTTTCATCTGTAACAGCCTCTTTTGGACGTCCACTGCGTTCATCGTCTTCGGTGCTCATATGACCAGTACGAAATTTTGCAAACCACTTACGAATTGTTGCTTCGCCCGGTGCAGAGTCTGGATAACACTCATCAAGCCATTTTTTGGTATCGGCGGCACTTTTTTTCATCAAAAAGTAGTGTTTCATCAACACACGAAATTCCTTTTTTTTTCATTTCTTTCACAATAACAAAAGTAGCTTCACTCAAAATGCAATATCTCACAAACTAATAATCAGACAGCTGTCAAATTTATACACGTATCTTTTGAAGGTTAGTACTAACTGAAAATGGTATGGATTTAATTCTAGTGGCGCCCTCTCATAGAAACGATACGAACTTTTCAGCCGATCTGTTATATTTCCATTCATTGAAGCAGTGGTGATGAAGGGTTTCGAAATCTTACCGCAGCTACAAATTGCTTGCCAGACCATAGCTTTCTTACCAAATTTATCGATTTCAATCGATGTCTCGGACTGGTTTAACACTTGCCCTTCTCGCACCGTATAATATTGTGGTTCCGGCAAGGATTTGTAATCGAGTTTCACGTAGGTTTCATCGTCCATGATTATGCAGTTCAAATTTCCAGCAAGAATCGTATTGTACAGCTTTCGAACCCTCGGCCTGATCGATGCTTCTTGTTTCGGACTACGTTTTGGTTGCTTCTGCTTCTTATAGGTTCGAAGATTCAAACGTTCTTTAGCACGAAGAGCATTTGACTTCGAAGTGCCCACTTTTTTGGCCACTGAAACCTCCTTCTTTTGCGCGAACGCCTTCAGCTCGAACGTTTATCCAACTGAGAGTTAGCAGGACCTTTTTTTTCGACCCGTTTTCGGTTTATCCTCCAAGGTGTTATCCTAACCGAACTTCCTGATTGCATTTCGCACGGCTTTTTCACTTACTCCTTCCATTTTTGCTATCTTTCTCAGTGACAGTCCGCGTTCCGTGCACCATTTGTACACAATTTTTCGACGTTCTTCTGCTGAAAGTCCACGCATTTCGAAACAAACTAATGAAAACGAATAAACAACTGCACAAGTGGTTAGAGAAGAGTGTAAACAACAGGACGCAGCCATAAAAATTGACAGATTCTGAACCATTGCGAAATGGCAGGGGTTTTTGGTTGCGTCCATACTTTCCGGGACAGTCTTTAGGGTCTCATAAGCCATTTGTCATACAACGATTCTGTACGATAAGAAATGGTACCGAAGTTCGTTAAAACAGAATAGGGAAAATTCCACAAAAGGAATGTAATGCCAAGAGTTTGCTTTTTGATGTGGAACACATCTTTATTTTCTTTATAGGGGTGGAATTTAGAAACTCAAGTAAAAACACCCGTAGAAATGTGGTCAAGTTTCAAACACTTCCAGCTCAGTCTATTTGGAATCAATTATTAATATTATTTCATCATTTGATTGGAAATATTTCTAAGTTGCGATTTTGGGACCGTTCATAAACTACGAAGACTCACTAGGGAGGGGGGGGGGGGGGTGGGGGGGTTCTGATAAAAGTCTATGTTTGTCTACGAGAGGGGAGGGGGGTTTTGCCTAAAGTCTACGTAGTCTCATAGTTTTTCAACCAATTTACTTAGTTTAATAAGCCTGCCTTCGATTGATAAAAAAAACCTATTTTAATCCACCTAGTGATGTAATGATGCCTTTCTCGTATCAATCATACTATCCTATATAATACTGTGGTATTCTTCAAAATAATTTTCTTCGATTATTAAAACAATAACCGAAATCGGGTTGTTTGACCGTCTACTGATAAAAACTATCAATTGGAGAAGTTTTGAGGTCGATTTAGAAAACTTTTTATTGTTTTTCGCCCTTTTCAGTGATGGTATACAATTTTTAACAAACTTTACCCTATATTTCCAGAACCGGAAGTCGGATCCGGATGAAATTCAGGAATTACGTATGGGACCACAGGACCATTCATTTGAACCTAAGTTTGTGGAAATCTGTCGCACCATCTACGAGAAAAGTTGGAACACATATTTTCATTCTTTTGCACATTTTACCCCATAACTCCGGAACCGGACGTCGAATCCAAATAATATTCGGGAATTTTGTATGGGACTACAAGACCTTTCATTTGAATCTAAGTTTGTGAAACTCGGTTCAGTCATCTCTGAGAAAAGTTAGTGCAAAAAAACGTTAGTGCAAAAAAACACATACACACACAGACATTTTGCGTATTCGACGAACTGAGTCGAATGGTATATGACACTCGGCCCTCCGGGCCTCGGTTCAAAAGTCGGTTTTCACAGTGATTGTATAACCTTCCTATATGAGAAAGGCAAAAACAGTTGAAATTCCGTATTCAACCAAATGCATGATGCTTGAGAGCACAACTGAAATTTGTCACGTCGAATGACCTTGATAAACTGACTAAAAACATCGACGGACTGTAATCTGTACTGTGAAAGTGATTATCAAATGAGATACTCCGTAGTTCTATGAACAAGTTGAAGTATACTCATAGACGAGTGAAATATAATGATAAAAATGACAAAATGACCAAAATTTATCACTCATCTATAGCCGATCACGAATAAGCAAAAAAAAGTTAATTATGAAAATACCAAATCGCGAGGAAGTCTCAAAAGTTATTCATATTTTTGTTCTGATGTGAAGTAGTTGTCTATGAGGTTTATCCTAACCAAAAGCGGATTTAAAAAATCAAAATGATTGGAATTGCGAAAGTGAACACTTGTCACAAAATACATCCCAGAGGTTTAAATCGAACCAACCAACTATTCCCACCCATAAAATTGTTGATTTTAATTTTGCAATAATTATGGTTTCGGCTTTACCAGTCTGTTAAATAAGAACGGCTGTTATATACTGCCCGACGTTTCGACCACTGGTTATGGTCTTTTTCAAGGGAAACTGTAAGTTTATTGGTTATGAAATATATTACGAAAACATGAAAACTGTGTTTTAACTCACTATCTTATCGTTCCTCGTCTAAAAATCGTATGCCTACGAACGGTCGTTTACGTAATATGTGATGTTAATCACATTAGTTTTCTTATCGTTCATCCAGTGAAGCTGTTTGAGATTTATTGTATATCTGTACCTCTTGAATATATTGAATAACTAAGTCTTTGTGACAACGGTACTGTATCAGATTTCATTTAATCTTATTACAGAATGTAAACTATAAAAATCTATCAGTAACTGAAGACTTAGTAACCTTTCACTGCCAGTTCGCATTCACATCTCATCCAAGTCAGTCGATAAAACAAATCCGCTTACGTTCGTGACACAAGGTACCAACTACAGTATTGTGTAGTGGACAATAGAACGACATCGAAATGAGTGAACCAAACGAACAAAAGCTACCGCCAACACGAAAGAATACGTTTGTTGTTGACTTCAGGCAGTGCAAAATTCGACCTTCGATGCGAGAACTTGAAGGTTTGCTTAAGAAGCAAATTCAACTTGACATTAAACGTGTGCATTTACGTCAATGCAATAAGACAAATAATGTTGTTTATATCCGGTTCTATAAAGAGTTGGATGCAATTCAATTCGCTAAAGACAATAATAATGTGCACTATGTGGAGCATGAAAATATCAAGTACAACATTTCAGTATATATGGAAGATAGTGCTATAGAAGTGCGTGTGCATCTTCACTCAAGCGTCACCGATTCTTATATTCGCAAAACTATGTCCCAATACGGAGAGATTTTCTCTATCGGAAAAGAAAAGTGGAAGAATTTTTTCCCCGGATTTCTAAATGGCGTACGTTTGTTACGCGTGCGCTTGAGGAGGCCTATACCTTCTTATGTGACATTCGATCAGGATACAATAATCCCGTGCAAATCACTTGTTACCTATGACAATCAGATGGCTACATGTCAATATTGCCGAAAAGCTGTTCATTACGGTAAGCCATGTGATAAACTGGACAAGGAGACAACCACACCAAAGGACAACGGTGCTTCCTTCACACCAACCCCAAGCAACCCCAGTACGCCTGTGTCACAGCATTAGAATGATTGAAATTCACTTCATACATTCTAAGTATGACTATGCGCGTATATTTCATGTGAGATATAATCGGAATATGACCTCAATGGAAGGAAAATTTAAAACAAAACGCCTTATCAAAAATTTTGGGAAAAAGTATAACATTTGTAGATTCTAAATTGTTTTTTTATTATTTCGTCTGTATCTCCAAATATTCTTACAGTAGTATTTGAATTTGTCCATCATTTGTGGGGCAAGTTCGATCAGAATTTACGAGGTAAGTTTGATCCAGAGCCGTAGTGAACATATCTGGCGCCCAAGGTAAACTCAAAAATAATCGCCCCCTCCAATTTTTTAACAAACACCATGAAGACAAACACACATCATTTCGTTTTCCTGTAAGGTTATCTCAAGTAACATTTTTAATTTTAGTAAATACTTGTAGTTCCTTTGAGTGTTACATCATAAATCCCGTATTGAAACTGAACAATGTGAACCAAAAACAACAACGTTACAATTCATGAATTTATCCTAGTCTTAAGTACAGCTAAGAAATACTCTTGGTATCTTAGAGCTAAGGCAGTTTGCTTCAATAAAAAATATTCTGATGAATAAAAAAAAGTGGACAGTTTTCCATAAGGCTTATCATATAAAGCGAAAGGAAGAATCAGTATCCCTGCGTTGAATTTATTTCGAAATGGCTCAAAATTTAAGAAAGTTTCAAAACCTGTTTTACGATTAACATTAAAGTTCCGAAGTAATAATATATGAGATATTTTTTACGACTAAACCTGAATTCTGGAAATGGATTTTGGACACGAATTCTGAATTTGGAAATCTGGAAATGAATTATAAACCTGAGCCCTAATTTTGAGCACTCGACTTATTCCTGGATTCTGCACTTGGATTTTGGGCTTGGATTCTGGACCTGAATTTTAAACTGAACTTCGAAAAAGAATTCTGGATCTAAATTCTGATCTTGATTCTGGAAATGAGTTTTGGACCTAAATTTTCGAATTCGCACTAGAATTACAGAATTTGACTCTGCATCTGAATTATAAATTTGTAATCTGGTTCTCTGGAATGAATTCTAGACCTTAGTTCTGAGTTTTGTCGTGAATACGACTTACTTTACTATGGGGCGCCTTTTCAAAATTTACCCTCTAAAAGAGTGATAAGTTTTTGATCGTGAATATCTTTTGTTATACTTAACGCAACAGCATATTTTTTTCTCCATGCTATCAGAAATATAATCAGGAATTTGTGATTAAATTTTCAACAGTGTAAAATAATCATAAATAACTCAAAATCTATGTTTTCTCAAACTTTTGGAAACAACGAGGAAAACTCATCCCGTTTGCTTGCCTTTTTCACACCAGAACGACGGTTTTGGGGTAGTCAGGCACATATCAGTTCCTATGTTCTACTGGTTGAGTGTAATAGGTAAATCTTGACCGAGGATTTTTCATTTTTTCTAGTTCCTTAGACGGAACTGGATATCGTGCTGAGGTTCTTCCATCAACATCAGTAATATTGAGGTGGTACAAACCTCAAATGCTCAAGACGTGCTCTTCTTCGCATTCGGACGTTTAGGCTAGCAGTAAACCAGCAGTAGCAGAGAACTGAATTTTTAGTTAAATTCAAGAAACAATCTCAGAACCTAGATTCTAGTCCACCTTAATTCTGAAATTAATTTCAAGTTCCGAATTTAGTGTCATACTTCTATTTCAAAATTTAGTTCCAGATTACAGGTTCAGAATTTAAAACTCTGACTCTAGAACTGAATACTATTTCTGGATTTTGAAAATGGTTTCAAATTTAGTTCCTTATTCAGGGATTCAAATCCAGAGATATGATTTAGGATATTTCAGAACTCATGAACAAAAATCAGGATATGAATTTTAGATCTGGATTCTGAAACTAAACTGAACACCGAACCTTCATTTAAAAACTGAATTCAAAACCAGAGTTTAATTTCTGAATTAAGTTTTAGAATTTAATTCATCAATTCAGTTTCAGCATTCATTTTCAGAATTCAGAACCTACATGTTGGAACTAAATTGTAAACATAATTTCTGGAACTGAATTCAGTTCCTATATTAAGACTTGGAATTCAAGTTCAGAATTTAGTTCTTCAACGCAATTGGGAAAATTCTAAAAATAACTTCACTTCCTTACTTCTAGAAGTAAATTTATGACCTGAGTTTTTGATCTAGATTCCGAAAATTTGCAGCAGAATTCGGATCGTGCCCCAGGTTTATATATAAGTTCTTGAAATTACTCAGAGCGGTTTCTTAGACCCACTGAAATATTTCCGAAGGATTTTGAGAAGTTTATTTCTACTAGTATCTAAATCTACAAAACTGTATTTGTTCCGTGTTATTTAATTGTATCCGGAAGTGAGAAAGAAACATGTCAGTTTTATTCGTATTCACGTCCTCCAGTTATGTCTGTGACCTTACCCACCTACTTTTTCTTCAGGACCTGGATTCTGCATCTGATTTCTGGACTTGAATGATGGACCTGAATTGAGAGTCTGAGTTCTGGACCAGTATTCTAACAATGTATTCTGTATCTGAATTCTGAACATGAACTTCAGTTCTGTATTCTGGAGTAGGATTCTGTAAATTAATTCAGGGTAAGGAACTGAATTTTAGATTTGGATTCTGATTCTAGCGACTGGTAATGAATTCTGGACCTGGGTTCAGAACTTTAATTCACACTCAGTCACGTACCCAGAGGGGGGGCCCGAGGGGCCCGGGCCCCTCCCGAAATCGAAAACAGATGTATAATTATTTAGAAGGTCTAAGACAAGTGTTGCAAAAATAACAAGACAGTAAACGCAAAGAAATGTAACACAATAACAGTTCCAGTGTAAAAGTTTAAAGTGTCTCTTAAAAACACCCGTAAAAGGAACACCGAGATTTAGTTACATAAGCAATCTTCAGTAACATTATTTTTTTATCTTTGGGCCCCTCCCGAAACGAAATCCTAGGTACGGGCCTGTTCACACTCCAAAAAAATTTGAATTTTACAGGTGACTTAATCCCTCATACGATGTAATTCATAAAGACCTAATTTGTCAAATGATGGAAAATTTTATTTGTAATGACTTAATGTTAGATTGGCTTGATTTTTTTCTGGTTTCGACTGTAACTTGCGTTCTGCTAGCAGGTGCGACTGTATGAATTTAATTGCACCTTTTACCAGCCAAGCAGATGCATGCTTCTGTGGCTCAGTCGATTAACAGACGAACTTGCGACCAAATGATTCTCGGTTCAAGTCGCGGCGGTTGCTATCAGTATTCTTTTTTTTTTTATTTCAATGAATTTCATGTCATGGAGTTTTAGACACAATATTAAATGTTCTACGACGTAAATTTGCGTGAACTGCGACGCTCCATTTATGTGCATCTAATAATATGTAAAATCACAGGGTTCTTTTAAGTGTGCAGGACTTGGGTTCTGCATCTGATTTCGGGACCTGTAGTGGAGACCTGGGTTTTGTAATGGTATTATAGAACTGGATTCTGGACATGAACTCAGGAGCTGAATTTTGGACACGAAATTCAGATTCTGCACCAGTACTTGGATTCTGGAAATGTATTTTGAACCTGAATTCTGGAATTGGATTTCGGGCATGAATTATGAAATTGGACTCTGCTCTAGAATTCTGGAAATGAATTCTGGATCTCAATTCTAAACATTAACTCTGGATCTGAATTTTGGGTCTGAATTCTACACGTACACTTTGGACCTGCCTTCTTGGCCTATATTCCTAACTAAACTTCGGAGTAGAACTCTAATCCTGGATCCTGAATCTTGATTCTGGACCTGGATTCTGAAAATGGATTTTGGACCAGATTTATGGATTCTGGGCTTGAACTCTAGATCTTAAAAATAAATCTGGTTTTGGTTTCGTTACCTGAATTCTAGACCAGAATTCTACAAACGGATTCTGTATCTGAACTCTCGACATGAACTCTAAATATGTTCTGGAATTGGATTTTGTTAATAAATTTTGGACTTGGATTCTGAATTAGGAACTGGATTTTGAACTTGGATTCTTGTTTTAGAATTCGGAGTTCTGGACTAGACTTATGAACTTTAATTCAGAACCTGAATTCTGCATCTGATTTCTGAATTTGGTTTTTTAACCTGGAATCTGGACCTGAATAATACAACTTGATTTTGGACATGAATTCTAGATTTTCGATCAGTACTAGGATTCTGGATATGAATTTTGGACTTGGATTAAAAACCTGAGTTCCACATCTAGAATCAGAACCTGGGTTCTGAGAATGAAACCTGGAACCTAGATTTTAAGTGCAAATTCTAGAACTGGAGTCTGAACCTGAGTTTCAGAACTGAAATCTGAGCCAGAACCAGTAGTTTTAGATTTTTTTTTTTGTTATTTACGATTATCATACTACTGGAAACTTGATCGAGAAAAGTTAAACATATTTCCGATGGTATAGAGTTGGCTCATTCTGGAAAGGCGAACCGGAGTAAAATAATACGTTTCCCAAAAAAAGTTGTGCGATATTTATAAGGACTAAAACGTTGCAAGTTCCACGAAACCCTTCGATTGTTTTGAGCCCAGTGAACATGTACGGAGTGTGGTTTAATTGTCGAGTTCTAGTGTTTTATAAAACAAATATTGTAAAAATCAATTCTCTGGAACTTGAAAAAATTTTTAGATTTCTGAAATCGAAAATTCTTGTTTTTTTTTATGCCAATGTCTTAAAAATATTTTATATTCTAGTTGTTATCTCAAAAAAAAATTTTTGTTGGAGAAAAATCGATTCTGGAATTTCGAAATCGAATTTTTTTGCCAAATGTCTTAGAATTGCATAAAATGTCGAGATCTGGTGTTCGTTCGACGTCAGACCCTGTCAGCTTGGAGCGATCTGAATCGTCAGTTCAGCAACGCCATCGCACGGCGTCTCATTCAACATGTCATGTCAATTATATGGGTGCACAGTGCTGCTATTTTGGCGCGTACGAATTTGACATTTCTCCCCCCCACTTCTATGTACGTGATTCGATGCGGACTCGCCTGAGGGCACCATGATCGCAAAAAAGGATGTTGCCAAAGATTTGTTCGGGAAATGTGAGAGCTGGATATCTTGTTAATATGATGTCTTTGTCGACGTTTAAGGCAATTATTTAGCATCAAAAATATATTTACGATCTCGGAGATTGCAAAATTTCCAGCGCTCAGTTTCTCGAATGGAAAAAAATCAGCAGAACTCCTACAAAAATCATTGCCTCTCATGAAAGACGAATAGTGCATTAAAACCCACAGAAACCTGCTGAGCATAGATTCCTTTTCCACGGCACAAACGAACCTCACTGAATGCAAGTCGATTCAATACTAATTTCGATTGTGTGAAGAGGCTCAGTTTAAATGATCGCGTCCATTCTTTGCGAGCTGCAAAGAGATTTAATGCATACGAAATTGTCGTCTTATTTGGGGGAAGCTATGAGTATGACTTAATGATGATGGAAAAATATACATTGTTCATTATTTATTAATGTTTCAACAACCAATTATCTCAAATATATAGTTTTATCTAGGGTAGGGTCTAAATGATGAAAAAAATCATAATTTTTGCAATTTTTTTTTCAGATTTATCGTTCAACAGAATAAATTCAAATGTTTTGCATAATAAAAAGCATCATTCGAACAACGTTTTGTAATTTTTTCGTGGAAAAATATTGAGAAATAAGTCGTTGAAGAGGCATTTTTGAGGACGCTTCGTAAAAATCATGATTTGCGGTGTCCACTGTATCTCAGCGCAGACTTATCAGAAGTGCACAAATCAAAGCAGCATAACTAGAGTAGAAGTTTGATTTTTTTTATTTTGAATTTTTTTATGGTTGTTCAAAAAGAAAACTACGATTTTTCACAAAAAAATTCGCCGTTTTGTAGTTGTAAAACTTCCTCAAAGTAACAAACAACGAAAAGGAAAACGTTGGGGTTTGGTTTTTTATATGTAGAAAGTGTGTGCAAAATTTGAAAAAAAATGGTGCAGTAGTTTTTGAATGACGATGGACTTCTTCGCAGTATGAGATGAGCAAAGATAAAGGCCCATAACTTGCTGAGTTTTGTTCCGATAGGCTTGAAAATTTCACATGATATTCTTGAAATGTTTTACTACGAGAAAATACAAAGAAAAAAATTAATGATTTTTCAAAAGTGTTAGACCCTACCCGCCCCTTAATTCTCAACCTTCTCCAATCCGGGGAAAATAGTTCTGCCAACTGAATCACTGTGGATGTGATGAAACACAACTCAGAAAGTGGTAGAATAGATCTTGGAATATGAGCTCACTGTGCATGACTGGTATGGCTCAGATTTCAGTCCAATACAGCACTTCTAATTTTTAGCCTATGTTTGCTCGATAAGGTCTTAAATTAATATTTTTTTTTAACCTTAAAGAATTGGAAAGCAAACTAGTTTCTTCGCCTTTTCTCTCTACATTACGTATTAAACTCAAGTTGATTGCAAAAATGCCAATAGAATGAATTAAAAAAAGTTTGGGAATCACTGCTCTACAGGGTTCACAGTTTCTCGTACTCGACTTTTGTGATCTGAAAAGTAGTATGTGATTGATTTTGAAGAAGTTTCGATTCGGAAGTCATTGATCAAAAACTGGAACTACTATAACAACACTTGTCGAATCACAAAAAAAGAGAACGAATGTTGATTCAATCGACCTTTTAAACTAACTTCTTACTGTTGAAACATTCACCAATTCCGGCACCCCGGTTCGACCGCGTAATACGAATTTATCGACTTGGTGGCGGAAGGAAGACGAAGTGCAACTGGGATCACATCAAGCATTACACATATCAACATTAAATTCAAATGCATGGCTGACGCGTCCCACCGTGCCCCGACACCGGATCGGCTGGCTGCACATTTGATGCGACTGCGGCTGGGCATTGGCATCGGAAGCCAGGGGGTGGCAGGACTTAAGGAGGAAATAACTGAGCAACTGAATGTGAGAAATTAACCCCTCGGGCTGTGAATAGCTTCGGCACGGGGTCTGGAATTGTTTGGGCACTGGTGTGAAATGAGTCCAAGTATGTAACGGCATGCAAGGAAAGGGCCTGCCCGGTTCGTTCCGATTCCGGTCGGTGATGGTGACATTTCGATCATGATATCATTCGGGATGGAATGTTTGCGTATATTCCGTATATTCCCGGAGAAGTTGACCGGGAAGAACCAACGACTGGCCCTTCCTGCTATTAAGTGTTACTAAGTTGTTTAAGAATCGATTTCCTTCATTCTTGCCGCGTCACGTTTGATTTCCTGTCCCGTCGTTCTCCGTGCCGGGCAACGAAGTTGACAAAAATGAGTTATGAACGCTTTCGTGATAACACGATTAGAAACTGTGTCTCGTCTGTTGGAAAAATTGCTGACATACTACCAGCAGCAGCAGCAGCAGCAGTAGCGGAAGTGCTTCCGAACAACCCTTTCTGGTCCTGAAGTTCTCTGTCTGTTGCCGACATTGGACAGGAGAATGAAGCACAGACAGATGAGGCCTGTTTCTGATCATTATTGAAAGAGATTAATTAGAGCTTGCAGTTAGTCATTCCAGGTTTGCCTCCGTCAGCGCAAGTGACATAAAAGTTCACTTTCGGGAAATAAAGAAAGAAAAGAAAAGAAAAGAAAGAAAACTCTTCACGTGGGGTGAACATCTTCTTTCATCGTTCGCTGATGATGGGTGGTTGTTTGGTGGCTTGCCTCGTTGTTTGAATCCTGACAAGCCCGGAACAGAAAAGAGTTGCAAAGGAAAGTTGTCCCTCGCTAAGTGCCGTGTGCCTTTCGTAGAGCAGCTAAATGAAACGGAAAAATGGCAGTGTTGCAAGAGTTTATAATAAATCACTTCAGTTAATTGACAGGTCTCTTACACATCAGAATCAGGAAAACGCAAGGACGGGCTCTGTCTAGCGTGGAAAGATCAGACCCATCAGAGGTTTCCTTTTATTTTTTTTACCCGTAGGTTTTCGCCACGCGGTACCGCCGTTATCGCTTCCATCAAAGTCATCTCTCGTCGAGGTGAAGTTTCAGTTCGTGTCAGGCGGCAGGAAACTGAACCAACGTGAAAAAGCCATCTAGCTTCTGTAGGGTCCGCCTTGTTTTGTCCGTGATCATTTTGCAGCAAGTGTTGCGACACACAGAATGAGCGAAATAAAGGACGGCACGCCTTTTAATGATGTTCGTTCGGGAATATCACGCCGATATTTTTTTTTTTACTAAAAAAGAAGATACTTGAACATGTCCGAAACAAATAATTGTATAAATAAGCTCAAGAGTCCGTGAATTTGTGCAAATTGCAAATCATTAAACCTAGAAAAATTTATTTTTTTGAACAGAGGTTGAGATCGTCGAAAATGAGTTGGAGCATCTTAAAGACTTTACCCGAAGAAAAAATGCCAGTCTTTCTTTTGTGTATAATGAAATTTACACGAAAATTTGGATAAAACTAGTTTAGTGTGTAAGATTTACATGTGCAATTCGCACCAAACGATCATAATGTACCAAACTTCGCTCAATACGAAAAAATTACCTGAGTTATTGTGAAAAAGCTCTTCTAAAACCAGGGAATGTCTGTGTAATAAAAACGACTAGGGTTTTAAGAAAGTGCGTAAGAAAGATGACGCAAAGGTTGCTCAGGATTTGATGGGTGGAGCCAAGTTCAGAGGATGACCTAGTCGTGCCTTGGAAAGGAGGTTGAATAAATCAACTTTGCTAAAGCATAACTTATATTTGCCTTAGAGTTTCAAAAATATCCGTCTCAAAATTAATTCTAGAAGATTTTTTTCTGATGCATTTTTTAGTGCAGTCTTTGAATAAATGTCTAAAGAAAATAAAAACTTATTAGTTATGAAAAGTAATCTTTGTTTTGCCTTTCTGTCTATAAAGGTAATAGAACCACCGCAATAACAGGCATTTTGATTGGAGCTCCGGTATTGTTATATACCATTCAACTCAGCTCAACGAGATCTGAGAATGGATGTGTGTAAGTATGTGCGTACAATATATTTCGAAATATTTTTTACCGCTCAATTTTCTCGAAGATGGCCAATATCGACGAGTTCAGGTTTGTTCGGAAGCCACTATTGGGTCAATGGTAACGTTCTAAAATTGGTTATAATTTCTGATTCCGAAAATCTAACAGCATAAGTGACGTAAACGATAAAAATCACCCAGTTTTCTTGAAAATGTATGACAATATTTCAATATTTATAGGCTTGTTCGAGACTAGAATTGTGTTATGGATCGAATTCGAAAAACATATGGCTGAAGCTTGAAGCTCAGAGAGATAATCAGATAAGAGACGAAACCGTCATATAATGTTTTTGCTATTCTATTTTTATATAAATTTGCTATTCATTTTTTTTAGAAACTGACGCAGTTTCACATTGTACAAACTGCATTGGTTCCTGTATGCCGATCAATACCGACGCCGGTCACGTCCGAATGCAGATCTACTTGGGAAGGAAGAATTGTTAGTTCAATGCATTCTGTTACTGGAAACCGAGGAATCCTCTGCATTTCCACATGCATCACAGGAAGGGGTTGTTTGTAAGTAAATTTTCGAATAATAATATCATGCTCTAGGCAGCTGGCTACCAAGAATACGTTGCAATTTTATCGTGTTTTGTATTAATAAGTGATTCTTACTAAAATACAAAACTGCTTTCGAAACTCGTAAAACTCCGGACAGCTGTCTACATCTATTTCATTGTGTTCTATTTTTACTTTTCAATAGAGAGCCGTAATACTGCAAAATATCACTCGACCATTATAAATCGAACAACAACGCCTTACGTAATACGAAGTAAATCCGATATCTACTCCCTAACAAAAATAAACAAATACCAGATGGATCCAATGATTCTGAACTATATTTACATACGCCCTAGTTGAGCACGATCACAAGAAATATCTGTACATTTCACGCAAAAATAGATCCATTGATCAAACGTTCCCCGAATATTCAACGGAGTTTAGTCTAGCCCGATTTTTAGTAAGAAGATATATAATAAGACATTGCACAATGGTCCGAAACGGGAAATTAGCGTGACAAAAATATTTTCGTAGTTGGTGTCTTCACAAAAATTGTTTATAATCAAATGGCGCTCCTTTTAATGAAAATGTTACTAGGGTGGTCCTCATTTAGATTGAAATCTGAAATCTAACTTTCTTAATTGAACTCAAGAATGATTTTCTTGTACGATAAAGTTGCAGGAAATTTTATTTTGAGAAAAGCACCTCTCTAGCTTTTCATTTGATCGAGTTACATCAATTTTCCCGAATGGAAGTAGGGTGGCTCCTGAAAAATCAAAAAACGTTCTACGGAAAAATTGTCTTCAGAAGAGTTGTTATACTAACCATTGCGCACACTTTTGCTCAACCAAACTTTTTCATATGAGCTACTAGTAAAAAGTTATGATTATTTTTTAATCAAAAACTAGTAAAGCTTCGAAGATCAATATTCATTAGATGCCAGATCGATAAAAATTGATCCTACGCGGTTCCTGAAAGGTCATAATATAAGCAAAAATTGAAGAGAAAATTGGATGGGTGTTATTTTGTTAACTTATTTAAATTAGTTTTAAAAATACCTTCAAAAACCTCAAAAACATTGCACAGCTCGTAAACGCCTTAACGTATTAACATACTTCCTTCGGCAAAATGATAGTATCAAATTAGTTCTACAAGTGTTCCATACATTGTCCATTCGAGAAATGACACACACAAAAACTACAGCCGAAAATAGATTGCAGGAACAATTTTTATTATTTATTACCAAAATAACTACTTCAATTTAGTTTGAGCAACTGAGGATTAGAGATACTGTGTAATATGGTTATTTCGAGCTAGTTGGCCATGATAAATCTATGAACAGAAATTTTCATGATTTCGACAACCATTCCAACAAGCTGGTGCAAGTTAGTTAAACGCAAATATTTTTATCCACATTGTGCTAAGACGCCTATGACATTTGCCCTTCTTTCTTATCCACTTGTGCACCGAATAGCCTGTAAAAACCGGAAAACGACGCACAATAAGTTTTGGTTCGAATAAATATATTCTACTCATTTTAACAAACTAATGATTTTTTTGAGAAGTGCTTTGACTTACAACAAATCTATTTTCGGCTGTAGTTTTTATGTGTCTCATTTCTCGAAAGGACAATGTATGGAACATTTGTAGAACTAATTTGATACTATTATTTTGCTGAAGGAAGTATGTTGATATGAAGAAGGCAATGTTTTTAAGTTTTTTGAAGGTATTTTTAAAACTAATTTAAATAAGTTAAAAAAATAACACCCTTCCAATTTTCTCTTAAATTTTTGCTTATATTATGAACTTTCACGAGCCGCATAGGATACAATATTGGTATTTGTAACTTGACTAGTTTTCAATGAAAAAACAATCATAACTATTTACTGGTAGCTCATACGAAAAAGCTTGGTTGAGAAAAAATGTGCGCAATGATGAGTTAAACGACTCTTCTGAAGACAACTTTTCCGTAGAGACTTTTACAAAAAAGTTAGAACAAAAAAAGTAATTTTCAGGAGCCACCCTACTTTTACTCGGGAAAATTGGTATAACTCGATCAAATGAAGAGCTAGAGAGGTGCTTTTCTCAGTAAAGTTGCTCAAAATAAAATTTCCTACAATTTTATCGTACAACAAAATCGTTTTTGAGTTCAATTAGGAAAGTTAGATTTCAGATTTCAATCTAAATGAGGACCACCCTAGTAAAATTTTCATAAAAAGGAGCGCCATTTGATTACAAACAACTTTTGTGAAGACATCAACTACAAAAAAACTAATATTTAATAGTGAAAATATTTTTGTCACGCTAATTTCCCGTTTTGGACCACTGTGCATTGTACATAGGAAAAATGTGAAATATTTCTAGGAAACGATCTCACCAGTATCCTGTTTCTCCTGGTCGCATTGCAGTAAACAACGCGAGGTGACACACCCCTACTGAAAAAATAAACACTCGCGGATGGGTTTGCTGCAGACCAATTTTAAATTTTCAGCTTGAATCACACGATTTCATTGTAAATTTTTCAACATTCCATATAAATCTGATAGCATGAATTTGATTACACCGACATTAATATGCAGATGGCGCATCGATCGGATAAAGTCGTATAATTTCCTCCTAGTACAAACGTTAAGACTGGGACCAAACTTCAAGATTCAAAATGACCAGAAAATTTCCCACGGTGAAGTGACATCGGAGTTGGATAAGTCAATTAAATTCAAAGTGGACGTAGATTTAATCAGGATAGAAGTTGCCCAAAATTTTTGAGGTACAGAAATAAGAGGAACATTCTGCGCTTGTTCCTCTTATTTCTGTACCTGAAAAGTTTTTGGGAACTTAAGGAAGAAATGTAAAAAGTAACGGTAAAGAAAGTGCAAAAAATACAGGGAAAAATACAGAAAGAACAGGAACAAATGCAGAAATGAGAGAAACAAGTACAGAAAGTACTGGCACAAGTGCAGAGAGTGCATGAACAGTTATAGAAAGTGCAGAAGGTACAGGAACAAAACCATAGAATGCTGGGACAGGTACAGAAAGTACAGGAACAGAAAGTGCAGAAGAGGTACATTAAATGCAGAAACAATTACAGAAAAAAAACAGAAACAAGTGCAGAAAATACAGGTGCAGGTGCATAACAGTATAGCAATAAGTAAATAATGTACAGAAGCAATGGCAGAAAAACAGGAACAAATATAGAGAAAAGTTTAAAGTTTAAAAGTTAATGTCAAATGTCATCGAGGCAACAATTTTACCTGGTCAATTGAAAGGTGAAGAAGTTTTTATTCCACGCATTCCAATGATAGTCAATGATATGTTATTTGAATTTAAACGTCGATTTCCCATCCACATAACAGCACATAACCGTTTGTACTTTTCTTTACGTTTCGTCTTGGACTCGTCAGTGCAGAGCAGTTCAAATTGAACTGCTTAGTGCAAATTTAAACATGATTTTACATCTTACAAAATGCACACGTCATATTTCATACAAATTTATGTTCAAGGACATGTGATTCGGAAATTATATGGCTTGAAATCGAATGAAATACAAAACAAAAGATCGATAGCAACAGCGCGCTTTGAACCGAGAAACATTAGCTCGCAAAGCTCGTCAGTTAATCGACTTAACCACTGAAGCACACATCTGTTTAATGAATAATTCTGTATGATATGTTCGAAACGACGAATGTAACAATGAGAGACTCTTTTTGTTTACTTTCTCTCTCAATTATTGCGAAATATTCCTGCTTTTTTCGATAATTCCTTCAGCGTAGATTGAAAGATGATAGCCTTAGTTATTATTATCGGTAAATAGTTGGAGAGAAGAGAAAGTAAACGAAGAGAATCTTTCATTGTTACATTCGTCGTTCAGAACATTTTATGCAGAATTGATACATATAAATCCATACAGCGTCATTTGGTAGCCGAGTGCAAACTACTCTCGAAGCCTGTAAAATTCAGTAGGATTGGAATATTGCGTCATTTGAAAAGTTAAGTATTTATGAATTATATCTTTTGTAGAATTATGTCACCTGTAAAATTTATATTTTTTTTTTCTGTGTAGGAGACAAATGTGGATTCAAATCACATCTCGGAGTATTTTTGACGAATAAAAGTCTTTACTTTTCAAAATTCGTGGAAAAATTGTTAGATCTTGAATATCATATTCTCTCCGAATGCTAAACACACAAATCTAGACTCAAATGAAAGGCCTTTAGGTACCAAGCGTTCCGCTTCAATATCATCCGAATCTGACTCCTAGCTTCGAGAGTAGTGGATGAAGAATGTAGGAATATTTATAAGTCGGCTTTGTTAGAAATTGCAAACACGAAAGATTGTCTGATCCGTTAAATTTTCTATCATCACTAGAAGAAAATGATTGAGTCGCGGTTTTCAGTTTATTAACCTTAAACCCTGATATACTGTAATGTAATGTTTATAATACATTTTCAAAGTGTTGTTGTGTATAGTGACATGATATATAGTAGAATTGATTGGTCAGTTCGTGCTCGCATCTCACCCGACACAGTCGAAAATCGTTTTCGGTCGAAAAACAGAAACAAAGACAATACGCCTGTGAACAATAGAGTGTACGGAATGGTCAAATACGATTTAACAAAGCCTGAAACTTGGCCTGCAAGACCGAATTCAATTTGAATAGATTTCAAGCGTTGCAAAGTTAGACCAGCAGCAAATGAAATTGAAATCTTACTTAAAGAACGAATACATCTAGACGCTCTTAATGTAAGTGAGATTCAATTCAACAAGGCGTCTAACTGTGTGTACATTATGTTTAAACGTGAAAGCGATGAATTTGCATTCACTTCGGTTAACAACGAGGTGCACAGCGTTGAGTGTGACAACAATAAATACAGAATCCCTGTGCACATGGTGGACAATGCCATACAAGTACGCGTGCATGACCTGCCCCCGCAGACAACCGATAAGTTTGTTCGGGAGAAATCCTTTCCATCCAAAGGGAAGTATGGCGGAATTTTTTCCCCAGCATCCGGAATGGCGTGCGAGTTGTGCGTATGCAACTACGTAAGGCAATTCCATCTTACATCATTTGTGGTCAAGGTGGAACACGTCCGTGTAAAACGTTGATTTCCTATGAAAATCAGCTGGTTACATGTCAGTTTTGTGAACAACCTGCACACTACGGTAAACCTTGCACTGAAACTGCGAAAAAGACATCTTCAATCAAAGACAAGGTCAACCGTTCGACAACGAAAACTAGTGAGCGCAGTACTCATGTTTCACCATCAAACCAACCAGCAACTGCAACCAATGTACAACAAGGCGCATCTAAAGCAACTAGCAACGAGCTCAAGAAGAGCTCTACGAACAACAAGGAAAATGAAACGAAGACAGACACCAACAACAATACAACCGATGAGGCAATGGATGACGAGACGAGCCACGAACAAAGTGCCCCTCAACCCTCGCAGGAGGGAAAAGGAAGCTCTTCTCCTCCTAGAAAGAGAGTGACAACGAGATCAACTTCAAAAAATTATTTATTTGAAAAATCGGCTAATTCGGCCACGTAAAGCTTGTACGCAAATAGGCCTGAATAAAAATATCCTAAAAATACAAAAATTGAATGGTGTTAAAATATTATTCTAGTGGTTAGTGAAGTTCTCTATGTTTCAATCGTGTTTTCTGGTGATTTTTCGACGTGAATACGTCTTACTTTACTATGGGGCGCTCTTGCACAACGCACTCTGTACAAGAAAGGGCAGAACTTAATCGTGAATATCTCTTGTTGTTTCTAACCCATCAGAATAATTTTTTCTTCATAATATCGGACATGTGTTCAACATTTTGTATTAAAATTTACAGTAGTATGGGATAACCACAGATAACTCAAATCTGAAGTTTTCTAAAATGATTGGTATGAACAAGCATTAGGGTCAAATTCAGTGCGAAAATAAAGCACACAAAATTTCAACCGCCTGAGTTGAACGAATCATCGCACAAAGCGGATCGTGCAAAACCGACACACAGAAAGACGAAATATTGTCAGTGGTTGAGTGCAGTGGGCTTGCGGCTGAACTAATTCGAACCAGATTTGTTGTTGTGACTATATGAACCAAAAAATTTCTTTAAATAGCCCAGAATTTATTGATTTTTTTAGCTTCAACCGATATTCGCAGGTTCCCAAGAAGAATTTATAGGAGTAGATTAGGTTTATGTTTGAGTATAACTGGATATTCTTTGAAAACGCCGTACACCGAAACCTTAATTTGCGAACTAAATGGGGATTAGTAAATCGAGGTAAATCGTAGAAAAAGTTTACCAAAGGAAGCTTTGGATGTATCTTTGTACTAGTGGGATTCCCAGAGTTTTGCTGTTAGGTTCTCGATCAGAAGTAAGGTCAGAAGAAAACCCCAATTCAAATCGGGCTTGATAGCGAATTTTACGGATATTCTAATCATCATCAATCGAATTCACGGTAATTTTTTAATAATAAATACACACTTTGTAAATTTTTACAAAGATTTCTACGACAATATTGAGTAAAGCCGCGTTTTTGATTATTTTTCCCCCTGTGCAATGACTCAAATTATCGTTTTGATAGTTTACAAATTGCTCAAATTGCTTGAAAAAAAGATGTGTGGATAATGTCAGAGTCATAACTGATTGACGGTAAACGTACGTACTAGTTGATTGATTGTGTGCATTTTGCAATTTCTCAATGCTTACAACGGTGCAAATATAAGGCGGAACCCACGAGAGCAAAAAATTACAGGGTTGTATAGGGGACAAGTCCGATTACGATGACATTAAAAATGCAATGTTCAAGCTTATTTATAAATCGAAAAATCCACAACAAGTCGTTCGTGGAAATCTAGAATATCAAAATTTATGTTAAAAATAAATACGACATCAATTTCAAGAACTTACTTGTCTCCGTCTATGAACGCTTTTTTACGTTACCTCTTTTAACGTAACTTTTTTCACGAACCAAATCCTAAATAATGCAATCTATGTTATTAACTTTGTATTATCAATTTATAGTCTTGAAAGACAAGCAATAACATGGAAGAAGGAAACATACACAATAAAACTTTTCTCTAAAGCTTGCCGCAAATTGATAAGTTGAATAAATAAATGAAATGAATGAACTTAGCAAAATAGAATAATCAGAAGTGAAAGGAAGAAGAAATTCCTGCAATTGTCGCCTTTTACGACATGGAAGTAACAGATCGGCTGAAAAGTTCGTATCGTTTCTATGAGAGGGCGCCACTAGAATTAAATCCATACCATTTTCAGTTAGTACCAACCTTCAAAAGATACGTGTATAAATTTGACAGCTGTCTGATTATTAGTTTGTGAGATATTGCATTTTGAGTGAAGCTACTTTTGTTATTGTGAAAAACATGGAAATGAAAAAAAGGAATTTCGTGTGTTGATGAAACACTACTTTTTGATGAAAAAAAAAAGTGCCGCCGATACCAAAAAATGGCTTGATGAGTGTTATCCAGACTCTGCACCGGGCGAAGCAACAATTTGTAAGTGGTTTGTTACCGATGAAAACGTGAAAAAAATCCACAAAATGATTTTCAATGACCGTAAAGTGAAGTTGATCGAGATAGCTGACACCCTAAAGATATCAAAGGAACGTGTTGGACATATTATTCACGAATATTTGGATATGAGAAAGTTTTGTGCAAAATGGGTGCCGCGTGAGCTCACAATCGATCAAAAACAACAACGAAATAAAACCGATTTTTTTCGTCGATATATAACAATGGACGAAACATGGCTCCATCACTTCACTCCGGAGTCCAATCGACAGTCAGCTGAGTGGACTGCACGCGATGAACCGAACCCAAAGCGTGGAAAGACTCAACAATCGGCCGGTAAGGTTATGGCGTCTGTATTTTGGGATTCGCATGGTATAATTTTCATCGACTACCTTGAAAAGGGAAAAACCATCAACAGTGACTATTATATAGCGTTATTAGAGCGTTTGAAGGACGAAATTTAAAAAAAAAACGGCCTCATTTGAAAAAGAAAAAAGTTTTGTTTCATCAAGACAATGCACCGTGTCACAAGTCGATGAAAACCATACTGAAATTGAACGAATTGGGCTTCGAATTGCTCCCTCATCCACCGTATTCTCCAGATTTGGCCCCCAGTGACTTTTGCCTGATCTCAGACCTCAAGAGAATGCTCGCTGATAAAAAATTTAGGTAATGCAGCAATGAATAGGTAATCGCTGAAACTGAGGCCTATTTTGAGGCAAAGGACAAATCGTACTACAAAAATTGTATCGAAAAGTTGGAAGATCGCTTTAATCGCTGTATCGCCTCTGATGGCAATTATGTTGAATAATAAAAACGAATTTTGGCAAAAAATGTGTGTTTCTATTAAACGATACGAACTTTTCAGCCGAACTGTTAGGAACCCAGTGGATCTATTCTTGGCTCTTTTTTTCTGCCGGATTCCACTGCTCGGAGAAAGATAATAGGTACTATCAATCCCCTAGAGGACCCCAGCTCCTACGACCACCTGTAGTTGAATAAATATAAAAAAGTTGTTTGCTGATAAATTAATATTTCTTCTCGGTAGCCGGCTGCCAAGATCAACCAATATAACCAATTAAGGTCTGAGGACAGAGGGTCGCGTGTTGAGTTTTAAATTGACCACGTGGCTTGCTCAATTCCCTTTGCGCATCGCATTTCTCTTGTACTCTCTCGTATATGAGCCAACTGTACCGGGTTGCCAGCATAAATTTGATGAGAAGTTTTATCACATCAATCTATCGTATGGGTTGGAGATTACATGGATTCCAATGAACAATGAAAAAATATTCAACTTTCACAAAGATTGAATGTCTGTGTGTTTGGCAGCCTTGACGAGCCAATTTTATTTCTCTCTCCTTTTTCAGAATGCTATCAGGAAACCGAAGCGAAAAAAATGGCGGATGCATTGAAACTGACTTTGTTTCACAGAAAAATACAAGACTTTATTTTTATCGCGATAACATATATGTTTTTATGTACTAATCGCATCTAAACTAAATTATCTAGACTTTGTCACGGTAGATTTATGATACAAGCCTTCAAAGACGAGATATTCGATGAACAAGTAGCATTTCCGAGCGTTCCATTTTTCTGCAGTTCTTCAGTCAGAAAAAAATACAACACGACCGCTAAACTCAATGAATCATTCTGAAAATTTCACAGAATATTCTCAACTAAATTTCGAAGACATTGTCAGGTGGGTTTTTCTATATTCTGCACCGTTTCCAAGAAAGTTTAATTTGAAACGGGAAAGTAGCAAAAAACCTACCACTTTACGGTACTGTCCTCAGCCCTTAATAAGTTTAATAAATAATTAAAATAATAAAGTGGAAATAATAAACAATCAAGTCGCGCGTGAAATCTGTTGACCTTTGTGTGATGATTTAAAATGATTTTATACGAATACGAATATTACCATTACTGAAATTTATACTACCAAATGTCCTTCTCCCGTGACACTTGTGGAGTGCGCAGTAGTATATACGGCCTCTAGTAACAAGTGTTGGACTAACATCCCTTCCCATTCCTTAGACGGTCTACGTTCGGGCCTGGCCGGCGCCGGTGCTGATCTATGAATTCTGGGGTTAGCAGAAGATGTACATTGAAGGACGATTCGCCAGTCCCAGGTCGGATCATCTAGATATTCCCTGTACAATTTCAGTTGATTCCGATCAGTAACGGAGTAGCAACCAGTGGTGGTCTTAATGCTTAAGGTGGCCATATGTCGAACTCTATGAGTCAATTATTTTTCTCGATATTCCGATATATTGATCCTTCGCATTCTGGGATGTAGCGTGTTTACCACAGTGCAGGGTGGCGGAAATGGTAAACGCATATGCACGGATTGCATAAGAACGCAGCTCGAACCTCCTATCTCTAAGCGTATCTTTTTCCAACAAATCATCTTTTCTGTGAGTTTCTCATTCATTTGGGTTCTTCAATATAATTTTCCACTCAGTCATTGTAAAACTCAACGTAGTTATGCCGACTTTACGTTGAACTATCTAAATATTATTTAATCGGTTTTGCACGATACTCTAAAGCTGACCACAGTTTTTTGTGCAAAAAGGTTAAAAATTAAATAAAATTTATATTGTCTTAAGCAAAAAAAAATATTTACCTCTAATCAACCAGAATCGCTTAGGTACGTACCTGAAATGAAACAAGAAGACAGAAATTAGAGAATTTCAAACACTTTCAGATGCTGTTTGCCTAACTAAATGCATATAATTTAACTTTGAAAGAACTACAAATTACCGGAACGGCATGCAATCATCTTCGCCGAACTTTTCAATATTTCAACTCTGTCTGGCATCGAAGCAACGTTCAAAGGCAGCCCCGTTTTTATCCATATTTATAAAACATATTAGTTTCCCTGCACATCATGAAAATCCAGATAGCAGAAGAAGCTGTCACCGTCAGCACCAGGATCAATTAGGCACCCTTCGTTCCGAGGGGTTTCCGTCCAGCAGCAGCAGTTTTCAAAACATTTGCCGAAATATCAATATGCCGTCAACATTCGGCGCTGGTTGACTGTTGGCTGCTGCTGCTGCCGATTTGGCGCGTATTCGGAAATATGACAGGAAAAGACAGCCTGCTGCTGCTGCCATGGCTGGAAAATCTCGATTTGAATTTTAATTTCAACCATCATATCACGTCGCGTGTGGGAGTGCATTCGTAGTCCGGGTAGTTTTCTGCCACCCTTCACATGATGCCGGTTCAGTTTTGGTTCGGTTTGGTTTGGCAGCCAGACTTTTAGTCGTTTCGAGAAGTGCTTTTCTGTTCGTTGCCGGTGCTGGTAGAGCTCATCTTTCGCTCCACTGCGTTCTCTTCCAATAACATCTTTTTTCGCTATCGCTAGTTGTTTTTTCTTCTTTCTCTCTCTCTCTCTCTCTCTCTCTCTCTCTCACTTACTGCTCGAGTCTAACCAGAGTGAGAGGCAGGCATACCAACAGTGGCAACAGAAAGTGTGGCAGTAGTGTGTTCTCCTACCATCCTTCATTTACCATCCAATGATCGCATATGTTCCGAAAAAGGCATCATCAATAGACAGATAGGGACTCTGTTTGGCACGGGGCTGGCCCCGCTGTTCCACTGTTCCAGGTCGCAAATCATCCACCGACCGAGCGGAGCAGTAAAGCAAGATAACAAATAAAAATGTTTTCTCCATTTGGAAATATGATATATTACATAAACTATTGGTGGAAAATCGTGCGCCGCCAAAAGTGCGCTCGGAGTGCTGTTTTTTCTGTTTGTTTTTTTTTTGTTTGCTGCATTAGATTGGGGTAGGTTCAGAAATTGTCGGTAGCCAAATCTTGAGCGCAGATCATCGCGAAAGTTATCTACTCGGCCCCGTGGGAAAATCACGAGAGTGCTTTCCAATCAAGTGAGCTGAACGCTCCAGTAGCAGTCAAATCAGGGAGCAGCATGTCGATGTCGGCTGGAAAGATATTAGAATTTGTGTTCTATTTTTTTCGATCCAAAGCTGACTGACGAAGGCCACACACTCGGCTGTCGGATTCCGCATTCAAAGTCAGTAAGTAAAACACGGAACTATTTCTCCCTTATAGTTTGCTGTTTGGACCATTGAACGAGTATATTTTCTTCAGCCTGTAACTCAAATAGCAAATCTGAGCAGCACCCCCCGAAAAATAGCAAAAGAAAGATAAAAGAGGATTGATCCAGAGCCGCTGACAGACTTCCAACCCGTTTTCTCCTCCTCCTCCTCCTCCCAAGCGACGTTTATCTCTAACCCGACGAGAAAGTATCATAAAGTGTATCTCTCGGCGACGTCACCCGCGTCGTCATACTGACTGATTCCACAGGCGCGCAGCCATCCGTTGGAACACAGCGAAAACTTACCCGAAAAGTTCGACATATTTTGCTTTTTGCTTGCCAAGTCCCATTTTTTCGCTCCACGGTGTTTTGAGAGGGCAACAGGAAAAATAACTTACGAAACGTATCCGACGTGACGTGACAGCCGCAGAAGAAGGGCTGAAAACTTACCGAAAGATACTCTCTTTGCCAGCCAGCCCCCCTTCGAAACTCGGAACTCTAGATGAAAAGAGTGGGGCCAAGGAAGGGTACAGCATTTTTAGCTTTTTCTTCAGAGTTGTGAATCGTCGTTGGGGAGATGTTGGTTTTGGATTCACTTTTGAGAGGATGGTTTTTTTTTATTGGGGCCTTCGTATCTATACAATTGCTAAATTTCATTATTCAGAGAAGTATATTGGAGTTTTGGACTTGGGACTTGGGACTTAGGACTTGGGACTTGGGACTTGGGACTTGGGACTTGGGACTTGGGACTTGGGACTTGGGACTTGGGACTTGGGACTTGGGACTTGGGACTTGGGACTTGGGACTTGGGACTTGGGACTTGGGACTTGGGACTTGGGACTTGGGACTTGGGACTTGGGACTTGGGACTTGGGACTTGGGACTTGGGACTTGGGACTTGGGACTTGGGACTTGGGACTTGGGACTTGGGACTTGGGACTTGGGACTTGGGACTTGGGACTTGGGACTTGGGACTTGGGACTTGGGACTTGGGACTTGGGACTTGGGACTTGGGACTTGGGACTTGGGACTTGGGACTTGGGACTTAGGACTTGGGACTTGGGACTTGGGACTTGGGACTTGGGACTTGGGACTTGGGACTTGGGACTTGGGACTTGGGACTTGGGACTTGGGACTTGGGACTTGGGACTTGGGACTTGGGACTTGGGACTTGGGACTTGGGACTTGGGACTTGGGACTTGGGACTTGGGACTTGGGACTTGGGACTTGGGACTTGGGACTTGGGACTTGGGACTTGGGACTTGGGACTTGGGACTTGAGACTTGGGACTTGGGACTTGGGCCTTGGACTAAAACTCTTCAACGACTAGAAAATCCAATTTACTTCGGTAATCAAATCTCATAAATTCCGACAAGTCCACCCCCATCTCAGAACGCCCCCCAGTGAAAAAAACCACGTAAGTCGAACTGGCCGTATTCAAAAGTTTTCTCATCCGAGCAACAGAGTGGCAAAGATCGAATTGTTGATTATTTCCGGGAGTAGCGAAGGCGAACCCAAAACTGGAAACCTTCGCGCTGGTGGGACAAAAAAAACTCGTGAGGGGGAAAAACAAGTATAACAAAAATAAAAGAAAACTAACCGGAAAAATATCCTGTGATTTGAAGAAACTAGATTGCGAAGACAGCCGGGCAGCGAGACATTACGTGTCTCCTGCACAAAGGTATCATGGCGCCGTAGTGGTTTCTTACTCTGATCCGCTTCAACAACCCACCTTCCGTCCTCCCCGCTCCCGGTGCTAGGCGGAACTAGGCGAGGGTGGACTTTTTTTTTAAGTTTACCACCACCGTTTTCCACAATTCAGCCAAAAACTCTTGAAAACTCTAACAAAAGAACCTGCGAAAAGCGTGTATGTTTTTTCTTGTCCCAAGTTTTATTTGAACCGAGAAAATAGAGCTTTTCCACACGACGCGCGAGCTAAGCTGCTGCCAGGAAAAATCGAGGAGGGCGGTGGGGGGACGTGGTGCTCCAGAAATAATATTTTCATTTTATTCTATTACATTTCATTGGAAATCTACTTTTTGCCTTTTTCCCCCCAATCGGTGCAGGTGCGGGACGGTCCCGTGTGTAGTAGTTTCGAAGAATGAAAATCTCTGCTTCGCTTATATGATCCGAGCTTTTCGCCGTGGAGCAATTTCGGAGATGCTTTTGAATGTGTTTAGTGGGGGAGTGAAAAAAAAGAAAAAAAAAACTGCGCGGTTCCCGATTGCGATAGTTTTGTGTGCTTTGGAGAGCATTCGACTGTGGTTCTTTTGAATGCATGATTTTTTTTTGTTGTTCAATATTTTCTGCGGTTGAATAGACAGATTGTATTTTGCGGTTTAGCAGGTTGACTCCTTGCCCGGCGAAATGAATTGGATGAATTCCGAATACAGAACCGGGCCAACTTGCCGGTGAAAATTGATGACGGTAAGCGAAAGGTAAAGTGACAGCTTACTCTATCCTAACAAAATCTTTTACTGGTTTGCGTTAGACATCCAAAATATTTTGCTGGATCGCTTGAAGTTTGTAATTAGAAAATAATTATTATTTTGTTTTTATAAACTATTATTACCTATTATCTGCTAAACAACCTAATCAACTTGGATATCTTAACAGTTAAAGGCAACTTGCTAATTTTAAAAGTAAGTGTTCAAGCCCCGGTAACCGATAAGCACATACTAATGCCGCAATATGACAGCAAATAATCGCTTATTGGCATTTAAATCGCACTTGAGACTGACTTAAAGGCCGACTTTGGCAAAATATACGGCTATTCATAGATAGTGCTTATTTATGGCTGATGTGTATTCTGAAAGCTAAATTCTGATTAATTTACAACAGATGAGCTTTCAGATTGCAGACAGGCACGTACCCAGAGGGGGAGGCCCAAGGGGCCCTGGCCCCTCCCGAAATCGGAACAAAGAATTTTCATTTTAGGATTTTTAATCACTATTTCCGTAATCAAGAACAGAAATGAGTTTCTGCAATTGATTTTTTTTCGAAAATCAAAAGTCGGTTTTCACAGTGATTACAGTCAATGTCAAAATTAAAAAAAATGGTACTAGATGGCCAGAAAATGCCATGAAGATTAGTACTGACCAAAATAATCATAGTTTTAGCAAGATTCTGCGAATGAAAAAGATGTCTTGCCGCTGGGTGCCGCACTTGCAAACTCAGAATTAAAACGATAACGCGAGCACACTTCAAAAGCATGTTCGCATATGAAGATGATGATGATGGTGCCAGTTAGTTAATGTTGATGAAGTCTAGATCCATTATTATGCACCAGAGAACAGAATGATTAACCAAAAATAGACTGAAATCGGAAAGAGTGCTCCGAAGCGGCCTAGGTAGGCCAAATTGCTCGGTTTTTGGCTTTGTCTCGGTATACTTTTCGTGGACTACCTCGAACAAAGAAAAACACCTTCGACAGCAAATATAAGTGTGTGTTTTTCAAGATAATGCACAGATACACAAGAGCAGATTGTGAGTTTCATTTTGAAGTTCTGGGGTTGAAGAAGTCTGTAAACTCGAAAAAAGTCTGCGGATTCCAAGTTTTCTTCAAAGAATGATGCAAGGAATTGGTATAGTGAACAAAAAAGCAGACCACGGCAATTTCAAAAGTCTGTAAATTTTTACAAACGTCTACAAAAAACGTGATTTTCAAAAACCTACAAAAAAGTCTGCAAGTGAAACATGTCTGCAGCTTAGTTTATAAATCTGCTGATTTACAAACAAATCTGCAGGATACGGAAGATGACTCGATGAAGTTAAATAGGATAATGTGCGATTGTAAGGCATTTCATTTGAATATAAATTTATGAAAATCTGCTCGACCATCTGTTCGAAAAATAATCAACAAATTTTGCAAACTAGAAGAGCTTGAATAGTTTCAAAATATTTGTTCCTTTTTACATCATGATTACATAAGAACATCTTTTTTACATAATAATACACCCTTAAAATTGAAGGTTTTGATACTCATCACTCAGTTTTTCCGGAACCAGAAGTCGAAGTCGAAGTATGGGACTATATGATAAAAGAAATGTAAAAAAAACGACCCCTTCCCTTTGACACATATAACTTCTTGCTTCCATCCCTCACTGTCCAATCCAAAATATGTGAGTACATATTTTCCTAAATTTATAATTACTTGCACTCACTTTTCAAAAATTAAAAACTAAAATAATATTAAAGAATCATCAGTTAGATGCATTATATCTTATTTGTGGGCCCCTCCCGAAATGAAATCCTGGGTACGGGTCTGATTGCAGATATAGAGCTATAAGCATTTGTGGTGCTCATGAAATGCTAATTTAATGCCATTATTAGTGCTTACTGATCACCTGGGGCTTTTGTTTTGTTTTTCTTATATTACAGTTGATTAAAATAAAAAAAAGTCAGTAAAATAAGAAATTTTAGAAAAAAGTTTAGAAAATTTAGAAATGAACACAAACAATTTTTTTCGATATCTTAGTATTTTTATAGACGGACATAAATAGACTCGTCATATCATACAGAAGAAAGTATTGTAGTTTAAAGAAAAAAATGAAGGTTTTATAAACTTACAAACAAAACGAAGCACGAAGACCGGCATGAACAGCGGTAACTCGAGCTAAACTCCACTTAAGCGGCGGCAAATTGTCCTCCTTCAATAGCACAAGCTTTCCAACAAGCACGTTTGGATGCTGGTAGAAATTCTTTGCCGTTGCTGTAGTTGATGAAGATAATCAGTTGACCACAGCTTCCAAAACTGCTGAGACTTCCGTTGAATTGTTTGCCACAATGAAAGTCTATTACAGGGAACATCGGCAATGTCGGGCTCCGGAATTGATTGGAGTGCTGATCCGATCAGAAAATGTCCCGGGGTTAGGGCACCCAAGTCGCTGGGGTCCTCGGATATGGCTGTTAAGGGTCGTGAATTGAGGCAGCTCTCAATCTGACAGAGAACCGTTTGCATGACTTCAAGCGTTATTGGTTCAAAACCGACGACACGACGAAGATGATATTTCAATGCTTTAACAGCGGCCTCCCAAAGGCCACCGAAAGTAGGTGCACGAGCAGGAATGAATTGGAATCGAATGGTGGTTTCTGCACAATATTTCGCAATCTTCTCTCGTTGTTGTTGATTAAGGAACTGTTTTAAAAGTGATTGTAGTTCTCTCTCAGCTCCGGTAAAGTTTGTCGCATTATCACAGTAGATACTGATTGGCTTTCCCCGTCGTGCGCAGAAACGTCTTAATGCCGCAATGAATCCTTCGGTACTAAGATCGCTGACCAGCTCGATGTGTACGGCCTTCGTAGTCATACACACAAAAAGTGCGATATAGGCGCGCAATGGTGGAATCGATTTACTTCTTCGAATAGTATTTTTAATGAGGACTGGCCCACAAAAATCGACGCCAGTATTAAGAAACGGTCGTGCAGGTGTTACTCGTACCCTAGGAAGCTGACCCATAAGCTGATTTTCAGTACAAGGGCGAACTCTGTAGCATTGCATACAAGTTCTAACTTTTTTCCGTGCCAGGTTACGGAGATCAAAAGGCCAAAAACGTTCACGTATATGTGCAATCATTAATCGAGGACCAGCATGAAGTAATTGCTTGTGAGTGGAATCCACAACCAGCTCGGTGAATGGATGAAATGCTGGGAGTACCATTGGATGTTTTCGGGAAAATGCGTAAGAAGATTGGTTTGGCCGTCCACCAACGCGAAGTACACCTTCATGAAAAAAGGGATTGAGTTTTCGCCATGACTTTTTTAATTCCTGTTCCTTGCCACAGCGAACAAGAGCAAGCTGTCGAGGAAAACATTCAGCTTGAACAGCCACAACCAGACTCATTGTTGCCTGAGAAATTTCATCAGCTGTTAAGTAATTTGATGATACCAGAGATGTGCCTGAAAGTTTTCCTCTACAATTATTGACGAATCTTCGACAGTAGGCGACAATTCGCAACAATTTGGTTAAAGATGAATAACGTTCGAATAAAGAATGATCAGGTGTACTAACAACGGCAGCAACCGGTGTGTTACTTTTTTCTTCGAGTTCATTCACTGACACCTTTGATGCATCAAATTTTGCAAAATAGTTCGGCAATTCTGCTGGTTCCAATGCTATCTATGGCGGCCCTTTCCACCATAAAGATAAATTGAAGAGTTCGTTAGGAGAAGTTCCTCGGGAGATTATGTCCGCTGGATTCTCCAGGCCGGAGACGTGATTCCAAGCACAACCATCGGTCAGCCGTTGCACTTCCGCTATTCGATTCGCTACAAACGTTTTGTACTTGGATGGTGAATTGTGTAGCCAATGGAGCGTGATCATAGAATCAGACCACATGAATGATTTTGCGTTAATATTCAGACTTTCAGTAACTTGACAGTAGAGATGACTTAGTAATACAGCAGAACAAAGTTCCAAGCGTGGAATGGTCGTAGGATGAATTGGGGCAACCCTTGATTTTGCTGTGAGAAGGCGAACAGTCACCACACCGTCATGGCCAGTGCTTCTTACGTAAATGCATGCTCCGTAGGCATATGCACTCGCATCGCAGAATCCGTGGAGTTGAATGTTGTTTGCTGAGCCTGATGCCTTCACCAGACGAGGAACTGACAAGGATTTCAATGTGGTTAAATCGATTCGGTATTTTTCCCATTCATCGCACAAACTTTTGGGAAGGGTTTCGTCCCAGGAAACCTTCTTCACCCATAGCGTCTGCATGAAAACCTTAGCCTTAATAATTATTGGGCCCACAATTCCAAGTGGATCAAACAGTTTAGCCAATTCCGATGCCACTACTCGTTTTGTAATGGGGCATCCAAACGAAAGATCTGGAACTTTAAACCGGAACGTATCCGATTCGGGATGCCGCAAAAGACCCAAAGTGCTGATTGAATTATCATCGGTACCGTCGATTTCAAGAAGTGATCTGTGATCTTTCAACGCATCAGGAATATTAGATAATACTTCAGCAGAATTCGTTGACCATTTTCTCAACTCGAACCCTGCTGTGCTGAGAATGCTTCGAGTTTCATTATAAAGTTTGACGGCTTCACCAACGCTATCCGCACCACTCAAAAAATCGTCAACATAAAAGTCTTTGCCAATTCTTGCTGCAGCATCGTCCTCGGAATTCGAATACTCAAATGAGAGCTGTTGAAGACAATGGGTTGCCAAATATGGTGCACTAGCAGTGCCGTATGTCACCGTGGTGAGTTCGTAGGGTCGAATCTCCGAGTCAGTGGAATGTTGCCAGAAAATGCGTTGTAAACTTCTATCTTGGCGGTTTATCCAAATTTGATGGTACATCTTAGTGATGTCCGCCACCAAAGCAATTTCTCGGAGTCTAATTCGAACCACGATAGCATAAAGAGTGTCTTGTACGGTTGGTCCAACCATTAAGCAGTCATTCAAAGATATTCCCGTAGATGACTTGCTGGACCCATCGAAAACCACTCAACATTTTGTAGTCGAACTGGTTGGCTTTATAACTGCGTGGTGTGGGAGAAAAAATGAATGTTTCTGGGTATTCTCAGGTATCGTATCGACGGGGATCATATGGCCAAGTTGAATATACTCATTCATAAAATCGCTATATTGAATGTTCAGATCGGGATCTTTTGCTAATCGTCGCTGCATCCATCGTAAGCGGCGATGTGCTTTTGATTTCGAGTCACCAAGTTGACTTAAAATTTCTTCTTTCTTAGGAAGACGGACAACAAATCGACCAGATTCGTCACGGGTTGTAGTTTCAGAAAAAAAATTCTCTCATGTCACTTCCTCCTTGGACAGACCGCGTGTATCAAAACAAGATACACAAACTCCCAAAATTTGGCAAGTTGTTGATCCAAATTTTCTGTGGTGCATAGCAAAGCAAGATTAGTAGAATCTGAACAAAACGTCTGTTGGGAAACAGGACCACTAACTATCCATCCTAGCCTTGTGTGCTGGAGTAAAAGCTGATCAGTTATGGGACCATCACCAACAGAGAGTTGACCATCCAAGAGCAGACTGAAGAAAACCTGGGCACCAATCACCATATCAATTCTCTGTGGTATGGCGAAATCGGGATCGGCTAGAGTTAGATTGGACGGAATTTTCCAACGCGATGTGTCGACTGACCTAATAGGTAAATCATTAGTGATCGTGGACAGGCTGTTAAATGTCAGGGTTTGAGAATACGATGAATCAACTGAGCTAAATGAAGCCTCGGTGCAATGGGTGCATTTTATCGTAGATCCACCCATACCAGATATAATTATAGATTGTCTCGATCGTTTCAAACCAATAAGTTGAACTATTCTCTCAGTGATGAAATTTGCTTCTGAACAGGTGTTCATGGTGGGGATTCTCGCTGCATGCGCGACGGACATCCGGGGTCTTTCCTTTGTGTTAGAGTAGAAATTTGCTGTTTCACTGTTAACAGATTGTAAAATTCGAGCTTGCTCATGCAAAAAATAAATCAATTCTGTATAGGTTGGAATATCGTCAGTTATCTCTCCTGTTGACCTTTCCCATTCCCTTAAAGTCTGTTTGTCCAGGCGGCTGCAAAGCATGTGTACTAATAAGGCACTCCATGAGTCAGTCGGTTCCCCCAATGTCGTCAGTATTTTTACGTGTCGTTCAAATTGGTCAACAAGGGTCAAAATAGCGTCCGAAGATTCCTTCCGAATAGCTTCAATAGCAAAAATAGCGGAAATATGATTTTTAATTAACAAGCGTTTATTATCATAACGACCAACGAGTAGATCCCAAGCGATTTTATAATTATAAGCAGTAATACTAGTAGTATCTAATAGTTTCCTCGCAGACCCCTTCAACGCAGACATTAAATAATGAAACTTGTCCACAGCAGCCAAATCTTTGTTAGTGTGCATCAAAGTTGTGTATGCATCTCCAAACGGTATCCAATTGTTAATATCACCATCGAAAATAGATATCACCATCGATTTTGTCACAATCACGATCCGCATCAAAATCGTTTATAAACCTTTCTATTGTTAGGATGGAATTTGTGGTGACACTAAGCAGTTTAGACTGTTCAATTAATTTCGACATCTTGAGATAAAACTTCTAACACAACTCCAATTCAAAAGCTTTTGTTTTCCACCAATTACTGCAATTTCCGAAGCGCTATCACTGCCTCAGAACACGATCTACTGTTGCACAGCCGAATGTACTCACCATAGCCAAAAGCCTACCTTTGTCATACACATCCATGTAATTTGCCAAGCTTACTTACTGCTGCAGGTTTTCTTGTGAAACCTAGGAAAGCGACAGGAACTCCAGAAGTCGGTTTTCACACCAATCTCGGTAAAATACTGATGAGCTGAATGCGAAATGTAAAAATCAAATTTAGTCATGTGCACTTTAGCACAAAACGGTACACATGAGGTACCAAACCCCTGAATGACTACAATCTGTTGGCGGCCAGTGTGCCGTCAATTTGTTTTGCTCTTTCGGCACGTCAGGATAGACATGGCACTTCGGTGCAATTCAAGTGATTCGTAAATAGCAAATACTTTACGTCTGCTCAGCGGTTTATGTTGAACCGTTAGGTGGCGTCAGCAGTTCAATATAAACTGCTGACGCACTGATGAGATGAATGCGAAACGGAAAAATCAAAATCATAGAAGCAACAAAAGATAAAGGGATCACGATAAGAAGAGAAACAAAATACAGATACAAATGTCAAATTTGTTACACTACTTTTATTGCCACTAATTTCTCCTGTATCGATTATCTTTTATTGGTATTTTCCGGCAAGTAACGACTAGAGAAGGTAAAACTGTGAAAACGACAGGCGGATAGATATTCTAGATAGAATCAGTTATAAACTAAGATCAGAAAAGCTAGACTAGGCAGGCTCATGTGTGCAAGATCAGAAGGAAGAAATGAAACTTGTTTTACCTTCTACTTCGTTCCTTCCGATCTTGCATGTGAGTCTGCCTAGTCTAGCTTTTCCGATCTTAGTTTATAACTGATTCTATCTAGAATATCTGTCCGCCTTTCGTTTTCACATTTTTATCTTTTCTAGTCTTCACTTGCCGAAAAATACCAATGAAAGTCAATCGATACAGACGCCAAATGTAAACTTAAATTTAAAAGAAATAAATGGTATAGATGAAAGCCAAACAGAAAATAGATAAAGGAATATAATAAATACAGCTATGATGCAGTGAATATTAAAAAAAGGCCAAAAAAATATGATAAAAGGAGGATAAAATGAAAGTTTACAACCGACTTACTGAATGTAGTATTAAATAGAAGAAAAAGTTCAAAGTACTAAAATAACTAAAACAAATAAAAATTATAGTAAACTGTAAAAGCTAAAAATAAGGCCAAACTTAGAGGACAACAACGTAACAGAAAGACAATAGGAAGATTAGGCAACCCTACGGATTTCGGTATATTCTACCGATCAACGGATGAACCTTTTAAAGTCTACGGATTTTGACTTATTTCTCCGGAAATCTTAAGATTTCGCATCATTCCTCCAGGTATTTACAGAAAATCAAACGGTCGCGCGCTTTTTTCTGATAATGGCCAATAATCATATCAAAATTCTCTTGAAAGAATCAAAGTTCAATCTATTCGCCACCGATCACTCATTCTTGAAGTCCTGTCTTTATGGCTTAGAGCTGCAAGCTGTTAATTTGAAATACACAAGTATAAGTACACTTGCAACCAAAACTACGGATTTTACCTCAGGGAAAGCTGGCATCACCGAGATTAGGAGAAACCAATAGAAATAAAAATCGAGATAGACGAGTTAAAGAGATCAAGAAAACGAAAGGCAACTATAAACGATAAAAGGATGGTAAAAGTGAGAAGAAAAGATTACAAGAGGAATGATAAATTAAGGCAAAATTAGTAATTCAAATTAGTAACAAAAACAAGAATAAAAACCAAAGAATAAGCTAAATGGAAAGTAATGGGAAATGGGAACCAAAAGAAGGCAAGTTGGCGGTAAGAGAAAGGTGAATGAAATTAGAAAAGAAAATGGACACAAGAAAAATCAAAGAACTCCAAATAAGATGATAATATAGAGGACCAAATGAAAACAATTGGTCAAAAACTAGACGAAGAGTTGAAGAAAGATAGATGAAGATCTTGAAGGACGGTAACAAAAAACAGCGAACAATGAACTCAAAGAAAATAAGGAATATGCAAAGACTTTACTGGAATAGTTACAGAGACGATGAGAGAGAGAGAGTAAAAAGAGATAATCTAGAAGTTGAGTGTAGAAAAAAGTTTCGTAAACGAAATGATGAAGATGGAAGATAAAAGGTAAAAGGTAAAAGGTAAAAGGTAAAAGGTAAAAGGTAAAAGGTAAAAGGTAAAAGGTAAAAGGTAAAAGGTAAAAGGTAAAAGGTAAAAGGTAAAAGGTAAAAGGTAAAAGGTAAAAGGTAAAAGGTAAAAGGTAAAAGGTAAAAGGTAAAAGGTAAAAAGGTAAAAGGTAAAAGGTAAAAGGTAAAAGGTAAAAGGTAAAAGGTAAAAGGTAAAAGGTAAAAGGTAAAAGGTAAAAGGTAAAAGGTAAAAGGTAAAAGGTAAAAGGTAAAAGGTAAAAGGTAAAAGGTAAAAGGTAAAAGGTAAAAGGTAAAAGGTAAAAGGTAAAAGGTAAAAGGTAAAAGGTAAAAGGTAAAAGGTAAAAGGTAAAAGGTAAAAGGTAAAAGGTAAAAGGTAAAAGGTAAAAGGTAAAAGGTAAAAGGTAAAAGGTAAAAGGTAAAAGGTAAAAGGTAAAAGGTAAAAGGTAAAAGGTAAAAGGTAAAAGGTAAAAGGTAAAAGGTAAAAGGTAAAAGGTAAAAGGTAAAAGGTAAAAGGTAAAAGGTAAAAGGTAAAAGGTAAAAGGTAAAAGGTAAAAGGTAAAAGGTAAAAAGTAAAAGGTAAAAGGTAAAAGGTAAAAGGTAAAAGGTAAAAGGTAAAAGGTAAAAGGTAAAAGGTAAAAGGTAAAAGGTAAAAGGTAAAAGGTAAAAGGTAAAAGGTAAAAGGTAAAAGGTAAAAGGTAAAAGGTAAAAGGTAAAAGGTAAAAGGTAAAAGGTAAAAGGTAAAAGGTAAAAGGTAAAAGGTAAAAGGTAAAAGGTAAAAGGTAAAAGGTAAAAGGTAAAAGGTAAAAGGTAAAAGGTAAAAGGTAAAAGGTAAAAGGTAAAAGGTAAAAGGTAAAAGGTAAAAGGTAAAAGGTAAAAGGTAAAAGGTAAAAGGTAAAAGGTAAAAAATTAAACATATTAGTAATCAATCGTACATGAAATCCCTCTCAATACCCTAATTTCTAACTAGTATCTTTCAACTTTCCCATTTCTATTACTCCCGACAAAGCAGTTGCGAAAAAATCAGACAACCCAATCGAACGATTCTGTTTTCAAAATTCATTATCCAACCCAGAAGTCCGTGCTCCCAACGAGTCCTCTACCCCCCAACCAAGGCTCGACGCCTTTCCCCCCTCGGCCCAACAAATGTTCCGAACATTTCGCCGTAATTGAAAATCTTGTAAGTTGCACTCATTTTTTATTCACTCGTTTTTTTTTAAATATTAAAGCACTGTCGACCGTCAGTTATGGGGTTCGTGTTCGCAGTCCCATTCGATAGTACGACGAGTCAATTCCAACGTTCGGTTGTTTGCCGAATACTTTCCGTACATTGATTTGTCCCAACGTTGACTGGCTGTCTCACGGAGTTCTTCCCTTTTCCAGTCATGTATGTAAAGAGACGTGAAAAATGCTACACGTACCTGGCTGCTTGAGACAGAAGCTAAAAACTTTGGGTCTTCGTTTAAGAACTGCTGGCAGCTCTACCCCAGGACACCGAGCCGAGCTTCAATCCTGGCAAGTGTGATGATGGTCCGAGTGCCGGTTCGGTTCAGAACTCGGATCCATTCTTCACACGGTTCAGAAGTGAAAACAAGTGAGCGAAATTGAAATGGAAATGGAAGCCTATTTCATGCTTGTGTTATTTGCTCTTTTCGTGTTTCATTGCCTGCTGCGGAACCGGTGCGGCGCGCGTCCTTGCTAGCGGTGGTGGGTGGGGGGAAAGATAGTATTATTTTCTTTTTGTTTTTTTTTCTTCTGCTATAAGAAAGGCCTCAGAAGCTCTCAGAAGAGAATAAAGGGAAAAATCGCAATCGCAAAAAAACCCGCCAGCAGCGAGTTTGGAAGTGCTTAGACTCCGAGTGACTTTGTTCTCCCCTGTCTGTCCTGCATATGGAATTGATTTTAAATTATTGAATGGAATGGAGCGTACGAAAGCCGTTTGATGGTTTGATTGGAGCTTACCCCTTTTTTAGGAGGGTTGGAATTTTGTTTTTTTTTGTTTTTGTTTTTGGTCTGCCGATCGTTTCCGGGCCTCCCCGGGGCAGGGGATGCAATTTGTTTAATAAGTCCCATGTAGATTGTTTGGCAGCTCCATTTTTCGGCAACTCTGAGGGTAAAATATTTACCGTTTGTGTTTTGAACGAGCCCACGGGGAATGGGAATTGGGAGGGTTTGTTTGGTAGATCTATGCATGATTCATTACGGCGCTAAGGTGAAAATGTTTTCACCAGATACAGGAGCAATTTGAAGTGGAAAACAAATGTGAATAAATAACAGCAAAACTAACACGTTGATCTTCTATTTCGATAGATTTTCAAACCTGCTGACAATTATATGCGAGCCCATTTCATCGGATCGAGAGCTAAGAAAACAGGAAGCTAACCAATTCAAGGAAATCTTTTCCGAAGAAATCTCAATTAAGGCCGACGCGGGCTACCATCAAATCCGCGAGCAACCCTTTCGCGCCTTTCTTGTTTATTTCAATTATTTTTACAGATCATAAATTAATTTTATGGTGAGCCCACGTCTTCCAAGGTGAGCCATTAAGGTGAAATGTTTTTCCCCGTGAGACTTTTATGAGCGAAACTTGTTCGTTTTTTTTTAAGATTTCTTTTTCCGACAGTTACCTAATGAAATTTCCACCCCTTCACGGTTGAAGCCCGAAAACGAAGGCAATTGGAGTAAATTGTTGCATCCGTCACAAGTCGTTTGAATTTAAATGGCTGTTATTCAGACAGCGAACAAAAAAGCATTGAATGGATAGAACCTACACCGTCAAGATTTTTCCGGGAGAATCAATTGAATGAAATTCCTTTTCGGATTGACTTCCAGTGAAATTTCACTTGCCCGAACACTATATGGATGCACATGGGCCGAAAATAAAAAGGCGTGTGGGTTAGAGGCCTAACCGGGTGATGTGAATATGAATAAAATGACTGATTCAGTTTTTTCGATGTTAAAGAATCATAACTCTGGACCCGAAATTCTGGAGCTGAATTTTGGAGCCGAATGTTTGAACCGAATTCTGAAACTCGGGCACTGAATTCTGAAACAGAATTCTAGAACTGAATTCTAGATATGGATTGTAGAACTGCTCACTGAACCTGTGTTCTAAACCTGAATTCGAGACAAGGATTCTGGTTCGGGACTGAACACTGAAATGTGGATTTGGTTGCTGGTTTCCAGTAGAATTCCGGTCCAAAACTCAGTTCTAGGGTCTTGTTCCGGAATAAAGTTAAAAAATCTTCAGAATCATGAATTCAGTTAAATTTCTAGAATTGTGGAACTGAACTTAGGAACCAAACTCTAAATCAGCATTCTGGAACTGAATTATGAACCTGGATTTCGGAATGCATTTGAGAGCTGAATTTTGGAATTACTACAGAACTCTGGATCCGTGTTCCGGTCGTAATTTTGTTCTGTGGTTCAAAAATCTAAATTCAGATGAGAAGTTTTGTAACCGACTTCTGAACAAAACCTCAGTTTTAACTTGGGAATTCTATTTCACAATTAAAATCCATGTCTAGAACGTCTTTCCGAAACCTCCGGGTCCATCCTGGCTTAGAATCATGTTCCGAAATTCAGTTTCAGTTCCAGAGCTCTGGAACTCAATCCTGGATGAGGCATTGAATTTTGGAACTGGATTTGAACGGAAAAGGCAGATAATCTGAACTGATATGTGCTTGACTACCTCAAAACCATCGTCCGAGTGCGAAAAAGGCAAGCAAGCGTGATGAAGTGTTCTCATTATTTACAAAAGTTTTAGAAAATTTTGTTTTTCAGTTATTTATGGTTATCTCACGCTTTTGAAAATCGAATCATAAATTCCTGATCATATTTCCGATAGCTTGTAGAAAAAAATGGGTTGTTGGGTTAAGAACATCAAGAGATATTCGCGATAAAGTTCTGCCCATTCTTTTACAGGTTAAATTTTGAAAAGACGCCCCATAGTAAAGTAAGTCGTATTCACGACAAAAAAATCGTGTCAGTTTTATTCGTATTCACGACATCCAGTTATGTCTCTGACATTACACTCGTACTTTTTTTTTCTTCGGATTCCGTATGATTGAACTAATTATGAATATAACGAGCCCATTGCTAGCATGTGCCACATATTTAACAAATGTTTCAATTCTTTCGACTTTCATTCTTATGTTAAGAAGTGTATCGATAAGAAGTTAGCAACATTCAAACAGTTATTATTATTAGCCAGCCCGGCCGGGACTTAAAAGTGGTTGAGTACATCAGGAAAAACCCATCAGCGTCGACGCGGGATTTGGCCAAGCAGTTCAACACCAGCATCGGGATGATTCAACGGATCAAAGTTCGGAACTCACTGAAAACGTATAAGAAACAGAAATCCTGCCGAAAAAGTCCCTGGTACAGCAAGTTCAGGCCAAAACAAGAGCGCGAAAACTGTATAACCGGATTCTACAGAATAAAGCCGGATGCATCCTGATCGACGACGAAACCTACGCCAAGGAAGACTTTCGAGCGCTGCCCGGACCGCAATATTACACGAAATCGGTGTACCTGGACGACGCTGACACCACGGTGGCGATGGAAAAATTTGGGCAGAAGGTGTTGGTCTGGCAAGCAATTTGTACCTGTGGTTTGCGGTCGTCGATTTTCTTCACGAAGGGCACAATTAACGCCGAGGTGTACGAGGAAGAATGTTGGAAGAAGAGAATGCTGCCACTGTACAGAAAGCATAAGTCTCCTCCACTCTTCTGGGCGGATTTGGCTTCAGCCCACTACGCCAACTCCGTTCTACAGTGGTTGTCAAAAAATAATGTACAATTCGTGGAAAAGGACATCAACCCACCGAACTGCCCGGATCTTCGGCCAATTGAAAGGTATTGGGCAATTGTCAAGCGGCACTTTCGGAAGGAAGGTTCCGTGTCCCAAAACATGCAGGAGTTCAAAAAAAAACTGGACAGCTGCCACCAGGAAAGTCACAAAAGTAACTGTGCAGAGTTTAATGAAGGATGTCAAGTCCAAAGTGCGAGCGAAAACAGGATTTTCTTCGATATAATCAGTGAAATGCAAAAAAAAATGTAATTTATCTACAATATATCGAAAACTGATGTCAAAATAACTACTTTTCGATACATTCCTTATTATCTCATTAGATTTAGTTACTATAGAAGCACTAGATTTAAGGAAATGTATCAATTGGATGATTGTAATCGGTTGATGCAAAAGATGAGGAGGCTTCATGCCTACTGGAGAGTAGGTTTGGCAGAAACTAACTCTAGTGGGCTTTTCCCTGCTTCAAATGAAAAAAATAAAAGATGAAGAGGAAAAGAAAGACATTCAGAGTAAAATCCTACAACAGGAGACAGTGGCAAGAGCACTGTCTCGGTCAAATTATGGTGGATGGTGGACGGCTCATGAACCACAGATTGCAACTGCTCCTTGGAGAACTATTTAGCGTGAACACAAAGAAATTTCCGCTCTAGCAATAACAACACTCCAGTGTTGCGACGAGATTTCCGGGCGGCACTCTAGTGAAAATTGCTTTAAAAATTCAATCCAAATAATTCGAACAACTTTGGGTACCATTTGGTTAACGATGATAAAAATTGAATCTTTTATGATTAGTTTCAATCAGAGACGTCAAACTGTATTGCAGTGAATATTCAAAAAAAAAAAACGAAGTGAAAATATATGAGAAGTAGTGTTCTGAAAACCACGACTCCGTACAAGATAAAATCAAAAAACAATCATGATCAACAATTTTGAACCGATAAACTATTTCCATACCATTACTTTAAAATAACCCGGGTGTGAAGATTTCCACTTCATAGCTTTGCTTTTCGTCTTCTAGTCAAAACCGAGCTCTCGGTGTGGAAGACATTGGCATAAAAAAATCCATTTTCCCCCAAAACCATCAGTTCTCGGTCTCTTATTGTCACTGGTTGCCAACGTTGATGGGAAATTCTACCCGCCCTAGCACATCCAACACCCACACCGAAACATTCCGCATTTGGTTAGATGCAGTTTTTAAAGCACACTTCCATATACTGCAGAGACCTGCATCTATTCTTTTCTTGAAATGTAATTTCACGAAAATGTAAAGAAAAACACTGTTGCGATGTGACCAATTTCTCTGTTGCGCTCTCGCTGCTGTGCAGGGTTGGAACCCGTTTTGCGCCCAGGTCCCTGAAATTCGAAACCCCGGCCGCCGTCCTGGTTTACCTAAGGATCAAAACTAAGGATTCCGCCGGAGCGGAGGGGAGCAATATCTACCAAATTGTAACACCGCACGTAGTTCCACTCTGCCATCAGCCGGATCGGAGCAGATCTTCAAACTCCCGGCTGCCGCAATTTCGACGGGCTTGGTTTGCATTTTATGCAAATTGCTCTTTTGCAAACTGGATTCCCTTCCCGGGCTGACGCTTTTTTTTCTTTCTCTAGTTGTTGGTTGTTGTTGCACTCTATCCTACTCTCGGGCCATACAATCTTCTGGTTTGGCCTAGCCCAACGCCATCACAGTACTTCCTTTCTTTCAGGTTGAGCAAGTAAAAACTGCACACATGCAGATTAGATATCCCAACGCCAGCTTCAAGTGCGAGGCAGCGGGTTTTCTTTTTTTTCGTTTGCTTCCCTCTTCGGTACCGTTTGCTCTTTCTCATTTTCTTTTTGTTAGGGTCATAAAACCGCTAAAACCACCAGACCGAAATGGGGCTCGATTCAGCAGAGTGTCATTTTATTTGAGTTTCATTTGCTACACTTGAAACGGAGACATTTTCTGCCCCACCGTCCAGCCCCCCGTCCAGCATCCCACGCGGTTCAGTCGACGGAAAATGCAACCGGATTAATACCGATTACCAATCAGCATCAAATCCATTTGTGTCACTTTGCCCTGACCCCACTCCCCCGCCATCAGCAACGGAGGGGTCAAAAATCGGTCTTGGAGTGGGCATCGATGCCCGGAATGAGCTTTGAATTATTGAATAAAATGTCATTTCCTGTCAAATATTGAAATGCGCTCAGTGCAATTGCCGAGACTGTCGGTATTCGGTCCCTTCGGTCTAGCTACTAATTTTCTAGGCTGGTCCATTGCAGCACAATTTCCCATCCATCCTAGCGC